>NW_016811019.1:1361148-1384666 GCF_001698545.2 Rhinopithecus bieti | reverse complement strand
AAAAAAAAAAAAAACAAAAAAAAAACAAAAAAGAATTCTGGATTTGGTAGAATTTCGCCATTATATTGTCCTTTCTTCCCATGGCCCTGTTCTGCCTCAATCTCCAGCAGAGCTCTCCCCCATTAATTACCGTCAAGAGGGTTTTGTCCCATTCTCTGACAACTTTGCTTACTCTAATTGTAAAACTTTTATTTCTAGCATTTATCAGCTTCTAGGAGGCAGTCTTAATGTGAGTATCAAAAATGCTGTCATCCTGGCCAGGCGCAGTAGCTCACACCTGTAATCCCAGCACTTTGGGAGGCTGAGGCGGACGGATCACTTGAGTTCAGGGGTTCAAGACCAGCCTGGCCAACATGGTGAAACCCCTGTCTCTACTAAAAATACAAAAATTAGCCAGCAGGTTGGTGCGCGCCTATAATCCCAGCTACTTGGGAGGCTGAAGTCACTTGAACCGGGAGGCAGAGGTTGCAATGAGCTGAGATTGCGCCATTGCACTGCCTGGGTGATAAGAACGAGACTCTGCCTCAAAAAAAAAAAAAGAAAAAAAAAAAGGCCAGGCTCAGTGGCTCATGCCTGTCATCCCAGCACTTTGGGAGGCCAAGGTGGGTGGATCACGAGGTCAGGAGTTCGAGACCAGCCTGGTCAACATGGTGAAACCCCATCTCTACTAAAATACAAAAATTAGCAGGATGTGGCAGCGTGCGCCTGTAATCCCAGCTACTCAGGAGGTTGAAGCAGGAGAACGGCTTGAACCCGGGAGGCAGAGGTGTAGTGAACCACTGCACCACTCCAGCCTGGGTGACAAGAGCAAGACTCTGTCTCAAAAAAAAAAAAAAAAAAAAAAAAAAAGGGCTTTCAGCCTGTAGTGAGTATCCTGTATAGCGGCAACGAACAACTTCCTTTCTAGGGAAAGCTGGCTTTCTCTCCATTTTTCAGAACAGATGTTTGTATTTTTTGATGAACCCTTATCCCGACTTTCTTCAGACTTCTTTTCTTTGGATTTTGACACCATGCTTCTTGTTTTCTGCCTGATCTGACACCTTAAACTTTTATTTTTGTACCTATGAAATGCTTATTTGTGAATATATGGTTATAGGCTGGAACTAGGGTTTTTGTTACCTCCCTCGTCCACATCTTTAAAATGTTTCCTAGTAATGTGTGTTCTGCAAGAAATAAAACTGAGCTATGGTTCTGCAGAAACTTGATAATGTTCTCCCTGGAGGGCTCCTCATTCCATAGTCTTCTGGGGACCGGCCACGTGATCTTCCCTTACGGAGTGGGCCCTCAGCATGTACATTTTAGACGTATTTGGAACCAGCAAGTTTGGTAGGACAAAGGATGTTTCAAGGATTTAAAGAGAAAAGGAGTCGACTACATTGAACTCAATCTCGTGCCGAAATTCTTGCAGTCTCTGCAAATGACACTGCATGTGTTCTGGCTTTCAGCAGGATTGTTCTCCCCGGCTTTGCTCTGAAACGTAAAGCCCCATTGCCCACTGCAAGTTTTAATGAAAAGCAGCTCATAAGCAAGTTACGTAACCTAATTGTAATCCAGGGATCAGCTTGGTTATATTATTTAAAGAAATAGCATCTATTTTCCGTGACCTGATTTAGGAAAGAAACTTAGGGAGGAAAAAAAAAAATAACCAGTTCAGCATTTGGCTTCCCGGGCTCATTCTAATGAGAATGCTGGTAAATAATTCAGAAACAATGACTTTTAAGAACATTAAACCCAACTTAGCTCAGGGTTCTATCTCAAAGCAGCTAAAGCTGCTTAAAGCAAATTATAAATGATTATAAAGTATGGAGCTTATTGTTGCAGAAAATTTGGTCATTTAAAAAGTTTATTTCCTCATCAATTCAACACATGCAAAACACTGACTAGATGCAAAATGGGGAATGCTAAAATGCATGGACTATGCTCTCAGGAAGCCTGAAGTCTGGCTAGGGGTAATGACAATGTATCAACATTGGTTCATTAGTGGGAACAAATGTACTACAGTAATGCAAGGTGTTAACAGTCGGGGAAGTGGTGATGGTAGGGGGGTGTTACAGGAACTCTGTCCTATCTTTGCAACTTTTCTGTAAATCTAAAAGTATTCTAAAATTAAAAGTTTATTTTTAAAAACCTGGTTAGGGAAACAGTTGAGTACACAAATAGAAACACATCCATCCTTGTTGCATGGTTTATAGAAATAAAACCAGGCCTGCATAATAGGCAGCTTCCTAAGTGGTATGATTGTTTTATGAACTTCAGAAGCACAAAACTGGATTAATCACAGTTCTGATTCATGTTAATAGTGTGTCATGAATCAAGGGCTATGACTGGCCCGTTGGTTTTACATAAACCTCACTTCGTTTATTTACATTGTATGTGTTATAATAATACAAGAAACCACTTATAACCCCACCTCTCAACCCAAAAGCCAAAAACTCTCCATGACATATATCAACCTACCTGTTCCATTCCATACCAGCTCCCAACATTCTTCTCAGTAGTAACTATTTTTTTAAATTTTGTTTTTATCATACTTTGCTCTTCTTTATATTTTATTACACATTTGCGTGGGCCTCAACAGTATACTACTTTTATTTGTTTTGAATGTATTATATGCTGTCTTCTAGGACTTGTTCTTTTGGCTCAATACTATATTGCTAAGGTTGATCAATAATGTTGTGATCATACTCTATTCATTTTCACCATTGTGTAACACTCAATAGCAGGAATGTACCACAATTTATTTAACCATGTTTATCAGTGGTTTAATAAATTGTTGCTATTACAAATGGATTGTGCCATGAACATTTTTTATGTGTGTTCTGGTAAACATATGCTAATGTTTTCATTGAACTAGAGATTTACAAGATTTAACAATCTTAAAACTGCCTAAGAATTAAAGCTTGACAGTTCACTTACAGAAATTATGTTAAGTGTGTCTGGGGAAGAGCATACAATACAAATTCTTCACTACTGAAGCAAAGGAAAATATGAATTATACACTAATTTCACATCAGTTAGGATTTGATTTGTCTATAACATAAAACCCAAATTAATCATTCCTTAAACATATATGTTGCTCTCATGTAAAACATCTAGAGATGAGAAGTCTAAGGCCGTTTGGCAAGGTCTGCAGGATTGTCATGGACCTAGGTCTCTTTCAGCTTTTCAGTTTGTCATCCCTAGGGTGTGACTTTTATTCTTCCGGTCCAAAAGGGTTGCTCAACTTCTAGTCATTATATCTGCCTCCCCGTCAGCAAGAAGGAGAAAAGAAAGGAAGGAGAGTGCATCTTCCATTCAAGGACACTTTCCCCAAATTGCACATGACATTTCTAATTGCATCCTATTAACCAGAAGGTGGACACACAACTCTTGCTAGTTTCAAGGGAGGCTGGAAAACGTAGTCTTTATTCTGGTCATCTTGTATTCAGCTAAAAAGCAAGGGTCCTATTACCTAAACGAATGGGAAAATAGACTTTGAAAGCAGTTAATAGTCTCAGAGAATTATTACAGCTAAAGTGAAAGCAGAAAAGAAACCAACCCATCAAGGCCTTATTTTGAGAAGTAGAAAGAAAAACTAAACACTGATAATATCACCACCCAATCATGACCACTGTTAACTTGTTGAGATGTATTTTCCAGACTTTTCATCCATATAAAAAACTACATATATGTTTCCAGTATAGCCACAATAATACCTATATCTATATCAATATATTCACATGTATTAGTCTGTTTTCAAGCTGCTAATATAGACATGCCCGAGACTGGGTAATCTATACAGGAAAGAGGTTTTATGGACTTACAGTTCTACATGGCTAGGGATGCCTCACAATTATGGCAGAAGGCAAAGAGGAGCAAGTCAGCGTCTTACATGGATGGCAGCAGGCAAATACAGAGTTTGTACAGGGAAACTCCCATTTTTAAAACCATCAGATCTCGTGAGACTTATTCACTATCCTGAGAACAGCAAGGAAAAGACTTGCCCCCATGATTCAATTACCTCCCACCAGGTTCCTCCCACAACACGTGGGAATTCACGATGAGATTTGGGTGGGGACACAGTCAAACCATATCACCACACATTACTTTTAAAGGGAAATTTTAAATTAGTGCCGTCAGTCAAAGGGAAAGATAGCTGGGTTGTTTTCCTCCCTCCTTAAATTCTTAATAAACTTCATGGGAAATGCAACATTGGAGCAACTAGAGAAAAGAGGAGAATGTGGTCCATAATTGAATGCTGATATTTCTTGGGGTGCCAAATGCAAAATATTAATAACTTTAGCTGCATACAGGATGCTCTGGAATAAAGATTTAGAGGTGAATTTAAAAGAAAATAATTAGTCATCCCAGAAAACCGCAGGCATGTCTTCAATGGGGATGGTAAAATACTCTGTGGACAGAAAAATTAATGGGCACAAGAACATTGGGGAAAGCCAGACTAATGGGGTTTTCCAGATCATTGGTTAAAAAGAGTTACAAGTATCAATAACTATTTACCCCGAAGTACACGCCTTACCAGATGAGCACATGCTAGGCTCTCTGTTCTCTGTTTAAAAGTCTCCTAGATAGTGAACCAACATGGCATATGACCTTTGGTTAAGAAAAAGGACTATTATACAGAGCTGCAAATTCACCCAACAAGCACTAGGACTTACTCCCTGTCAGGTACTTGAGTACAAAAAAAGAACAAACCATGGTCCCCATCTTCATGGAGACTGTAGTATATATAGTAAGGCAGACAAGTGCCTATAAAGATGAATTGACGCCGGGCGCGGTGGCTCAAGCCTGTAATCCCAGCACTTTGGGAGGCCGAGACGGGCGGATCACGAGGTCAGGAAATCGAGACCATCCTGGCTAACACGGTGAAACCCCATCTCTACTAAAAAATACAAAAAACTAGCGGGGCGAGGTGGCGGGCGCCTGTAGTCCCAGCTACTCGGGAGGCTGAGGCAGGAGAATGGCGGGAACCCGGGAGGCGGAGCTTGCAGTGAGCTGAGATCCGGCCACTGCACTCCAGCCTGGGAGACAGAGCGAGACTCCATCTCAAAAAAAAAAAAAAAAGATGAATTGACTGGGTACCGTGGCTCATGCCTGTAAATCTAGCATTTTGGGAGGCTGCGGTGGGTGATTTCTTGAGCCTGGGAGATGGAGATCAGCCTGCACAACATGACGAAACCCCATCTCTTAAAAAAAAAAAAAAAGAAGAAGATGAATTGATGTTTACTATGTGCCAGACACTGTACTAAGCACTTTACATGCAATGTCTGATTTGGCATTTATGACAATCTATTCTTACCCTCATTTGACAGATCAAGAAAATGAAGCTTGTAGGTCAGGTAATTTGATTGAGGTCACAAGGCTAGTAAGAATCTATGTCCCATCTATCTGACTTTACAGTCACCACTCTGGGCCACTGAGCTAAACTATCTTACAGCTCAAGGGATCAGTGCTGTAATAGAAGTCTGTACAAAATTCTGAAGGAACACAGAAAAAGCATCAACTATCTGCCAGGGGAACATTTATACAGTAGTGTCTTAGGCTGTTCAAGAGGCTATAACAAAATACTGAGTGGTTTATATATGCTGAGTGGTTTATAAATAACAGAAATTTATTGCTCATAATTCTGGAGGCTGGAAGTCCAGAATAAAGGTGCTAGCAGATTTTACACCTGATGAGAACCCACTTTCTCATAGAAAGGCCATCTTCTCATTGTAACCTCACATGGCAGAAGGGGTGGGAATCTCTCTGGAGCCTTTTTCATAAGGGCACGAATTCCATTCACGAGCATTCATTCTGCCCTCATGACCTAATCACCTCTCAAAGACCCTGCCTCCAAATACCCTCACGTTGGGTATTAGGTTTCAAAATATGAATTCTGGGATGGCGGGGGGTGTGCATAAATGCTCAAAGCACACAAAGTAGCATAAAGATAAGAAAATATGAAGTATAAATATAATGTCAGTGAGTGTTAAAATAAAGATCAATGTGAATATTAATAAATGAATGGAAAAGATAAGATTTCTTCCACAGAGCCCATTAAACCTGAATTTTATAAGCAGCCTTTCTTACTGTTTTTGGCTGCACAGTTTGATTCTATACCATCTAATGCCTTTATCCTGTTTTAGTAGTTACTTTTCTATTATTGACACCTTCACTTTTTATCAAGCCATTTTCTCTCTCTCTCTTTTTTTTTGAGATGACATCTCATTCTACCACCCAAACTTGACTGCAATGGCACAATATTTGTTCATTACAGCCTTGACCTCATAGGCTCAAGTGACCCTCCTGCCTCAGCCTCCTGAGTAGCTGGGACTACAGGCATGCCACCACACCCAGCTAATTTTCTTTTTTGATATTTTTTGTAAAGACAGGGCTTTGTTATGTTGCCTAAGCTGGTCTTGAACTCATGGGCTCAAACAATCTGCTCACCCTGGCCTCCCAAAGTGCTGGGATTACAGGCATGAGGCACCGTGCCTAGCCTCAAGCTCTTTTCTCCATATACACTGCCTCTGTATAATTATCAGCTCATAGACAGCAAAATGAAACATGTGTGATCTCTTAAAAAAAAAATCACTGACTAGGGTATAGTCTAGCATACTTGGCACTTAGTATATGCTTGAGTTGAAGTGATATCCATTTACGTAAAATTGATTCAGTGTAGTATCTATCAGAGATCAGCAGAGAAGATCCAACATATGGAAAACTGGAGTTTATAAAGAATTAAAAAACATTAAAACAGAACTAATATTTAAAATTATAATTATCCAATAAAAATGTCTAGAAATAAAAGAATACCTGAATCTATCCATTGAAAGGAAGACACAGAGTTGAGTAAGAAGACTAGGCAAAGGTCAGATCATGTAGGTCCTTGTAGGCCACTGTGAGAAATTTAAACTTCAGTCTAAATGCAATGAAAATCCTTTGGAGGACTTCAATCAGAAGCACCAGCCTGGGCAATAGGGTGAGACCCCAATCTCTAAAATTAAAATTAAAAAAATAGCCAGGCACAGTGTGTTTTCCTGTAGTCCCAGTTACTAGGGAAGATGAGGCAGGAGGATTGCTTGAGCCCGGTAGTTCAAGGTGAGGCTGCCTGGGTGACAGGGATTTTCTCTCTTAAAGAAAAAAAAGGAAGCACCATTGTTTACACAAAACAGAGAAGTAGAAATGTGTGTGGACTTGAAAAAAAACTAAATGTGAGAATGAAGAAATGGTTTTATTTCACAATGCAAGGCCTTTCCACTTCCACTTTAATGATGGCAATAGAGAATTGTGCATACTCCTTCCATTTATCAAAATTCTCCTCATAGAGAGACTAACTTTATACAAACTTTTTGGCATGAAAATGTTGGGGACTAAGAACAGCAAGCAATTTGTGGATTAAAGATATAAAATTAGCACTAGAATTGTTGAGATAAGCCTGGTTTATCCTGGCTAGATGATAAGTATGGGAAGTGGCTGGGTAATCAGAAACTAGTTGTCAAGTTAGAACAAGAGCTCCAAAAATATAACTCAGGATTGGGGATGAGAGGGTATGAGGAGAAAAATTCAGAAAACAAAGCTCAGGAGAAAGCCAGAACAATTTACACTGAGTATATCCTGGGAAATCAAAGGAAAAAAAGTCTATTAAAGGGAAGGGCGGTAGAAATGAGATCAGAGAAAAAAAACAATCAGAAAGATCAAAGAAAATCTGGTGCTTTCCGTCCAAATCTGTACCTTAATGGGTAAAGAAATATTAGGGGCTTCCCTGTCAAATGTTTCATTTTTACTTCACTGTTTATCTTATCTCTTTTTAAATTTTTTTTAATTCTTAAGTTTTCACCCTCTGTACCAAAATTATATGTGATTTTCTTCAAGATTAAAACACTTACATGTATTGTTTTGGTTTTGACAACATGGGATATTAAGCTAATGTGAACGAACTCTCACTACAAGTATACTAAAATGCTTTATAAAATAATACAAAAATTTAATTACATAGTCAAGATTGAGAGAAAGAAAGGAAAAAAGAAAAAAAAAAAAAAAAAAGGAAACCACAAATGCCAAAAACAAAGAGTGATCTAAATTAGTGCAGTAAATCCAATTATGCTGTAGTAAACTGGAAAAGTGGATATTTTTTATGCCTCTAAGCTACAGAAATCCCCAAACTGGTCCAGGATCCATAAAATTTCTTAAGCCCTAGCAAGAGAAAATGTAAAACATCAAAGTAGAGTGACACTCACAGTTCAGGGCACTAAGATGAAGGAAAAATAACACCTTCTTCAAAAGTTCATAAAATATAAAAGAGATGAATCAATGAACCAGGATGAGGGAGAGCTCCTATGCACAACAATAGGCAGAATTAGTATCCTAAGAACTAGCTATAACAGCAAATCGGAAGGAGACTACTTACTACCCTAAATATCTATTTAGGTTACAGTTATTACGGAGTTGACATCAATTTTTAAAACTTCTGCTCTGTAACTTCTGTGAGGATGATTAAAAGATAAGCCACAGATTGGGAGAAAATATTTGCAAACCACATATCCAACAAAGGACTTGTGTCTAGAACATGTAGGAACTCTCAAAACTCAACAGTAAAAAATAATAAAATAAAATAAAAATCCGATTTTAAAATGGGCAAAAGATATGACCATATATTTCATGTGAAAATAAATACAGGGCTGGGTGCGGTAGCTCATACCTGTAATCCCAACACTTTGGGAGGCCAAGGTGGGTGGATCACCTGAGGTCAGGAGTTCAAGACCAGCCTGGCCAAAATGGTGAAACCCCATCTCTACTAAAAATACAAAAATTAGCTGGGCATGTTGGTGTGCACCTGTAGTCCCAGCTACTTGGGAGGCTGAGGTGGGAGAATCACTTGAACCCAGGAGGCAGAGGTTGCACTGAGCTGAGATGGCATCACTGCACTCCAGCCTGGGCGACAGAGTGAGACTCCGTCTCTAAACAAACAAATCAATGGGGTAAACTATCAATACATAGAACTTGAATGGATCTCTAGGGAATTATGCTGACTGAAAAAAACCAATCTCCACAGGTTATATGCTGTGTTATTCCACTCATATAACATTCTTGAAATAACAAAATCATTGAAGTAGAGAGCAGATTAGTGGTTGCCAAGGGTTGGGGATAAGGTGGAAGCATGAGGCAAATGCTTGTGGTTCTAAAGAGGCAGCATGTGGGAGCCTTGTGGTGATAGAACAATTCTGTATCTTGATTGTGGTGGTGGTTACACAAAGGTATACATGTGGCTGGGCTTGGTGGCTCACCTTTGGGAGGTAGAGGTCTTGAGCCCAGGAGCCCAGGAGTTTGAGACTAGCCAGGGTAACATGGTGAAACCCTGTCTCTACAAAAAGTACAAAATAATTAGCCAGGTGTGGTGGCATGCACCTGTAGTCCTACCTACTCAGGAGGCTAAGGCAGGAGGATTGCTTGAACTGGGGAGGTCAAGGCTACAGTGAACCATGATCATGCCACAGCATTCCATCCTGGGTGACAGAGCGAGACCCTGTCTCAAAAAAACAAACAAAAAAATCCCCGAAGTTATACATGCAATAAAATTTCCTAAAACTGCACACACATACATACACACATAAACATACCTGTAATCCCAGAGCTTTGGGAGGCTGAGGTGGGTGGATCATGAGGTCAGGAGATCGAGACCACCCTGGCCAATACGGTGATACCCCGTCTCTACTAAAAATACAAAAAATTAGCCAGGCATGGTGGCATGTGCCTGTAGTCCCAGCTACTTGGGAGGCTGAGGCAGGAGAATCACTTAAAACTGGGAGGAGGAGGTTGCAGTGAGCTGAGATCATGCCACTGTACTCCAGCCTGGGGGACAGAGTGAGACTCCGTCTCAAAAAAAAAAAAAAATTGGTGAAGTATGAATTAAATAAATGATTAAAGATACGTAAGGAAAAAAGAAACCATACTGCTAAAACCTAGGCAGATTTTAAAATACAGATATAACTTTAAGAAATAAAAACACTGTCACTGAAATGAAAAGTTTAAACAAGTTAAGCAGCAGGTTAGACATAGCTGAAGAGAGATTTCTTAACTGAAAAACAGATTTGAATAAATCACAGAGAATGCAGTACAAAGGGATTAAAGGGAATGGTAAATGTATAAGAAAAGTTAAGAGACACAGAGGACATAATCAGAAAATACTATATACCTCCAATAAGAGTTCCTGAAGGAGAAGACAGAGGGCTAGGCAATGTTTAAAGAAATAATAGATCAAATGTTTCCATACTTACAAAAAAGATCTAAGTCCTTACATTGAAGGAACAAGCTGAAACACACACACACGAATGATCGTGAAACTACAGAATATCAGATATAAAGTCTCAAAAGCAACCAGAGACAAGACATATGACTACAAAATAATAACTATTGGACTGACAGCAGATTTCTCAGCAGCAGCAACAGCATCTTAAAGACTTGATTAATATCTTCAAAGAACTAAGAGAATATAACTATTTAAGCTAAAATCATATTTATAACTAAAGTATCCTTTAAAATAAGGCTAAAATGAGAACATTTTCAGAGAAATAAAAAATGTTTATTATTCACAGGATATCACTGGAGATCTATGAAAATCTATGAAAACTGTTTCCTCCTGGAGTACCTGAAGAAAGAAATTGAAACAAAAATGATGAAGTGAGATGCAAAAAAAGGTTGAGATAAATGGGTAAACATGTAAATTAAATCTATACAAATATTGTAAAAACTATAGTAATAATATTGAAAACCAATTTGGGGTTAGAAATAATTGAAATCATAGAAACAATAGAAATTATTGACTGGTGAGTAAAATACCAATCAAGAATAAGATATCAAATGGGAAACAGGGGAGGTCAAATTTAAAGAATACAAGGGCATGGTGGCTCATGCTTGTAACCCTAGCACTTTGAGAGGCTGAGGCAGACGGATCACTTGAGGTCAGGAGTTCGAGACCAGCCTGGCCAACAGGCTGGTCTATCAAGAGGATAGAACTCTTGAGCAACTTTAAGCATTGTTAAGGCAAATGTACATGTTAAATATTAACAATAGCAAAAAAGCCTCTAAAAATATAAATATAGAATATGTGACTTCTGAGCCAATAAAGAAGAAAAGAGGACTTAAAAGAATCAAAATAATAGATGGCAGGAAAAGAGAAAAAGAGAAGCAAACGATGAGTCTGGCAAACAGAAAATACAAAATAACTTGCTAAAATTAATACCAAGTATATCAGTGATCAAAGTAAAAGAAAAGAGATTATTTCTGTCGATTAAAAGTATACAGGCTGGGCAGTGTGGCTCACATCTGTAATTGCAGCACGTTGGGAGGCTAAGGTAGGAGGATTGTTTGAGATTAGGATTCTAGGCCAGCCTGGGTAACATAGTGAGATCTGTCTCTACAAAAAAAAAATTAGCCAGGTGTGGTGGCATATGCCTGTGGTCCTAACTACTCAGGAGGCTGAGATGGGAGGATCACTGGAGCCCAGGAGGTCAAGGTTGCAGTGAACTATGATTGCATCACTGCACTCCAGCCTGGGTGACAGAGCGAGACATTGTCTTTTTTTTTTTTTTTTTTTGACACAGAGTATCGCTCTGTTGCCCAGGCTGGAGTCAGTGGCACTATCTCAGCTCACTGCAACCTCTGCCTCCCAGGGTCAAGCAATTCTCATGCCTCAGCCTCCTGAGTAGCTGGGACTACAGGCGTGCACGACCACACTCAATTAATTGTTTTGTATTTTTAGTAGAGATGGGGTTCCATCATGTTGGCCAGCCTGGTCTCGAACTCCTGGCCTTGTGATCCTCCTGCTTCAGCCTCCTAAAGTGCTGGGATTACAGGCATGAGCCAGCGTGCCCAGTCTGAGACACTATCTTGAAAAAAAAAAATAGTCTACAATTCTCAGATTGAATTTTAAAAACAATAATGCCCTGCCATTTATTGATGAGAAAAAAGTGATGGAAAAAATGAGGAAAATATGTATCTCTTAAAAATCAGATACACCAATATTATTATTATACAGAGTAGACATTAAAGAAAAGATATTTTTAGTGGAAATAATACTCTATTATTACATAATAATAAGAAAAAGAATAACTCTTTTGGTTGGGCTCAGTGGCTCACGACTGTAATCCCAGCACTTTGGGAGGCTGAGGCAGGAGAATCGCTTAAGCCCTGGAGTTTGAGACCAGCCTGTGCAACATAGGAAGACCCTGTCTCTACAAATAATTTAAAAATTAGTTAGACATGGTGGCATATGCCTGTGGTCCCAGCTACTCAGGAGGCCAAGGCAGGAGGATCACTTGAGCCCAAGAGGTTGAGGCTGCAGTGAGGTGTCATCATGCCACTGCACTCCAGCCTGGGTAACAAGAACAAAACCTGGTGTCAAAAAAATTTAAAAAAAAAGAAAAACAGGCCGGGCACAGTGACTCACACCTGTAATCCCAGCACTCTGGGAGGACGAGGCAGGCAGATCACGAGGTAAAGAGATCAAGACCATCCTGGCCAACATGGTGAAACCCAGTCTCTACTAAAAATACAAAAATTTGCTGGGCGTGATGGCGGGTGCCTGTAGTCCCAAATACTCAGGGGGCTGAGGCAGGAGAATCGCTTGAACCCAGTGGGCGGAGGTTGCAGTGAGCCGAGATCATGCACTCCAGCCTGTGCGACAGAGTGAGACTCAGTTGCAAAAAAAAAAGAAAAAAAAGAAAAGAAAAAAGAAAAACAGAGAATAATTCTTTTTAGTTTTTGTTTATTTTCTTGAGACAGGGACTCTGTGTCATCCAGGCTCAAGCACAGTAGCGCAATCACAGCTCACTGCAGCCTGGACCTTCCAGGCTCAAGTGATCCTCCCGCCTCCCCCTCGCAAAGTGCTGGGATTACAGGAGTGAGCACCATGCCCAGCCTAAAAAGAATAATTATGTTTTGTTCAATGCTGTTTAATTCAATGTGTTGAACAATGTCTGGGACATAATAGATGCTCAATGAATTAATGGTTGATTAAGTCATAGGGAAGATACAGACCTGACAGCATAGCCTCAAAATGTACAGAGAATAACTTGAAAATGTCTGCAGAAAATTGATAAGCCATAATTATCCTGGAAGATTTTTAACATTCTTCACACAGGAAATAATATCAAATAGATAAATTTAGTTAAAGATATAGACTATTTTGTATAACTGACTTAACAAATTCAATTCAATGGACACTTATAGAACCTTACACCCAACAATTAGAGAAGATGTAATTTTTCAAGATCATTTACAAGATCACACAGAAAACATTTACAAATATTGACTATGTAACATATCATAAAGGAAGTCTTAACAAACACTAAATAATTTCTATAGAGATCATGTTTTCTGAGCACAATGGGATAAAGTCAGAAATAAATAAGAGAAATATATTTTAATAATTCAGTTCTCAAAGAAAAATAATAACAAATATAAACTGCATTAAAATAAATAACTGAAAATATTGCATATTAATCTCATAGGACAAGGAACATGTAAGGAAAATTTACTGTGTCATATGTATATATTTTGAAAAGAAGAATGAGCCAAGTGCGGTGGCTTACACCTGTAATCCCAGTACTTTGGGAGGCCGAGGCGGGCGGATCACCTGAGGTCTGGAGTTCAAAACCAGCCTGGCCAACATGGTGAAACCCTGTTTCTATCAAATACAAAAATCAGCCGAGCGTGGTGGTGGGTGCCTGTAATCCCAGCTACTTGGGATGCCGAGGCGGGAGAATTGCTTGAACCTGGGAGGTGAAGGTTGTGGTGGGCCGAGATTGTGCCACTGCACTCCAGCCTGGGCGGCAGAGACTCCATCTCAACAAACAAACAAACAAACAAACAAACAAACAAAACAAAAACAACCAAAAAAGAAGGTACAAATAAACAATATCGGAAATGAAATAAAGATATAACTATGATTACAATAAAAATACTTTGACCAAATTAGTGCCAATAAATTTGAAGACAAATGACATGTATTTTTTAGATAAATATAAATTATAACATTTAATCAGAAATAGAAACTATTACTAGACCTATAATCATAAAAGAAATGGAGTAATTGTTAAATTTCTCACAAAGCAAACATAAAGTTCATATGATTTTATAGGAAAGTTTATTTCCAGAAAAACGAGTTCAAAGATGGAAAGTTCATTTTATGAAGCTACTATATCCTTGATATCAAAGCCAATGACTGTACAAGAAAGGAAAATTTTGATTATGAATATAAATTTTAAAAATCCTAAACAAAATAATAGTAATTCAAATCCAGGAATGTAGTTATTTTTTTCAATCATGAACAATTTGGGCTTATTGCACAAATGCAATAATGAAATGCATAAGAAAAAAAATCTGTTATTTCAGTTCAATTCATACATAAATTAAGGAAAACCATGTCATTATCTCAGAGAATACAGGAAAATCGGTCAATAACATTCTACATCTATTCATAACTTAGAAAAACACAAAACTCTAACTAGACTTAGCTAACTAGAAATAGACGACTTTCCTAACCTGAAAAGGGGTATCTACCAAAACCTTCGGCAAACGTTGTATTCAACAGCGAAATGATGGGCCGGGCACAGTGGCTCATGCCTGTAATCCCAGCACTTTGGAAGGCCAAGGCAGGAGGATGGCTTGAGTCCAGGAGTTTGAGACCTGCCTGGGCAACATAACAAGATCTCATCTCTACAAAATAATTTTTAAAATGTGGCGAAGAGGTCAGGCGCAGTGGCTCATGCCTGTAATCCCAGAATTTTGGGAGGCTGAAGTGGGCGCACCTAAGGTCGGGAGTTTGAGACTAGCCTGGACAACATAGTGAAACCCCATCTCTACTTAAAATACAAAAAATCAGCTGGGTATGGCGATGCACACCTATAATCCCAGGTACTCGGGAGGCTGAGGCAGGAGAACTGCTTGAACCCAGGGGGCAGAGGTTGCAGTGAGCTAAGATCATGCCACTGCACTCCAGCCTGGGTGACAGAGTGAGACTCTGTCTCAAGAAAAAAAAAACATTGGCAGAGAATCGCTTGAGCCCAGGTAGTCAAGGCTGTGGTGAGCCGTGACTGCTCTACTGCACTCCAGCCTGTGTGACAGACTGTGACCCAATCTAAAAAAAGAAAAAGAAAGAAAGAAAGAAAAGAAGAAAAAAGTAAAATTTTGAAAATATTTTTAAATTCAGGGAAAAAAAAGACAAAGGTGACTGCTATCCCGACTTCCATTTAACTTGTACTGGAGATCCAGCACAAGAATCGAACAAAATGGGTCAGAATTAGAACCACACAGATAATACTATCATAGCACGTTAATCATAATTATTTCAAAATTCCCTGTCTGGTAATTCTAACATCTCTACCATGTCTGAATTCTGGTTTTGATGCTTCCTCTGTCTCTTCAAACTGTGTTTTTGCATCTTAGCAGGCTTTGTAATTTTTTGTCGTAAACCAGACGTGATATTGATTAAAAGGAACTGAAGTGGACAGGCCTTTCATGTGAGGTTTGGTGTTTATCTGCTTGGGAGTCAGGCTTTATTTTCTGTTTGCTGCAGCTGTAGGTGTCAGAGGCTAATATTTCCTCTGGTGTCTTTGTTTCTCTCTCCCCTATTGGCTTTACATTTCCCTAGAGATTTCTTAAGTAGTGTGTAAGGCATGCCATTCTTTAAGCTGTATTCACCTGTTACCATACAGGAGCCCTATTGCTGTGTTGGTAAGGTGTTGGAAGAAGGGATGGGTTCTACAGACCTACGATTAGGTCTCAGACTTTTAGTGAGTCTGTGCCCCGTGTCCTGACCTTCACAAATTCTTCTCAGTTTTGTTTTCTTTTTATTCCCCCCTTAGGTGACACAGAAAGGCTAGAGGGGGCCAGAATTTAGTATTTCCTTTCCATCAGGCTAGTCAATCTCTGGTAAAACCCCAGTCAGTTAGGCCCTGGTAAAACAGTTTCTCTTGAGGGCTGGCCTTGTTGAGGAGAATGGAATGTTCTGAGAATATTTCGAAATGGTTACTTTTCCCCTCTCCCTGCCAGAAGGACAGGGGATTCATCTCCAGTGTTGACCATGAGACTGTGAAGGGCTCCTGGAAGTAAAACCCACAGAAGTGTGGGGGTCACCAGGACTGAAACTTCCCAGAGCCTCTAACTCTCAAATGTGCCCACACTGAGCCTCCAACAACTCAGATGAAGCAGTAAAAATCACTGGCAAAACTCATTACATCTCAACTCTCGAGTAGATGTCTTTATTATTTTTAAATGTCTTTTATTTATTATCATTTAATAATAAATTATTATAATTTATTGTATTTATTATTTTATTATAATATAAATTGAATAGAAGGGGGTCTTGCTGTTTGACCAGGGCTGGTCTCAAACTCCTGCCTCAAGTGATCCTCACCAGCTCAGCCGCCCGAAGTGTTGGGATTAACAGGCGTGTAGCCACTGCACTGCCTCTGAGTAAATGTCTTTATTTTTTTTTTTTTTTGAGACAAATTCTTACTTGTTCCCAGGGCCTGAGTGCAGTGCAGACTCGGCTCCACTGCAACTTCTGCTCCGGGTTCAGTCTTCTCTGGCCTCAGCGCCTCCCGAGTAGCTGAGACTACAGGCACACTCACCAGCCCAGCTAATCTTTGCGGCATTTTTAGTAGAGACGAGGTCACCAGTTGGCCAGGCTGGTCTCAAAACTCCTGAACTCAGGTGATCTGGCCTGCCTTTGGCCTCCAAAGTGCTGGGATTACAGGCATGAGTCACCACATGCTGGCCATGTCTTTTTAATATTAATATTCTGGGTATTGAGATGGACAGACACAAAAAGCACTTCCACACCAAGGAATGGTGGCTACTTTTCGCAAGGAAAACCTCTTATGTATTGTTTTGGACTATGAGCTGAACTAGCCACTTTTTCATAGAAGGACCATTTGTACTGAAAGAAAGACGATAAACTATAGGTATCCAGACTGAGAATTTGGCAGGCATTTTCTCAAAAAATGAACAAAATTGAGCCTGTCCTTCAAGGGAAAGCGACTGACTGCATCTGTTGCTAAACGATAAATTCTGAGTTTCAAGCGCAAAAAATTTAGATTTTTGGAAAACTTATATACCACCACCAATGAACTTGATGGTTTCCAATTTTAAACAAACCTTTATGATGTGGGTTTTGATACTGTAGAATTGAAATCTGTCAACATTTTTTGGTACGACCTACATAATTCAGTGACCAATTATTTTTGAAATGATCAAGAAAGTCAATAGGTTTTAACCTATAGAGTATGAGAAATACATTGATATGCATTTCAGATCCCACTTTGCCAAGTAATCTCTTAAGAAATATTATTTGCTAACTTGAATTTAGTTTTTTCATAAAGACATATCCCAAATTACTGAGGCTACTAGATACTAATTCTCTTTCCGACAACTGCATATCTGTGTGAGGCCTGTATTTCTTCATGTACTTTATAACCAGACAGTGTTGCAATCACATTGAAGGTAGAGGCAGATATGAGACTTGCAGCTGACTTCTATACCCAGACATTAAAGAGTTACAAAAATATAAAACAATGCCTTCCTTTTTTTTTTTTTTTTTTGAGTACGGAGTCTCGGCTCTGTCGCCGGGCTGAAGGTGCGTGGCCGGTTCTCAGTCACGGCAAAGCTCCGCCTCACGGGTTACGCATTCTCCCGTCTTCAGCCTCTCGAGTAGCTGGGACTACAGGCGCCGCCACCTCGCCTGGCTATTTTTTGTATTTTTAGTAAGGAGCGGGGTTTCACTGTGTTAGCCAGGGATGGTCTCGATCTCCTGACCTCGTGATCCGCCCGTCTCTGGGACCTCCAAAGTGCTGGGATTACAGGCTTGAGCCCCGCGCCCGGCCAAAACAATGCCCTTCTTCTCATTAACTTTCTTGGTTTGGTAAAATATAGTTTTTTTTTTTTCATTAAAAAGCATGTTATTTGTGTTAAAATATGATGGGTTTATGATTTTTAAACGAATTAATAAATAGACATTTTCACATTTCTCAGTTTTAATTTCGAACACTATAAATACCAATGGATATAATCCATGTCAACAAAAGCTACTTAGGGACCTTAATAATTTTAACAGTATAAAATGATCCCAAAAGCAAAACTTTGAGAACAATTGCCCCAAGAAAAATATCTCCAGCTGGGCTTGGTGGCTCATGCCTGTAATCCCAGCACTTTGGGAGGCCGAGGCAGGAGAATCACAGGGTCAGAAGTTCGAGACCAGCCTGACCAACATGGTGAAACCCCGTCTCTACTAAAAATACAAAAATTAGCCAGGCATGGTGGTGCACACCTGTAATCCCAGCTACTCGGGAGGCTGAGGCAGGAGAATCGCTTGAACCCGGGAGGCAGAGGTTGCAGTGAGTCGAGATTGTGCCACTGCACTCCAGCCTGAGTGACAGAGCAAGACTCCATCTCAGAAAAAAACCCAAAACTCCCCCATCCTCCAAAAGACACATACAAGACTATTCATTGCAACAATGTTTGTGATTACCCCCCAAATTAAATTACTTAATGTCTTTCAATGAGATTATGGATGAATACCTTTTGATGTAGTCACATAATAAAATATTTTTTTTTAAGTTAAAAATGAATTTATTCGATTTACACGTATTGGCTGGGAGTGGTGGCTCACCCCTGTAATATCGGCATGTTGGGTGGCCAAGGTGGGTGGATCACCTGAGGTGAGGAGTTCGAGACCAGCCTGGCCAACATGGCAAAACTTTGTCTCTACTAAAAATACAAAAATTCACCAGGCATGGTGGCATGAGCCTGTAGCCCGAGCTACTTGGGAGGCTGAGGCAGGAAAATTGCTCGAAACCAGGAGGTGGAGGTTGCAGTGAGCTGAGAGCACGCCACTGCACTCCAGCCTGGGTAACAGAGCGTGATTCTGTCCCAAAAAATAAATAAATAATTTTCAAAGATTTACATGTATTAATGTGGCTGATTCTGAAACATGGTGAGGGAAATAAAAACACTTTGCAAAAAGAGAAGTACAAAATGATACCACTTACATTTCAAAAACAGAGAGAAGGATATCTTTGTTTATAGATGCATCTGTATGTAGTAAGAATATAGGCCAGGCGTGGTGGCTCATGCCTGTAACCCCAGCACTTTGGGAGGCCGAGGTGGGTAGATCATGAGGTCAGGAGATTGAGACCATCCTGGCTAACATGGTAAAACCTCGTCTCTACTACAAATACAAAAATTAGCTGGCCATGGTGGCGTGCACCTGTGGTCCCAACTACTTGGGAGGCTGAGGCAGGAGAATCACTTGAACCCAGAAGGCGGAGGTTGCAGTGAACCAACATTGCACCACTGCACTCCAGCCTGGCAACACAGCGAGACTCTGTCTCAAAAAAAAAAAAAAAAAAAGAATATAAACCCCTGATTGTGGTTTACCTAGAAAAATACCTATTAACCTCAGGATGGGAGGGGGGATTGGGACCAGGGGAAGAAGGGGTAGGTTTTAATGTATACGCAAATTGTTTAGAAAAAGTTAGTATTTACTGATCTGGGCCTTAGGTGTTGCTTCTGTTCATTTGAAATATTCCAGTATGAACATATGCTTATTTTTAAATGCCTCAGTGCATTTGCTCTCAGTTAGTAAAGAAAACTTCAACTGGCTGTTTCCCGATGGAATCCACTTTCTCCACCCCGGGCTGGACCGCCAGCTGCCCCGCTTTTTGCCGGCTGCTTGCTGACCCTAAGAGATGACTTGGGATATTTGAAGGGTAATGTCTTTTCTGTCTGCAAAGCTCTTGATCCTAGATTCTCAGTCATGGTTGCAAAGGAAATTCTCCCTCAGATTTCTTACAGAACTCCTGCAGCTGTCAGGCAGGGCAAGAAGCCAAAATACCCAGGGAACAACTTGAACAGGCATCAGCATAGTTCCCGCTTAGAGCAGGAGTCCCAACACAGAGTATCCTGTTCCTGTTCCTTTTCCTTTTGAAGCCAGAGAGCAAGCCTTTGATTTGTGTGGTGATGATTATCATGTAGCCTGCTGGGTGTACTGGGCTCTGGGAATGGAGCTAAGAGGCACCTAACTCCCTCAGAGCTCCCCGGAGCCTCCTGAGCCCCAGTAGATAACTTCATAGTCCAGCTGAGATTGTCTTTTTGCCTTTAAATTCGTACATGCAGCCCGGAGGCCACTCAGCTTCCCGGAATTTTCATTAAGAATCCCCTCAGCAGTCATTTTCAGACTTCATAGCCTCTGATAAGGAGGAAAGAGCTTGCTATTCTGGCTTGCTTTCTGTTTGAAAAGCACATCCCCAAAGGAATTGTATGTGTCCCAGATTCAACACAGCTGTTAATTAGAGCTGAGAACACTTGGTTGACCCCTGTGTGGCTAATTGCTAGAATTGAGAAGCGTCTCTAAGGGCCTGCCATGATAACAACTGAAAATTGTACTGAGCCTCACCTAATGCTTCTGGATCCAGTTCAGGATGGAAAGCAATAGGCTCCCTGCGGTTCCTGGCACAGGAGAGACAGTTATGTGCTGAAGGAGCAGTATTAAGGATTCTCTTCAGTGATGAAAACACCCACATTTCACTTTGGATGTGCGACTTGAGGCAGTGTGCTCGGAAGGGCTGATGGGAGAGCTCCGAACCGTGCAATGGCGCAGGCGCGGCCTACTTCGGAGGGCTTCGGCTACTCCCCTAACATTGTGGTCTGATGCCAGCACCGCCACCACCTCGCCTCCAGTTCTGTGGGACGGAGTGTGAGACAACTCCTGTCGGGACTCTAGGCCAGCTTCTGAGGTGGGGCCTCAGGCAACCATTCTGTCACCTAGCCCTTAAAATGAGAAAAACGCTTAAAAATCACCCAGCTCCCTGCCGGGCCCACAAGAGTGGCATCACCTCCCTGCCCCATTTGCTCTGTGGACAGGGAGCAACAGTGGAAACAGCCAGAAACAGAAAGGTGGGCTGACAAGAGCTCAGTCTAGGTGGGAAAGGAGAGGAGATGAGGAAAAGAGGCCTGAAAATGAACTCTGGAAGTCGGACAGACTGTCAGAGGGACAGTGGTCAGGGAGAAGAAAACGGGGACCGCGACACAGAGAGAGGAGGAGGCGTGAAGGATGGAAGAGGAACGGATGAGACCAGCCAAGGAGCGTGATAAGAGAAGTGGCTCTTCCTCCTTTCTCCCCAGGTCCTGGGGAGAGGGAAGACAGCAGAACTGATGGTGAGTGTTTTAGCCTTCTCAGCCAGCACGCCCGGAGCATACCCCAGATAGTTTAGTACTCTGGCCGACTCCACCCCCTAGGCCTGGCCTACAAGAGGTGACCTGGAGCCAGCAGTGTAAGGAGAGACTTGTGATCCCTTTTCCAGAGGAGGCTCAAACTATGGGTCCAATTCCAGGGAGTAACAGCAACAGAAAAGCAACCCAGAGTCAGCCTTGCCCAAGGCCAGGTTGGGGAAAGACCCAAAGGAAGCTGGAGGAAAAGGAATCAACTTCACTCTCCTCTCTCCTAGACCATAGACTGGCTGTCAAGGGTACCTTGCTCCAGGGACAGCTGGGAACCCCACAGATCTTGAGTCTCTAATTGAACCTTTCAGACCCTTTCTTCTAACAGACACTTCTCACTAACAAACATACACAGAGGGCCCTGGGAGGGTTCAGCTTATGTTGAGCAAGGGTAGGGGAAAAATAGAGACAACAAGCATGGTTGCTGTCTGCAGTCAATGGCTTGGATAAAAAAACAAATACGGGCTGGGCATAGTGGCTCATGCCTGTAATCCCAACGTTTTAGGAGGATTGCTTGAGCTCAGGAGTTTGAGACCTGTCTGGGCAACATAGCAAGATGCCATCTGTACAAAATGCAAAATAAAAAAACATTAGCCAGGCATGGTGGCAGGCATCTGTAGTCCCAGCTACTCGGGAGGCTGAGGCAGGAGGATTGCTTGAGCCCAGGAGTTCGAGGCTATAGGACTCTAGGCTCATTCCACTGCACTCCAGCCTGGGTGACAGAGCACGACTCTGTCTCTTAAATAAAAGTTGAACACACAAGAAATCACAGTGTACAACACAGAAGGGCATCAAATGATTAGCTAAATAGTGTAGTGTGGGCTCAGAGTCTGTAGGGACTGGAAGGTGGGCCAATGAGGGCTGGAGTAGTGAGGGAGACTTCACTGAGGAGGTAGGACTTGAGGATCAGTGAAGACTTCCAGGGTCTTCAAAGTCAGAAGTGCTTTGCTTGGGTAAAATGACACAGCTGATCTCACTTGACTGGAAGGCTCATGGTAGAGAAGGATGAGAAGTCATGGTCCTTTATTGCCATAAAATGTACATGAAGTTTTATATTTTGAGACTTTTCATGTAAGTTTTCATAATTGCTCCTTACAACCCTTCTAATAAAAAATTTTTATTTTCAGAATTAGAAAATAGCTTAGATTTTATACCACCCAGGCTCCCCATGCTACATTTAATAAAATGAATCCCAAAGGTCAAGGGAGTAACTCAAGGTTACACAGTTAACAAGAGCCAGAACCCTAAGTTAGGTCTTATTATTCTACTCAAACAGACTTTTCAAAAACTGGATAGATGCAGTTTTGTTTTCATTTATATGGAATTACTTTCTAAAATAGAGACCTACATGAAAAAGAGTAATTTTATATGTTTTGTTTCCCTACAATAAGAGAAATATATACTCTTCATAGAAAGCTTAGAAAACATAAACCAAAAATTAAAATCATCCATAATCACCATAATCACAGCAGCTAGTTCATAGGCTTTTTTTTTTTTTTTATTAACAACAACAACAAAAAATAAAACCAGAGATGGGGTCGCGCTATGTTGCCCAGGCTGGATTCAAACTCCTGGGGTGTGCTCAGCTTCCTGAGTAGCTGTGACTACAGGTGTACACCACTGCACCCAGCCCTAGGCTTTTTGAAAATCATTAAAAGTTTATATTATTTTCAGTTGATCCTTACATACAAGCAGCTTTATTAGGAGCAAATGTCTCTGATACCTTTAAAGAAGAGGCATTTCGAGCAGGACAATGTAGTAGGAAGGGGTTCCAGACATAAGGTCTGGAAGCCAAAGAAAGATCTAGGATCAAGTTCTGTTTCAGTCATTACCAGCTGTGTGATCTTCCATAAGTCAGTGAACTTCCTTGGGTTGCGCTTCCTCTTTTGCAAAATGCTGGGGGTCCACTGATCCACTTAGATGTCTGTTCTGAGTCTGGACTTCAAAAATCAAGCATTGTAAACTTGGAACAGTTTGGGGCCGGGCATGGTGGCTCACACATTTTGGGAGGTCAAGGTGGGTGGATCACCTGAGGTCAGGAGTTCGAGACCAGCCTGGCCAACCCCATCTCTACTAAAAATACAAAAATTAGCTAGATGCACGTCCTGTTGGCGCATGCCTGTAATTCCAGCTATTCGGGAAGCTGAGGCAGGAGAATCGCTTGAACCCGGAAGGTGGAGGTTGTAGTGAGCCAATATTGCGCCATTGCACTGCAGCCTAGGCAACAAGAGCGAAACTCTATCTCAAAAAAATAAATAAA
>NW_016811019.1:1343308-1359354 GCF_001698545.2 Rhinopithecus bieti | reverse complement strand
CTTCCTTCGTTCCTTCCTTCCTTCCTTCCTTCCTTCCTTCCTTTTCTTTCTTTCTTTTCTTTCTTTCTTTTTGAGACAGGGTCTTGCTCTGTTGCCCAGGCTGGAGTGCAGTGGTGTAGTAATGGCTCACTGTGGCTTTGACCTCCTGGGCTCAAGCAATTCTTCCACCTCAGCCTCCAGAGTAGCTCGGACTACAAGCACATGCCACCACAGTCAGCTAATTTCTTTATTTTTTGTAGAGATGAGGTCTCACTATTGCACCACACTCAGCTAATTTTTTCATTTTTTGTAGAGATGAGATCTCACTATTGTTGCCCAAGCTGCTCTCAAACTCCTGGGCTAAGAGATCCTCCTGCTTCATCCTTCCCAAGTGCTGGGATTACAGGCGTGAAGCAACACATCCGGCCTAGCAAGGACCTTCTTGCTGTATCATCCCATGACAAAAGGTGGAAGGCAAGACAGCATGGACCCATGCATGTACATGAAAGAGAGGAAGAGAGGGAAGGAGAGCGGGAAGGAGGGAGAGAGGGAAGGAAGGAGAGAGGGAAGGAGGGAGAGAGGAGAGGGGAGAAGGAGACAATAAGAGGAGGGGAGAGGGCTGAAATCATCCCTGCATCAGGAACAACTCTGGCAGTAACAAACCCACTCCCTCAATAATGACCTTAATCCATCCATGAAAACAGAGCGCTCATGACCTAATCACGGCTTCAAGATCCCACCTCTCAACACCATTGCATTGGGGATTAAATTTCCAACATGTGAATTTCGGGGGACACATTCAAACCACAGCTCAGTTATAAGATAGGACAAGTGCTTTCTGTTTGAGCCATCCCAAATCCGTCCTGTTTCATATACTGGTTACAGGGGAATAACTTTGGGGAGTTGGGGAAGGATTGATTGCAAACAGGAGAGACTGGCGTCTATTGTCTAGATATTAGACAATGAGGCACTGTGGGCTGAGGCTATTCCTGAGGTAAACCTGGCAAGAATTAATGACTGCTTAGATGTGGAAGGGAAGAACGGTGGATGACTCATGTCAGCTTCTAAAGTTTCTAGCCTGAGAGTCTGAAAGATGGCGACTTGATGGATAGCAATGAATGCCACATTCTACAGCTGAATATGTGCTTTATAGAGACCACACACTTAGGTCAACGATGCTTCGTTTTTGGAACTCTTCAACTGAGTTTCTTCGGAGCCAATGGCTTCTGAGCCAATTCATGAGTCATATAAAAGAATCAATCTCATTACTTTTCTTCAGTTTTTCATTTAGTCCATCACTTAGCAAGCTTTCGTTAAGTGTTCCTTATACATTATGATGCATTGTGTTAGTCACTGCAGAGAAAAATCAGCAGGACGTGGGGTCAGTCCTCAAGGAGCTCAGCCTACTCCAGTAAAAACCATGGGTTTTGTGGCCTTATCCCCCTTTAACTTCTTTATGTCACTGTTCTTCATGTACAAAAGAGCAGAGTATCATGTACACTGGGTATAGACCATCTTAAGTCCATGACCTTATCACGTTTTGTCTGAGTTATGTCAGGTCCTGCAGAACTTAGGTTGTTATGACAACATGACCCAGAAACTCGATCTCTGTCCAAATTTGTACTTTCTAAATGTAAGCAGACCCTCAAAATCAGTCTAAAAATCACTGGCACAAAATGTACCCACACAGGCCCCTGCAAATGTGTTCTCTCTGCTTGTCTGTCTCTCACTATATTTGTAATGCACACACACACACACATACAAAAACACACTTATAGCAATCAGATTCCGTTCAATGTGATAACAATATATATCTAGTATTAAGAATACCAAAGTTTTATGCTGAATCCTCTAGGGAATATGAAAAATTTAAAACATAGTTCTTTCTTTCCAGAGGCCCAAAACTTAGTAGGAAAAACAGATACATTTATAAATAGGGATATGTAGGCCAGGCGCAGTGGCTCATGCCTGTAATCCCAGCACTTTGGGAGGCCGAGGCGGGCGGATCATGAGGTCAGGAGATTGAGACCATCCTGGCTAACACGGTGAAAGCCCATCTCTACTAAAAATACAAAAAATTAGCTGGGCGTGGTGGCACACTCCTGTCGTCCTATCTTCTTGGGAGGCTGAGGCAGGAGAATCCCTTGAACCTGGGAGGAGGAGGTTGCAGTGAGCCGAGATCGTGCCACTGCACTCCAGCCTGGGTGACAGAGTGAGACTCTGTCTCAATAAATAAATAAATAAATAAATAAATAAATAAATAAATATGATGCAAAGTAAGCAATGAAGTGATGTAATAAAAGAATAAGCCAATTAACAAAGGAGAAAATCTACAATAACCTCTTATACTTAAGTTGCTAATTTTTTGGACCTCAGGGGCAGAGATCTGAGTTCATCATACTCCAGTGTGTTCAACAAACATTCTCATAGCACCTATTATGTGGCAGGCACCTTTCTTGGCTATGAGAATATGTGAGGGTTGTTTTTTTTTTTTTTTAAGAGGCGGAGTTTCATTCTGTTGCCCAGGCTGGAATGCAATGGCATGATCTCGGCTCACTCCAACCTCAAGTGATTCTCCTGCCTTAGCCTCCTGAGTAGTTGGGAATACAGGCACGTGCCACCATGCCCGGTTAATTTTGTAGTTTTTTTAGTAGACATGGGGTCTCACCATATTGCCAGGCTGGTCTTAAACTCCTCGTCTCAAGTCATCTGCATGCCTCAGCCTCCCAAAGTGCTGGGATTACAGGCGTGAGCCACCGTGCCCCGTGAGAATATGTGACTTTTATTTAAATTGGGGATACAGTAATTAAACAAGCAAATATCTGATAGTGGTGACAGTGGAAAAATTAAAAGCAGGATGGTGAGATAGCAAGTCCTTGGACAGTTCTTTGGTTTGGGTGGTCAGAGAAAGCTTCTCTAAGGAAGTGACATTTAAGTAAGACCTGTGCAACAGAAAGGAGCCCACCTTGAGAAGGAAGGCCAGAAGGATGAGCATCTCAGACAAATAGAACAGCTACCCCCAGCAAGAATGCATTGTGTGTGCTGGAGAAACTAAAAGAAGCCAGAAGTGCCTGGAACACTGTGGGCTAAATGGGGAGAGTAGGATAAGATGAGATTGGCTAGGTGGGCAGTGATCAGGTAACGTAAGACTAGATTTGAAATATAAAGTTTGACCGGTCCTTAAGCACATTGTACACACACACTCACACAATGTGAACATGCATACACACACACACACACACACACACACACACACACATATTTTGGAACACACAGTTCCAAAAATGTTTCAAGCTTTGGCAGAACTGGTGGAATCTATGACTGCTTTGGAAGAAATAACATTCATTTGGATCAAGCTTAAAAACTCATTACTTTATATCCAGATCTAATACTTAATTTGACTAGGAAAATCTAAAGAACAAAAGGATATTTGCAAACTGTACGTAAGTTCTAAGTTTTATCGATAGTATCACTCAACAGAGTGTCGGAAAGGTCATGGCCAGGGACTCCCCGAGAACAGTTTAAAAACAAGAAATCCCGTGATAGCAAGCAGAAGGGGTGAAGCGATTCCCACTCTGAAGGGGTGAGGAATGGCAGTTTTTGCTGTGCTTCTCATTAAGCTGGAGGTGTGTGTTTGCCACATTCTCATCATTGGTTCTGGACAGGAGGCCCCTCTCGTATTTTATATTGCCATTTCCTCAATCTTCACTTCCATAGGCATCCTCTCTTGTATGTTTGGAGTATGTCCTCAGAGACAGTTATTTACGTTTGATAGCTATGTGGGTTATGTTCCATGAATGTGATTTTAACCAGCCAACATGATACTGTTCTATCTCTCGTTTATTCACGCCGTACTATGAATTTTAGTTCATCCATGTTGCTCCGTATATCTCTAATTCATCACTTCTAATTGCTACAGAGTGTTTTGTGATAAGGACCCTTCATATTTTAGTTATTCATTTCCCTAGAGATGGATACTAGCTTGATGCACACATTTTTTTGTTTTTGGAGACGGAGTCTTACTCTGTCGCCCAGGCTGGGGTGCAGTGGTGCGATCTCGGCTCACTGCAACCTCTGCCTCCCGGTTTCAAGTGATTCTCTTCCCTCAGCCTCCCGAGTAGCTGGGACTACAGGTGTGTGCCACCACACCCAGCTAATTTTTGTATTTTTAGTAGAGATGTGGTTTCACCATGTTAGCCAGGCTGGTCTCGAACTCCTGGCCTCAAGTGATCCACCTGCCTCAGCCTCCCAGAGTGCTGGGATTACAGGCATGAGCCACCATGCCCGTTGACACACACTCTTTACATGCAATGAACATCCTCATAAAGGTGAACTTTTGGGTCTGAAGTGAGCTTCTCTTGGGGGTTGCAGGGCCAAAAAGGCTCCTGTCACTCAGCTTCTCTGGGGAAGCCTGGATTGCTGTCCCGAATGAATGCACTAGTCCATGTGCCCACTATATTTTCACAAATGACTTCTTTTTTTTTTTTTTTTTTTTGAGACGGAGTCTCGCTCTGTCGCCCGGGCTGGAGTGCAGTGGCCGGATCTCAGCTCACTACAACCTCCACCTCCCGGGTTCACGCCATTCTCCTGCCTCAGCCTCCCGAGTAGCTGGGACTACAGGCGCCCGCCACCACGCCCAGCTAATTTTTTGTATTTTTTAGTAGAGACGGGGTTTCACCGTGTTAGCCAGGATGGTCTCGATCTCCTGACCTCGTGATCCGCCCGTCTCGGCCTCCCAAAGTGCTGGGATTACAGGCTTGAGCCACCGCGCCCGGCCCACAAATGACTTCTACAGAATACAAAGTCTTGGGGACATTTGGTGGCATGTTCAAGGTCAAACATTTACAAGTCTCAGAATCAAGATCCAAGTCTTCCCCTTCAGTCTACAGCTTTTTCCATTGGGAAAATGCCTTTCTGAGGAAGCTGACACTTACCTACACGGATGTTCATAAACACAGACGCAAAGTTTAGCTGAATTACTCTTTAAGATGTATAATTATCCTTCTCTGCCCCTCATTCCATGATGCTTGATTGAAATGCAGCTACAGGAGACACTAGTTTTTTTTTCTTTGCGAGGTCAAGGTTTTATTTCCTTTCATCATGAAATCACCTGTTCTAAGCAAGTATGTGCTAAGGATAAGGTACTTCCTTTCCATGGAGGAACTTACCATCTAATTTCCTTTCATAGCACAGTCAACATTAATACAGAGAGCAGATTTTGTAAAATTATCCTGTAGTTTTGTTTTCTTGCATCTGCATCCCATCACTTCAGAATCCCTCAAAATTGACAGCTTGACCTGGTTCCTGTTCTCCGTTTCCAGAGACTACAACTCCCTCAAACTTCAGGTCCCCAATATCAGTCATTTAGGAAGATATTTTTGAGGCTGGTGGACACTGCCCAATGTGTATGTAGCACAGTGAGTTTATTGAGGGCACAGTGCTTTCTGAGCAGGTATGACAGAACCAAAAACAATCCATTTTAGCTACAGTTGGTTGTGCCCTTGGGTTTGAAATAATTACTTTCCTAGACATGTGGTTCCCAGATGAAAGCCATGCTGTGATTTGATTTTTTTAATGCAAAAAAAAATAATAATAATAATTCTGTAGCAGAAAATTCATCACCAACATGTTGAGGAATTTGATGACTAAAAATAATCTCTCCACAGAGTGCATTAACGTGGTGTGCAGATTTGGGAAAAGGATGAACCCAATGGGGAGTCTGTATGATTACACCTGTAATCCCAGCACTTTGGGAGGCCAAGGCAGGTGGATCATGAGGTCAGGAGTTCAAGACCAGCCTAGCCAGCATAGTGGAACCCTGTCTCTACTAAAAAGACAAAAAATTAGCCAGACATGGTGGCAGGCGCCTGTAATCCTAGCTATTTGGGAGGCTGAGGCAGAAGAATCGCTTGAACCCAGGAGGCGGAGGTTACAGTGAGCCAAGATCACGCCACTGCACTCCAGCCTGGGTGACAGAGCGAGACTCCATCTCAAAAACAAAGAAGAAAGGGAATGACATCAACAATGAACTGGGGCAGCTTTTGTCTTGCTTAGCATCAAGAGGCTGTCCCACATGACAAAACAATATTTGAATCAATTAAATAACAGATGATTACAAATATTATGGATACTAGCCCTCAAATCAAATTAACTCTCTAAAGGCAAGTTACAAGTCAGGGAGAGCTCAACACAAGATATTCTCGGCATCTTTTGATTCTGTGTTAGAATCTGGACTTGACAGTCAACTCCATACACAATTAGGTGGCGCCCACTCTTCCTTCTCAGAAAATGGTTCTCCTTGTTCCTGGAGGAAAAAAACCACGTAGTTGTTTCAAAAGTAGAAAAGCATTAAAGCCAGGAATTGTCATGGGGCAGGTGGATAGCATGAGTAATGCTAGGTGAAGGTTGAAAACACTGACGTATTTAAACACTGAGTCTCTAAGCCCAAGGCCATTCATTATTAAGGCTCTAGGGACTTGGGACCAAATTTAGTCTGCATTACCACTTTTTGCTTCTGTTTTTGTATTAGCTCCAATGTGTGGGGTTTTGACATTGGTTTTCTGTGTCCTGGGACAGGCATGAAGTCTCTAGTTAGCCCTACTTCCCCCACTCGCTGTTGCCTTATACCCCCATATGTTGGTTAATTTTATGTGCCAGCTTGGGTGGGCCATGGTGCTCAGATATTTTGTCAAACATTATTCCGGATGTTTTATGTGTAGGTGTTTTTTGAATGAGATTAACATTTAAATCCGTGAACTTTGGCTGGGCGCGGTGACTCATGCCTGTAATCCCAGCACTTTCAGAGGCCAAGGCAGGCAGATCCCTTGAGATCAGGAGTTCGAGATCAGGCTGGCCAACATGGTGAAACCCTGTCTCTACTAATAATGCAAAAATTAGCTGCGTGTGGTGGCAGACACCTGTAATCCCAGCTACCCGGGAGGCTGAGGCATAACTGCTTGAATCTGGGAGGCGGAGGTTGCAGTGAGGCAAGGTTGTGCCACTGCACTCCAGCCTGGGGAACAGAGTGAGACTCCATCTCAAAGAAAAAGAGAGAGAGAGAGAGAGAAGGCAGGAAAGGACCAGAGAGAGTGAAAGAAGAGATGCAAAGGCTTCCATCCCATTGATCTTTCTCTTGATTGTCTAGCTCAGCACTGTCTGATAGAAATAGAATGCAAGCCATACATATAATTTTTAATTCCCTAATATCACATTAAAAAAGTATAAAAAGAATAGATAAAATTAATGTTAACAATGCATTTTATTAATGTGTTTTATTTAACATAATATATTGAAAATATTGTCATTTCAACACACGGCACCAGCCACATTTCAAGTACCCAATAGCTGCACATAGGTAGTGGGGACCGTGTGAAGAGCACAGCTCAGTATCCCAGAACTCACTTCCTACAGCCCCCAGGGCGTCCCAGCACCCTGCTCTCTGATCACAGATCCCAATCACATTTCCCCCCATGATCCAGGGTTTCCCTGCCATACACACTCAACTCTCCCAACCAGATAGGAGAAATTTCACTTGCTTTTTTCATCTTATTTTTCCTCTGGCTCTAAACCAATATCTGACCTTCGGCAGTGTGCTTCATTTCGCCTGCTCTGGCGAGAGGTAGTGAGATTTTGTTTCCTCTTTCCCTGTTTCATCTTTGTATATCTGGCATTTGGCATACAGCCTGGCACATGTCACTGCCACACAGGTGGGGGACTTTGGAGCATTTAAACAGGAGGGAGGTTCGGAAGACCCCGTGAGGATAAAATCATGAAGATCAGGCTGTCTATACCAGGTGCCTTGATGAGCTATATCTTCACTTTTGGGATAAGTGTTCAAAGCCTTCAGGATTCCCCCTTTGAGCTGACTTCCCACAGGCAATGGTCAGGCCAGCTGTATGGCACAGAGCCTCCCACACCGCCGGACTCAGCAATGTCTGAGAAACCCAACTGAAGTGACTTCAGGCAGAAGAGACTAGCCGACTATGGGGCCTGGGCTGAGACTCAGGCAGGAATACCTACTGGAAATTGGCCCAGGGAGGGAGCCACGCGGTTCTCTTGAGTGAACAGTGTTCTGTGCAGCAGGGGACGCGTTTCTGCAGTTGGAGGAGCAGCTCGCAGCTTAGAGGGAATATCATCCCGGATATGGCCGTGGCAGCAACCATCTCACCAGGCCAGTTCCACACTATAGTTCTGAGATTTGTTATTGGAAGCTCAGCCGAGAGCCTGTTCTTCCAGCCCTTCCAATGTTTACATGAGCTACTTAATAAATTCCTTTCTGCCTAAGCTAGTTAGCATAAACTTTATTGTTGAAACCAAGGATCTGACCCAATGTAATTAATTATAGTATCAGTCTTAGGGTTTTTCTTTATACTGTTAAGTGCATTTATATCTCTGTTATCTGAGGCAAGGCTCTGGGGAAATGGGCATGCAATAGGAATATAAATTGGTAAAACTTCTAGAAGGGCATGATGGTAGTATTTATTTAAATTATAAAGACACTTACCCTTTTAACCAGTATTCCAATTATAGGCATTTGTTCTGCAGATACACTTGCATATATAGAAGCTGAGTTATGTACAATTGCAGCATTGTGTGTGAGAACAAAATATTTTAAATCATCTGAAAGCAACAAGAAGAATAAGAAACTTTATCTTGATGAAATGACTAAACTGATTTTACCTGGAACTTTAATATATATGAAGGAAGGCTGTCTTCTATGGTGATAATCCAATTAGGGTAAGAAGGAGAACCAAATCAATAGCTAGAGTGCAGAGTGGAGGCAGAGCTGGCAGGACTCAAACTGCTCCAACACGAGTGGATACTCTGGAATGCAAAACCAAAATATCTGACTTAGAACAAGCTTTTGTGCAGGCCAGTTATTGAGGCTCCGTTGGAACCCATTTGAGACCACGAAGGGGCAGGGGCAGCAGGGTGAGGAAAGAATCTTGGCACAGTGACACAGGGTGGAGGGACAGCTGTCAGTCATAAGCAGCCCTACAGATACTAGCCTTTCTCTCTGTAGAGGAGCAAAGGGTAGACCAGCTCACACAAGCACACAGACGAATCCCTGCTGGAATCATGGGGGCTCAGGTAGGGGTTTGCCACTCTGCTCTGGTGCCTTCCCACAGCAAAGAGGCTGTCTAGGCCGCAGGGGCTCTAGGAGACACTATTCATGTTGTATTCCACATCAATGGCGCCCCCTGGAGAGAAGACAATTTGGATGTTGTCTATTGGAAATAGTGTGTGTCAACCCTGCAGGGAAAGTACCCTTATTCAAAGGTGAGAAGTAACTGAAAGAGAAACAGCACACAAATCTTTAGGAAGATACAAGGAGGAGAAAGGAGGAAATCAATAGGGAAACAATTGGCAGGTAAAGAACGCAGAAACATCTTGCCTCAAAACTGGTGACCAAGTACAGTAGTCCCCTGCCCTTATCCACAGAGGATACGTTCCAAGACCCCCAGTGGATGCCCAAAACCACATTTAGTACCAAGCCCTATATACTATGTTTTCTTATACTACGTTTTTTCCCTATATGTGCTTTTTTTTTTTTTTTGATGAGACAGAGTCTCGCTTTGTTGCCCAGGCTGGAGTGCAGTGGCGTGAACTCTGCTCACTGTAACCTCCACCTCCTGGGTTCAAGCCATTCCCCTGCCTCAGCCTCCCGAGTGGCTGGGACTACAGGCGTGAGCCACCATGCCCAGCTAATTTTTGTATTTTTAGTAGACAGGGGGTTTCACCATGTTGGCCAGGCTGGTCTTAAACACCTGGGCTCAAGTGATCCGCTCACCTCGGCCTCCCAAAATGCTGGGATTACAGGTGTGAGCCACTGTGCCTGGCCCCCTATATGTGCATATCTATTTGATAAAGTTTAATTTCTAAATTAGGCACAGTAAGGCTGGGTTCAGTGGTTCATACCTGTAATCCCAGCACTTTGGGAGGTTGAGGCGGGAAGGTCACTTGAGCTCAGGAGTTCCAGACCAGCCTGGGCCACACAGCGAAACTCTGTCTCTACAAAAAGTAATATTAGCTAGCATTGTGGTGCATGCCTGTAGTCCCAGCTGCTTGGGATGCTGAGGTGGGAGAATCATCTGAGCCCAGGAGGTTGAGGCTGCAGGAAGCCATGATCAAGCCTCTGCACTCCAACCTGGGTGACAGAATAAGACCCCGTCTCAAAAAATAATTATCATCATAAAAAATTAGGCATAGTAAGAGATTAATGACAACAACTACTAATAAACTAGGACAAATTAAATAATGTAATGTAATAAAACTTATGTGAATATGATTTCTCTCTCTGTACTGCACCTAGTTTTGGACCTTGGTAACTGAAATTGAGAAAAGAAAACTGTGAGACTACCATAAATCTCCATAAACTTCAGGAACTAAAGTAAAAATAATCTCTATATAACAAGCACTCAAAGCAGGGATACAAGAGTTCAAGGAAAAAAATGACAAAGCAACTGAAGACAAAAAATGAGCTGGCACTAGTGTTTTCTTTCAGGTAGAATTACATAAAGTCTTAGATGTATAGCCTAATGGATTTTTTTTTCAAGTAACCATACTCACGTAACTACCACTCTGCTACAGATATGGAACATTCTCGACATCCAAGAAGACTCCTTTCTGCCCCCTCCCAGTCAAAAGTAATTGCTGTTTTGATCTCTATCATCCACCATAAATTAGTTTTGCCTATTGTTGAATGTCCTATAAATGAAAACATAGAGTAGCTATTCTTCCATATCTAGGTTCTTTCACTTTACCTTATGCCTATGACAGTCATCTACATAGTTGTGGAGAACTGTAGTTCATTCTTTTACAATATTGTGTGGTATTCCATTATATGACTATGCCACAATATATTTAAGTATGAATATTCAGGTTGTTTCCATTTGTGTTATGAATAAAGCTGCAATGAACATCCTTATACATATCTTTTGGTGAATATAAGCATTCATTTTCATCAGGAATATACAAAGGAGTGGAATTTTTAGGTCATAGAGTATATGTATATTTCGCTTTGGCACCATTAAGTTTTCCAATGTGGCTGTACCAATTTAAATCAGGAATAAATGCTCCATGTCTTTGCCTCCACTTGGTTTTCCTTTTAGTTTCAGACATTCTGGGAACAGCACCTCATTGGCTTTTTCACTTACATTTCCCTGACGCTTTGAACCTTTTCATATGTTTATTTATTGTGAGGTACCAGTTCAAGTCTTAGCCCAGTTTTTGTTGGATTGTCTGTCTTGCTTACTGATATGGAGTTCTTCATATATTCTGGATAGGAGTCCTTTGTCAGACATGTAAATACAAATATTTTATTCCCATCTGTGTCTTGCCTTTCACTCAAATGATGTCTTTTGATGGAAAGAAGTTTTTAATTTTAATCAGGTCCAACTTACCAATACTCTATTTTATATTTGGTAATTTGTACTCCCTGTTTGAGAAGTTGTTGCTGACCTCAAAGTCATGAAAATATTCTCCCACTTTCACATTTACTTTTATGATCCATTTCAAATTAATGTTGATGTATGGAGGGATGTAGGAGTCAAGGTCCATTTTCTTTTCTATATGAGTAGCCAGTTAACCTAGCACCATTATTGAAAATAACATCTAAACCAGGCATGGTAGCTTGTGTGCCCCAGCTACTTCAGAGGCTGATGTAGGAGGATGTGAGTCCAGGACTTTAGAGCCAGCTTGGGCAACATAGTAAAAACCCATTTCTTATATTTATCTTTTTTTTTTTTTTTTTTTTTTTTTTTTTTTTTTTTTGTGGGACAGAGTCTTGTTCTGTCACCCAGGCTGGAGTGCAGCAGCATGATCTCAGCTCGCTGCAACCTCTGCCTCCTAGGTTAAAGTGATTCTCATGTCTCAGCCTCCCAAGTAGCTGGCACTATAGGCGCATGCCACCACACCCAGCTCATTTTTGTATTTTTAGTAGAGACAGGGGTTGCACCGTGTTGGCCAGGCTGGTCTTGAACTCCTAACCTCAAGTGATCTGCCTGCTTGGGCCTCCCAAAGTGCTGGGATTACAGGCGTGAGCCCAATCTCTTAAATTAAAAAAGAAAAGAAATAACATCTTTTCCCACCGAATTGCATTGGAATCTTGTTATAAATCAGGAGTCTGTACCTGTGTGTGTCCCTTTAGCCCAGAGAGTAGACCAGCTCAGTAAGTACTTTCTTGTCTTCCCACTTCTCCTCTCCTTCCTACCATGTCCCTTCCATTCTAGCTCTTGGTAAAAGTTCCTGAGAGACAGGATCTAGCTGGGAGGCAGTCTGGGGAAGGGAGGGTGATAGTGAAAAAAAGAGCAGCAGTTGACCCCTCCCACCTTCCCTGGATCACAGCCTCTCACCTGCAACAGGCCCCAGCTGAAGGAAGGGAGAAGGTTAATCACTAGCTTCAGCCTGTGAATATGAACTAAAGGGATTGTAAGGATTTTTATTACCCAAGAGTGACTAGAGATGTGATGGAAATGCTTTGAGTTTCCATCCAGAAGGGAAGGCGAGGGCTTCCTGCACCGAACAGCTTTAAAGGGAAAGCAGGAGATAAAAATAAAGTTGCTTCTATGGTCACAAAGCACAAGTCCTGCCTGTTCAATGAGCCAGTTACACACAAAAAATCAGTTAAGCCAGAGTAAATTCAAAGACCCGAATTTAATGTGTGAAGTTTTCATTATTTTCATTCTAATTATTGCTTATTATTAATGATTAAGATGATCTATTAACAGACATTATATGTAGAGACTGATCAAGGTATGTGTAGACATCAAGAGAAGGAATTAAAAGGCTCTAAATATGTATGACTTCTAACAATTATCCATACTTGAAGAAAGTCATATATAATGAGAGAGTACAGGAAATGTTTAATATCAAGAATAGGCTAATTAAAATCAAAGTCAGTGATCACTACTCACCTGGTTCAAGCTCATAAAGGATGACTTAATCACATCCTTACATCCATTATTCCACATATAAGGAGGACTGAGTCACTCTTCTCTATTTCCACCCCATCCCCAGCACCTCTCCTAGGTATTCTGAATGTAACTTTATTTATGCAAATAAACCAACTAAAATTTTCTATACCCAGTTTTTGGTTCACAAGCTGTCTTCTGCTGTATTGGAGGCCAAATAACATATATATATATTTTTTTTTCTTTTTTTTTTTGAGATGGAGTTTCACTCTTATTGCCCAGGTTGGACTGAAGTGGCGTGATCTCGGCTCACTGCAACCTCTGCCTCCCGAGTTCAAGCAATTCTCCTGCCTCAGCCTCCCGAGTAGTTGGAGTTACAGGCATGTGCCGCCAAGCCCGGCTAATTTTGTATTTTTAGTAGAGACGGGGTTTCTCCATGTTGGTCAGGCTGGTCTCGAATTCCCGACCTCAGGTGATCCACCCACCTCGGCCTCCCAAAGTGCTGGGATTACAGGTATGAGCCACCGCACCTCGCCATAATGTTTTATTTTCTTAAGTCCCAACTCTTCTCCTTTACATTCTGAGATGGAGATATCACTGTTGAACATCATGTATGCATTTTGAAGATAGATCACCCAAGCCGTGATCTTATTCCTTATTTTAAGGTGAAATAATAATCTTGGAAAGTTATGGCAGCAAGGAAGCACATAGAGATGACTTTTCAACTTTCCGTGTGCCTGCAATGAACCAAGGGATATTTAGACGTTTTAATCAGAGAGACCCAACTGGTTATATTACCTATAATAAACTTGTAATAATAACATTAACTTGTAATCCTCAAAGGTTATCCAAAAACTATATTGATTGCACAGATCCATTCCTTTATTTCAGAACAGTAGTGTACGCTTGCTTTTTTTTTTGCAGAGCATGACAACCTTCTAAGCCAAATCTCATTTTTGAAGTGGAACTTCGCATGTGCAGTGTTCTCCCAACGGTTGAAAGGTTTATGTATTAGTTGTGGAGGGAATACAATTCTTCTTTGATGTTTCTATGAACATCGAGTTTCCCAAATTTTTGCAATTCATATCACAGACAAGGGCAAATTTCCCAATCTATTGAGAGTCCTTATAAATGAAGACCAGTCCACAACAAAAAAATGGGCCAAAAAAAAAAATAAAAAGTATGGAGCGTTTCCAGAAAAGGAAATATAAGCAGATTTTTTTTTTTCTTTTTCTCCGAGACCGAGTCTCACTCTGTCATCCAGGCTGGAGTGCAGTGGTACGATCTCCGCTCACTGCAACCTCTGCTTTCCGGGTTCGAGCAGTCCTCCTGCCTTAGTAGCTGGGATTACAGGCTTGCACCATCATGACCAGCTAATTTGTGTGTGTGTGTGTGTGTGTGTGTGTGTGTGTGTGTGTGTGTGTATTTTTAATACATAAGTACAGACGGGGTTTCACCACGTTGGCCAGCCTGGTCTCAAACTCCTGACCTTGTGATCCACCCACCTTGGCCTCCCAAAGTGCTGGGATTGCAGGCGTGAGCCACCACGCCCAGCCCTCTTTTTTTTTTTTTGATACGGATTTTCACTCTTGTTGCCCAGGTTGGAGTGCAATGGCATGATCTCGGCTCACTACAATCTCTGCCTCCCGGGTTCAAGCGATTCTCCTGCCTCAGCCTCCCAAGCAGCTGGGATTACAGGCGTCTGCCACTGCGCCCGGCTAATTTTTTGCATTTTTAGTAGAGACGGGGTTTCACCAGGTTGGCCAGGCTAGTCTTGAACTCCTGACCTGAGGTGATCCGCCTGCCTCAGCCTCCCAAAGTGCTGGGATTACAGGCATGAGCCATCACGCCCGGCCATGAGCAGATTTTATAAAAATGAAAAGATGCTCAGCTTTATCCTAAGAGAAATGACATTGTAAATGATGCAATTCCACTTTTACCTGCAGATTGGTAAGATCAAAAAGTTTTATGACACATCTAAATCTGCAAGACTGCAGAAAAGCAGGTACTCATGGATTGCTGGTGGGAGTGTGAACTGATACAAATTCTCAAGACAGCAATTAGCAATGTCCATCAAAATTACAATAGAATATACACAGGCTGGGCGCGGCGGCTCACACCTGTAATCCTAGCACTTTGGGAGGCCGAGGCAGCTGGATCACTTGGGGTCAGGAGTTCCAGACCACCCTGATCAACATGGTGAAACCCCATCTCTACTAAAAATACAAAAATTAGCCAGGCATAGTGACGGCGCATGCCTGTAATCCCAGCTACTCGGGAGGCTGAGGCAGGAGAATCACTTGCATCCAGGAGGCAGAGGTTGCAGTGAGCCAAGATCCCGTCACTGAGCTCCAGCGTGGGCGACAAGGAAGACTCTGTCTCTAAAAAAAAAAAAAAAAAAAATTACAAATCGAATATATTTGTCAAAGCTTACAGAATTGTACAGTAAAAAATGATACATTTTATTTTATGTAAACTATACATTAATTTTTTTATGAAAAAACTAATATTAGCCTCTTCAAAATAAATTCCATATTGACTTTAAAGATAAGGAGAGGATGGCTAGGCAAGGTGGCTCACACCTGTAATCCCAGCACTTTGGGAGGCTGAGGCGGAAGGATCACGAGGTCAGGAGTTTGACAGCAGCCAGGCCAACATAGTGAAACCTCGTCTGTACTAAAAATACAAAAATTAGCCAGGCATGGTGGTGTGTGCCTGTAGTCCCAGCTACTTGGGAGGCTGAGGTAGGAGAATCGCTTGAACCCAGAAGGCGGAGGTTGCAGTGAGTTGAGATCATGCCATTGCACTCCAGTCTGGCAACAGAACGAGACTCCGTCTCAAAAAAAAAGAAAAAAAAAAAGATAACGGGAGGATGAAGTTGATCTATACTTACTGTTATGCAATAAACTCCAGACATATTAATTAAAAACTCAAGGTGCAGAATAGTATGTGTAGTATACACCTTTTAAGCAAAGGCAAATGATGACATATACTTATTCATATATATATATGTTTGTATATGCACATCTCTAGAAGTACAAACACAAACAGTGGTAAAGTTACCTCCAGGGAAGGAGCCTGGAAACTGTAGCGTAAGAGGACTTACTTTTTACTGTCTCTGCATATACTTTTTTTTTTTTTTTTTTTTTTTTTTTT
>NW_016811019.1:1309529-1342672 GCF_001698545.2 Rhinopithecus bieti | reverse complement strand
AAAAAAAAAAAAAAAAAAAAAAAAAAAAACTAAACTAAAAAAGTGTGTGTTGGGGAGAATATACGAACACATATATCCTTGGCCCAAAAACTTTACGTCTAGTCATTTATTGCAAAAATATATTTACCCAAGCACAGATTGACATATGTACAAGATTGTTTATTGTAGCATTGTTTTCAAGAGCAACTGAACTGTCCATCAATAGACATTAATGAAATCATGGTATTATGAAATTGTGGGACACTTAGACGCTACCAAGAAGAATGAGGAAGCTGTTTATGTACTACATGCAAGTACATCCAAGATATCTTCAGTGAAAAGAGCAAGGCTCAGAAGGTCCATACACCAGTGTCGAGGCAAAGGGGGAATATAATACATTGTTTGCTTAAATATGTAAAGTCACTCTGGGAGGCTACATCAAAAGCATGAAATGGATTAGCTCTGGGGAAGAGAATTGGGCACCTGGAGAACAGGAGGGGGAAGGAAAGTTTTCACAAACATTTATTTGTACCCTTTGAGCTTTCAGCCATGGGAACAAATTCCCTACTAAAAATAAAATATGGCCAGGCATGGTGGCTCTTATCTGTAATCCTGGTGCTTTGGAGGCCAAAGTGGGAGGATTACTTGAGGCCAAGAATTCAAGACCAACCTGGGCAACATAGGAAGACCCTGCCTCTACAAAATCTAAAAAAGAAAAAAAAAAATTTGGCCAGGTGCAGTGGCTCATGCCTGTAATCCCAACACTTTGGGAGGCCGAGGCAGGTGATCATCTGCAGTCAAGAGTTCAGGACCAGCCTAGACAACATGGTGAAACCCCATCTCTACTAAAAAAAAAAAAAAAAAAAAAAAAAAAATTAGCTGGGCGTGGTGGTGTATGCCTGTAATCCCAGCAACTCAGGAGGCTAAGACAGGAGAATCACTTGAACTCAGGAGGCAGAGGTTGCAGTGAGCCAAGATTGTGCCACTGCACTCCAGCCTGGGCGACAGAGCAAGACACTCTTTGTCTCAAAAAAAATAGTAATAATAATTAGCCGAGTGAATGGTACACACCTGTAGTCCCAGCTACTTGAGAGATTGACGTGGGAGGATTGAGCACAGGAGTTAGAGTAATGAGCTACAATTGTGCTACTGCACTCCAGCCTGGGTGACAGAATGAGATCCTGTCTTTTAAATAAATAAATAAATAAAACAGACCACCAGGTTTCCCTGATGCAGTACCACCGTGATACAAGACAGAGGTGCTCACTTATGACAATAATCTTTCTTTAGCATAATCAACGTGCCATTTACCACCATAAAGAAGCAGAGTTTGACTTACAGTTTCAATCGTGCATGAAAATAAACGACCTGTTTTAAGGGATAAAGAGGTGTATAAACTGGTTGGCCACCTGTGTTACAATGGCATATCATGGCCAGTCACAAAAGATTTCTCACCCTTTGACAAGAATGTGGACACCTGGGGTGGAGTGTGGCAAAGGTCACTGTGGAGAAGGCTAGCAGCACTGACTTAGGAACAAAGCCTTTCTGAAATGGACAATGTCTTCACAGTGCCCTCCAATTCCAGGCACAAATGGCCCTCAGCCAAGCCCAGAGATTGCAGTCACACAGCCAGGTAAGTCTACTGTGCCTGTCTTAGTCCATTTGGTGCTACTATAAGAGAATATCAGAGACTAGGCAACTTATAAAAAAAACAAATTTATTTTTCACAGTTCTGAAGCCTAAGAAGTCCAATATCAAGGTGTCAGCATCTTGCAAGGGCCTTCTTGCTGTGTCATCCCATGACAGAAGGTGAGAGGAGAAGAGAGAGATGCTTAAACAAAACAGGATATTTACTTGATTATGTAACTGAAAAGTCTGGAAATAGGACTTGCTGCTATAAGAGGCTTACAGGCTGAAATGTATCACAAGGGTCTGCGTCTCTCTCTCTCTCTTTCTCACCTCTGTTCTCAGACTGGCTTCCACTCAAGATGTCAAGGTGGCTGCAGCAACTTTGGGCCTCACATTCCCTCAGGTAAAAATCTAGCAGGACAAAGAATCTTTCCCTCAGAAGTCCCCGGAAAAATGACTGATGAATGGAAGCCTCATTCATAGCCAATGAGAAGAAATGATAGTTTTGCTGGAAATGCAAGCTTTGGATTGATTTAGATCAGAAGCTCTGTGCCTGAGCCAAGGGTGAAGCCCCAGCCAAAGCAGCCCCACTTGGGAGGCAGAGGCAGGGTTCCACAGAAGGGTGGCTGCCTGGTGGGCAGTGGAGAGAACAGCTGTCAGTAAACAACTGTAGCCTAAGATAATTGGTGTGCAACAGATATCCAGTAGGAATGAGGATCTGCCAAGAACAAGAAGCACACTGAAAGAAAGGGCAGAATATAGATGTTTATATCCATCACTTGACATTAATATTTTAAATTAAAGAAGTCAATATTTCTAAACTCGATATGCAATTTCAAAAAGAAAGAATCATTAATATTTCTGGATGATATGCAATTTCAAAAGAAAGAATAATTGCTTTATTCTTTGAAATTTAAAAAAACTTCATAAAATGAGCTGTAAAAAGAAAATTTTATCCTGGGAATTACTGCAGATATGATTACTCTCATCTAAAAGCATGAAGAAATAAAAGACAGTGATGGGAATCAGCTACTGACAGTTCTAGATGGAATGTCTAATTTGAAAATGATTTCTTTGAAAATGATTTCTTCTTTTCCATGTAAGGCTCTTCCATAATATGTAAATTGGAGGTGATTCGTACAACTCACGTCGTGGTAAAATAATAGGTAGAGTAAGAAGTTTGGGTTAGAAGCAGAATGACTTTTAAAAATAGTTTTACTGTCAGTTTCTATACTCATCAAACTTTTAATGGCAAGACATTTAGTACAAGAATTCTTCTAAATCACTGTAGAGAATTAATAATTACCACAAGAAGAAAAAGAGTTTCTGAAAACGCGACGTCCTGCCCTTAGACAAAGGGCCTGGTGGATTCAGCGTATAATTTCTCCTGAGCGTCTCTGGCAGGCATTATTGGCAGCCTACTCGATGGCTATACTTCACTTCTTTCTCCCCTAAAAAATTAAGTACATAAATAAAAGCCCTATTTTGATCAGCCAACCATGTGCCCAGCTTTAGGTTCTAAGTAAATCATGGTTCTCTAATTTTTCTTTTGTTGGTCTAGCGATGGATATGTGATTAAATTCTGACCTAAAAAGTCTCCTGGGGCCCCAGTTTAAATTCTTGCTTAGGGGGACTTAAGAGAAAGCCCTTTTGCTCCAGTCTCCTTCTCGCCTTCTTAATCATGGCCCTCTGAGGATATAATGTTTAGACCAGCCGCTCCACCTTGTGGTCAGAAGAGGAAAGCCGTGGAAACCTCAAATTTGTGCCTAGCCCAGGGATTCCAGACGTTTTGCTAAATGGCATATTATGGGTCACATGGGTTGAGCCACTTCTAATTGCATATTCTGTTGATGTCAACCAAAGTCATTCCTACATGATATAGCTCCTCCTCAAATTTCTGATCTGTGGTTGCCATACTAAATACCACATACTGGCCGGGCCTGGTGGCTCACGCTGTAATCCTGGCACTTTGGGAGGCTGAAGCAGGCGGATCACTTGAGGTCAGGAGTTCGAGACCAGCCTGGCCAACATAGTGAAACCCCGTCTCTACGAAAAATACAAAAATAGCTGAGGCAAGAGAATCACTTGAACCCGGGAGATGGAGGTTGCCGTGAGCCGAGATTGTGCCACTGCACTCCAGCCTGGGTGACAGAGTGAGATTCCGTCTTAAATAACAATAAAAATGAAAATAAAGATACCACATACTAACTTTGGAGGTTATATATTTGCCTTGCAAAGGCTAAAATAAAGGACCAACTTTCAAAAATCCATCCTTAAAGAAAACTATTTCTTAAACTATCCTATTCGTTTAAATTTGAGCTACTGTTTTCTTTTTTTTAACAAAATATCAAGCAAGATTCTTTTAATCATTTCCTTCAGAAAGCCGTTAAATAAATGTATTAGTAAGATAACATCCCCGCACAGCTGACACCTGTCCTCTTGCTTCAACTATGACAATCTGTGAAATTTGAGGAGGAAAGTGTTGAGCTCATGATAAGGAAGAACTTTCGCCAGAAGTCATGCAAAGACACAACAGGCTGCTCCTGAGGGCAGAGGGAGGCCTCATCACGAGAGGCATGTAGGCATCAATAGCCGGACAGGACTTTGTGAAGGAAGCTTAAATATCACATAAAATCCAACCAGGTCATCTTTCAGCTTCCCCTCAACTGTAAAGTTCAAGGATTGCATGTTCTTGTATCTCAGTTCTTCAAACTGGAAAACAAACATCTTTTGTGCTTAATTCTGCAAATCTGTTTTTTGGGTTTTTTGTTTTGTTTTCTTTTGTTTGTTTGTTTTTTTGCGGCGGAGGGGGACTGAGTCTCTCTCTGTCACCCAGGCTGGAGTGCTGTGGCGCGATCTTGGCTCACTGCAACCTCTACCTCCTGGTTTCCAGCGATTCTCGTGTCTCAGCCTCCTGAGTGTCTGGGATTACAGGCATGAGCCACCACGCCCAGCTAATGTTTGTTTGTTTGTTTGTTTGTTTGTTTTGAGACGGAGTCTGGCTCTGTTGCCCAGGCTGGAGTGCAGTGGCCGGATCTCAGCTCACTGCAAGCTCCGCCTCCTGGGCTTACGCCATTCTCCTGGCCTCAGCCTCCCGAGTAGCTGGGACTACAGGCGCCCGCCATCTCGCCCAGCTAGTTTTTTGTATTTTTTAGTAGAGATGGGGTTTCACCGTGTTAGCCAGTATGGTCTCGATCTCCTGACCTCGTGATCCGCCCGTCTCGGCCTCCCAAAGTGCTGGGATTACAGGCTTGAGCCACCGCGCCCGGCCTGTTTATTTGTTTAGTAGGGACGGGGTTTCACCATATTGGCCAGGCTGGTCTTGAACTCCTGACCTCAAGTGATCTGCCTGCCTCGGGCTCCCAAAGTGCTGAGATTACAGGCGTGAGCCAACACACCCAGTCTGCAAAACTGTGTTTAATGCCATCTACTCTCCTTAAATATTTGATACATACACATTTTTTTGCCTTCTAACTCAAGAGGTCCCTAACCCCCAGGCCATGGACTGGTAAATGGCATATTATGGATCATATGGGTTGAGCCACTTTTAGTTGGATATTCTGTTGCTTTCAACCAAAGTCATTCCTACATGAGGTAGCTCCTCCTCAAATTTCTGATCTGTGGCTGCCATACAAAATACCACACGCTAGCTTTGGAGGCTATATATTTGCCTGACAAAGCCTAAAACAAAGGACCAACTTTCAAAATCCATCCTTGAAGATGGATTTGCCATCTCTGCCTCCTGTCAGATCAGCGGTGGCATTAGATTCTCATAGGAGCACAAACCCTTATTGTGATCTGCACAAGCGAGGGATCTGGGTTGCGCTCCTTATGAGAATCTAACTGCCTGACGATCCGAGGTGGAACAGTTTCATCCGGAAACTACCCCCCACCCTCCCACCCCATTCCGTGGAAAACTGTCTTCCACAAACTGGACTCGGGTGCCAAAAAGGTTCAGGACCGGCTGGGCGCGGTGGCTCACACCTGTAATCCCAGCACTTTGGGAGGCCGAGGCCAGCGGATCACAAGGTCAGGAGATGTAGACCATCCTGGCTAACACAGTGAAACCCTGTCTCGACTAAAAATACAAAAAATTAGCCGGGCATGGTGGTGGCGCCTGTAGTCCCAACTACTCGGGAGGCTGAGGCAGGAGAATGGCGTGAAACTTGCAGTGAGCTGAGATAGCACCACTGCACTCCACTGGGCAACAGAGCGAGACTCCATCTCAAAAAAAAAAAAAAAAAAAAAGTTCAGGACCACTGTTCTAATTGCCTACTCCCTATCTAACCCAAATTCTATACCCCACCTTTGTACTAAAAGCATTCTTACTTTACCAATTACTTTGAAGATTCAAGCTGACTCCAACAATTTTTCATAATCTTTACCCTCCTTGAACTCTCTACTACATCTAAGCCTATTTTCCAACTTCTGCTTGAAACTCTCTCCTTCCTTCCATGACATTCTAGACACTTGAGTTTTTTTTTTGTTTTGATTGTTTTCTTAGTTTTATCAAGATATAACTGAAGCTGGATGCAGTGGCTTATGCCTGTAATCCCAGCACTTTGGGAGGCTGAAGTAGGAAGATCCCTTGAGCCCAAGAGTTTGAGCCCAAGCGTTTGAGACTAGACATAGTGAGACTCCATCTCTACAAGTTTTTTGTTTGTTTGTTTTTTGTTTTTTTTAATTAGCTGAGCCTGGTGGTGCACACCTGTGGTCCCAGCTCCTTGGGAGGCTGAGGTGGGAGGATAGCTTGAGCCCATAAGGCCGAAGCAGCATGTGAGCCATGATCACACCACTGCACTCTAGCCTGGGCTACAGAGTGAGACCCTGTCTCAAAAACAAAAAATTAATTAAATTAAATTAAATTAAAAGGTACAGCTGAATCATCTGGGGAGCATTTAAAAATTACACACATCTGGCCAGGCATGGTGGCTCATGCCTGTAATCCTAGTACTTTGGGAGGCTGAGGTGGGAGGATCACCTGAGGTCAGGAGTTCGAGACCAGCCTGACCAACATGGTAAAACCCCATCACTATTAAAAATACAAACATTGGCCAGGTGCAGTGGCCAGTAACCCTAACCCTTTGGGAGGCAGAGGTGGGCGGATGACGAGGTCAAGAGTTCGAGACCAGCCTGATCAACATGCTGAAACCCTGTCTCTACTAAAAACAAACAAACAAAAAAATTAACTGGGCATGGTGGTGTGTGCCTATAATCCCAGCTACTCAGGAGGCTGAGGCAGGAGAATTGCCTGAACCTGGGAGGCGGAGGATGTAGTGAGCAGAGATCAAGCCACTGCACTCCAGCCTGGGCAACAGAGACTCCATCCCCCTCCGCAAAAAAAAAAAATTAGCCGGGCGTGATGGCGCACACCTGTAATTCCACCTGCTAGGGAGGCTAAGTCAGGAGAATTGCTTGAACCTGGGAGGTGGAGGGTGCCGTGAGCCAAGATCCTGCCACTGCACTCCAGCCTGGGTGACAGAGCGAGACTCTGTCTCAAAAACAAACAAAACAAAACAAAAATTACACACATCTAAGCTCCAATCCAAGAATTCTGATTCAGCGCATCAAGTGTGGGTGCCTTTGGCCAAACACTCTTTGTTTTTAGTGTATACATTTCTCCTAATCCCTTCTCTCATCAATTCTGCTTTGTTAACAGGGAAAAGGTGGGTCATGGCGATTGGTTAGGCCACCAAGATCCGTTCAATATTATATGATTAAATTTGGATTTTTAAACTAATGAGGAAAAAAGACTCATGTGTTATTAAAGAGTGACCAGAAGGACTTTCTTCTCAAGTAGGAAAAAAATCCACTAACTATAAAGGAAAAGAATGATAAACTAAGCCACATTAAAATTAATAACTCTGGCTGGGCGTGGTGGCTCACGCCTGTAATCCCAGCCCTTTGGGAGGCCGAGGTGGGCGGATCATGAGGTCAGGAGATGGAGACCATCCTGGCTAACATGGTGAAACCCTGTCTCTACTAAAAATATAAAAAAAAATTAGCCAGGCATGGTGGCACGTGCCTGTAATCCCAGCTACACAGGAGGCTGAGGCAGGAGAATTGCTTGAACCCAGGAGGCAGAGGTTGCAGTGAGCCAAGATCTCATCACTGCACTCCAGCCTGGGCAACAGAGCAAGACTCCATCTCAAAAAGAAATAAATAAATTAATTAAATTAATAACTTCTGTCCATCACAAAACACCATGAAGAAGATAGAAAGGTAAGCCATGGAACGGGAAATTACATTTATATCAGATATTCTTGAGAAAGAATTTTAAACTACATAAAGAACTCTTACAAATTAATTTTAATTATTTTTATATATTTATTTATTTTTGAGACAGGATCTCACTCCATTGCCCAGGCTGGAGTGCAGTGGTGTGGTCTCGGCTCACTAACCTCTGCCTCCTGGGTTCAAGTGATTCTCCCGCCTTAGCCTCCCAAGTAGCTGGGATCACAGGCATATGCCACCACACCTGGCTAATTTTTGTATTTTTAGCAGAGGTGGGGTTTCATCATGTTGGCAGGCTGGTCTCCAACTCCTGACCTCAAGTGACCTGCCTGCGTCAGCCTTCCAAAGCACTGGGATTACAGGTGTGAGCCACCACGTCCAGTCAGAACTGTTACAAATTAATTTTTTTAAAGTAACAACCTAATAGGTATTCTTGAAGAATTTTGAATCATGTAGGAATGACCACAAGAGAACTTTTTTATTTTGTTTTGTTTTGTTTTTGAGATGGAGTTTTGCTCTTGTCACCCAGGTTGGAGTGCAATGGCACAATCTCTGCTCACCTCAACCTCCGTCCCGTTGGATTCAAGCGATTCTCCTGCCTCAGGCTCCCGAGTAGCTGGAATTATAGGCGTGTGCCACCATGCCTGGCTAATTTTGTACTTTTAGTAGAGATGGGGTTTCTCCATGTTGGTCAGGCTGGTCTTGAACTCCCGACCTCAGGTGATCCGTCTGCCTTGGCCTCCCAAAGTGCTGGGATTACAGGCGTGAGCCCCCACACCCAGCCAAGAGCTTATTTTAAACATTCACTAGCCCTAGAGAATGTGAAGCCATCTTACAAAAATGTTAGCCAAGTAAGAACTTTCTTCCACCTCTCTTCTTGCCTTCCTACCACTCCTGCTCTTGCTTCTATCCTGGCTCCCTGCAGAGTTACTAACACAGAGCACTTAGCGTGTAGGTCAAAGAGGAGCAGAGTGAGAAAAAGAAAAGCAGTCCACAAAGATTTGCACCTGCAGCAGGTTTCAGAATGGAAAAGATTTAATTACTGAGCTGAAGCTGTTTTTACATGGTGTTTCAGTGATATTTTCACTGGGTACATAATTCTAGGTTGGCAGTTATTTACTTTAGCATTTTCAAGGTATCAATCCTTAATCTTTTGGCTTCCATAATTGCTGCTAAGACAGTAGTCAGTCAAACTATGGCTTTTTTTTTTTTTTTTTTTTTTTAAGACAGAGGCTTACTCTATCACCAGGCTACAGTGCAGTGGCTCTATCTTGGCTCACTGTAACCTCTGCCTCTCAGGTTCAAGCAATTCCCATGCTGCAGCCTCCCGAGTAGCTGGGACCACAGGCTCGCGCCACCACACCTGGCTAATTTTTGTGCCCGGCCTAACTGTGGCCTCTTTGAATATAAACTGTCTTTTTGCCTCTGGCTGCTCTTACTATTTTCTCTTCGTCTTTGGTTTGTTTCCCCATGATGTGTCCATGTGTGGCTTTCTTTCTGAATGTTCTTTTTGTAATTCACTGGGTTTCTGAAATTTCCATGTTCATGCATAGAGTTGAAAAATTCTCGGCCGGGCGCAGTGACTCACGCCTGTAATCCCAGCACTTTGGGAGGCCGAGGTGGGCGGATCACAAGGTCAGGAGATCGAGACCATCCTGACTAACACAGTGAAACCCTGTCTCTACTAAAAACACACAAAAAATTAGCTGGGTGTGGTGCAGGCACCTGTGATCCCAGCTACTCGGGAGGCTGAGGCAGGAGAATGGCGTGAATCCGGGAGGTGGAGGTTGCAGTGAACTGAGATCCGGCCACTGCACTCTAGCCTGGGCGACAGAGCGACACTCCGTCTCAAAAAAAAAAAAAAGAAAAGAAAAAAGAAAAAAAAAGAAAAATTCTCAGCTATTGTATCATTAAGTGTTGCTTCTGTCTCATTCTCTTATACTTCTTCCAAGACTTTGGTTGAACAGATTAGACATTTTCATTCTATTCTGTCTGTTTTCTTGGTTCATTCGTTTCTCTCTTCATTGTAAATGGTTTCCTCTGATCTGTCCTCATGTACAGAAATTCTTTCTTAACTGTTTCCAATGTGTTCCGAAATCCATCCATTGATTTCATAATTTAGGTTCCTCTATTTTTCACTATTAGAATTTCTATTTGGGGGCCAGGCGTGGTGGCTCACACCTGTAATCTCAGCATCTGCTCACAAGGCAGGCGGATCACTTGAGGTCAGGTGTTCAAGACCAGCCTGACCAACATGGTGAATCTCTACTAAAAATACAAAAATTAGCCAGGCGTGATGGCTCATGCCTGTAGTCTCAGCTACTCCGGAGGCTGAGTCAGGAGAATTGCTTGAACCCAGGAGGTGGAGGTTTCAGTTAGCCGAGAGTAGCCTACTGCTCTCCAGGCTGAGTGACAGGGGAAGACTGTCTCAAAAAACAAACAAAAAACTGAATTTCTATTTATTTTAAATACTTTACAGTTCTCTGCTAAGCTAGACAAGCTTCATTTTGATCTACTTAAACTTGATAAGCACAGCTGCTTCATAATCTGTATCTGATATCCGTGAGGGTCTGTTTCTGTAGTCTCTTGTATTTTCTTGTTCTTGTTCATGGTGTTTTATCATTTTGTAAGCTTCCTTATTTTTTCCTGTGTCCTGACTATAATATTTTTAATTATTTATAAAAATAATTTCAGGCTGGGCATGGTGGCTCACACCTGTAATCCTAGCACTTTGGGAGGCCGAGACAGGTGGATCATTTGAGGTCAGGAGTTTGAGACCAGCCTGGCCAACATGGTGAAATTCCGACTCTACCAAAAATACAAAAATTAGCCGGGCGTGTTGGCAGGCACCTGTAATCCCAGCTTCTTGGGAGGCTGAGGCATGAGAATCACTTAAACCCGGGAGGCAGAGGTTGCAGTGTGCTGAGATCACGCCATTATGCTCCAGCTTGGGTGACACAGCGAGACTGCATCACAAAAAATAATAATAACAACAATAATAATAATTTCAGGCCTACTATGATATTCTCCTTCTACAAAAAGAATTCGTATTGCTTCTACCAGGCATTCAAGGGAAACTAATCATCCAAGATTACCCTAATTCAGTTTCTAAGCTTGAAATTTTCTGAGCTACCCAGATGATTCAAAGACAGACCGCGCTACATGGAACAGTTAGTTTATTTTCAAATTCATTCTGATTTCCAGTGTCTGTCTTTTTAGTGCCAACTGAAGGTGCAGGTTACCCTTCCTGGATGGGCCCCAGACTCCAACTTCTGCTCTCCTAACTGCAAAGGCACTGTTAAGTCTCTCAGCCGCCTGACCTGGGTCACTGAATATTCTCAGGACAAAGGTAGCACTCGTACCCCTGCTCATCTATGGATTTCTTTCTTCTCCAGATCTTAACCTAGGAAATCCTTACTATTGTGTCTGCTGTTTTTAGGAAGATGGTTTTAGATTTTTGTCCAGCCTTATAGTTGTCTTCAATGGAGCATTTCTCTAAATGGCTGACCACATTCCTAGACATGGAAGTCTGACCTCAACTTTTTCTTCTCCTCCTCCTTACCATGCTGTAACTTTTTTTTTTTTTCTTTTTGAGACAGGGTCTTGCTCTGTTGCGCAGGCTAGAGTGCAGGGCCACAGTCTCTGCTCACTGCAACCTCCGCCTCCCAGGCTCAAGTGATCCTCCCATCTCAGCCTCCTGAGTAGCTGAGACCACAGGTGCACACCACTATGCTTGGCTAATTTTTGTATCTTTTTGTAGAGATAGGGTTTCATCATGTTGCCTAGGCTGGTCTCCAACTCCTGGGCCCAAGTGTTCTGCCCCCCTTGACATCCCAAAGTGTTGGATGACAGGCGTGAGCCACCACATCTGGCCTATTCTGTGACTTTTAGAGGAAGCATAGACACAACGGAAACAATGAGAGCTGGGTTTCAGTGTTGCCTTCTTCGTTAATTTGTTACATGGTTTAGGGCTAACTCCCTACATCTTGACTCTCAATTTTGTTAAAACAAATTACAATTAACCGCCTACCCACCCCAAATCTCTCTCTCTTTTTTTCTTTTCCAAGGCAGGGTCTTGCTTCCTCACCCAGGCAGGAATGCAGTGGCACAATCACTGTTCATTGCAGCCTCAGTGTCTGGGACTCCGGCCATCCTCTTGCCTCATTTTAAAATTTTCTGTAGAGTTGGGGTCTCACTGTGTTGCCCAAGCTGGTCTCAAACTCCTGGGCTCAAGTGATCCTCCTGTCTCGCCCTCCCAAAATGCTGCAATTACAGCTGTGAGTCACCGCACCAGGATCCCCCTTCTCTTTAAGGAAATTTAAGGAAATTAATTGATTAAAGGAAAATATTAAAGGGAAAAAACATAAAATAAATCACTTAATCCTGAAAGAACTGTGCTATCCTCCAAAATGTCTTAGTCTGTGCTGATAAAGATAATAAAAGTGTAAGTATAAGGTTGGGTGCGGTGGCTCACGCCTGTAATCCCAGCACTTTGGGAGGCCAAGGCAGGTGGATCACCTGAGGTCAGGAGTTCGAGATCAGCCTGACCAACATGGAGAAACCTTGTCTCTACTAAAAATGCAAAATTAACCAGGCATGGTGGCACACGCCTATAATCCCAGCTACTCGGGAGGCTGAGGCAGGAGAATCGCTTGAACCCAGGAGGCAGAGATTGTGGTGAGCTGAGATTGCGCCATTGCACTCCAGCCTCAGCAACAAGAACGAAACTCCGTCTCAAAAAAAAAAAAAAAAAATTTAACCTAATAAATTAAACAAAAATAATTTTGGTCAGGATCTTAAGAATAAATTTGACTATGTCTTGTATCAATCATAGGTGACACATTTTTCTTTGAACTCTCTTCTTACTCAAGATGAAAAAATAGGCCAGGCACAGTGGCTCACATCTGTAATTCCAACACTTATGGAGACTGAGGCAAGCAGATCACTTGAGGCCAGGAGTTTGAGACCAGCGTGGCCAACATGGTGAAACCCCATCTCTGCTAAAAATACAAAAATTAGGCCTGGGGCGGTGGCTCACGTCTGTAATCCCAGCACTTTGGGAGGCCGAGGTGGGTGGATCACAAGGTCAGTTCAAGGCCAGCCTGGCCAAGAAGGTGAAACCCTGTCTCTAGTAAAAATACAAAAAATTAGCTGGGCGTGGTGGCGGGTGCCTGTTATCCCAGCTACTTAAGGCTGAGGCAGAGAATTGCTTGAACCCAGGAGGTGGAGGTTGCAGTGAGCCGAGATTGCACTATTGCACTCCAGCCTGGGCGACAGAGACTCTATCTCAAAACAAACAAACAAACAAACAAACAAAAATTAGCCAGGTGTGGTGTCATGCGCCTGTAGTCCCAGCTACTTGGGAGGCTGAGACAGGAGAATCGCTTGAACCCAGGAGGTGGAGATTGCACTGAACTGAGATGGCACCACTGCACTCCAGACTGGGAGACAGAGCAAGACTGTCTCAAAAAAAGAAAAGAAAAAATAATGATTCTGCTGGGCATGGTGGCATGCACCTATAATACCAGCTATTCAGGAGGCTGAGGCAGGAGAATCGCTTGAACCCAGGAGTTTGCGTCCAGCCTGGGCAACATAGTGAGACCCTGTCTCTAAATACATAAATAAATAATTCCCTTGTCATCAAAATTTTTAGACAAGAGATGTCTTCCCTGTGTGAATATTAAACTTTTAAATTAGTACGAATGTCAGAGATTATAAACTACGGTTTAGATAAGTGTGGGAAGTTTAAAACGCGGCTACGGTAAGAGAGGGCATTGTTAATTCATTAACCAGGAATAGACTATGTTACGTTGCAATAACAATCCCCCAATTGTATTGGTTTAACCTATTTAAGTTTATTTTTCACTCACACAAAGTTGGCTGCAGGTACTGTGGCCCTTCCAGACAGTTCCCTTCCAAGTATGAGTCATATCCAGGCCAGTTCGTTCCCTCTTCTGGTTATGCCATCTCCACATTTGGCCTCGGCTGTCACTGTGGCAGGAAAGCAGAGAGGCATCAAGAAGGAAAAAGTGCTCTTCTCTTTGTGCTTTGTCCCAGAAGTGACACATGTCATTTCCACTCACGGTTCATTTGTCAAAACGAGTCGCATAGGCCCTCCTAACTGCAAGGGAGCTGGGGGGGGGGGGAGCACATGGATATTCAACGACTAATAAATTACAATAAATTACATCCCCCCAGCTGTAACTGAACTTAAAATGAACTCCTCGAAGTTTTTCAACTAAAAGTTATTTCCAAAACAATATAAAACCATGGCGTGATCGCCAATTTTTTTTGTTGTTGTTGTTTGAGACGGAGTCTCGCTCTGTCACCCAGGCTGGAGTGCAGTGACCAGATCTTGGCTCACTGCAAGCTCCACCTTCCGGGTTTACGCCATTCTCCTGCCTCAGCCTCCCGAGTAGCTGGGACTACAGGCGCCCGCCACCTTGCCCGGCTAGTTTTCTGTATTTTTTTAGTAGAGACGGGGTTTCACCGGGATAGCCAGGATGGTCTCGATCTCCTGACCTCGTGATCCGCCCGTCTCGGCCTCCCAAAGTGCTGGGATTACAGGCTTGAGCCACCGCGCCCGGCCATAATCGCCAATATTTGAAGAAGCAGACCCTCTGCTCTCTCCCTGCTACAGTGGTTAATTTTTTAAGAGGTTCTGATAGCTTCAAAACATAAAACCACAGCATAGGACTTCTCTTCTTCTTTGACAGCTTCCTTACATTGAAAAGGAAGGAATTGGATTGAATAATTTCTAATGTCACTGAAGAGCCCTTGAAATTACTGTTTAACTACCAAAACCAGTCATTTTTTAAGTAGAGCCATTTTTTCCAGATTCTGGGTTTTTAAACCAAAATTGTATTTATGCACTAGAAGTTCCAGTCTCTTGAAAAAAAACATTTGATAAGTGAGTTGGAGACGTGGGCAAATTTTATGCACCTGCTTTATATCACATAGAATTTCTCTAACTCTTGGCCTCAAATGATCCTCCTGTTACAGCCTTCCAAAGAATTCCAGGCATGGGCCGCCATACCCTGCCCCATCACACAAGATTTCTATCCAAGGATCTTCATTTTGTAGGCAACATAAGTTAAAGAACAGAAGCACTGTTCCTTGGGTACAATGGCACGGTGTGAGCTCAGTTTATTTACAAATTAACAAGTGCTGACATCATTAAAGCTTTGCTCTAAACCTATAACTTGGTGTGTGCGTTTTAGTAAGAGAGAGAATTTTGGTAAATTTGTTAGTAATGCTTCCTGTGTTGTTTATTGGTAAGAGATTGAGGGACAAATGGTAATAATCTCTAACCTTGTGGTTGCAAAATTATATCCTACAGGGTCTAACTGGGTAACATAAATGATGTGAGAGTTGTGGAGATCAAGAATAGGAACAGCTGGCCAGGCTCGGTGGCTCCCATCTGTAATCCCAGTAGTTTAAGAGGCCGAGGCGGGAGGACCACTTGAGGTCAGGAGTTTGAGACCACCCTGGACAACATGACAAAACCCCATCTCTACTAAAAATACAAAAATTAGTCGGCATGGTAGTGCCTACAGTCCCAGCTACTCAGGAGGCTGAGGCGGGAGAGTTTCTTGAACCCAGGAGGCGGAGGTTGCAGTGAGCCGAGATTGTGCCACTACACTCCAGCCTGGGCAAAAGAGCGAGACTCCATCTCAAAACAAAACAAAAATAAATCAGATCATGTCCTTTGCAGCAACATGGATGAAGCTGCAGCGGAAGCCATAAGCAAACTAATGCAAGAACAGAAAACCAAACACCACATGTTCTCACTCAGAAATGGGAGCAAAACATTGAGTACACATGGACACATAGAGGGGAACAACAGGCACTGGGGCCTACTGAGGGTGGAGGGTGGGAGGAGGATGAGTACTGAAAAACTGCCTATCAGTTGTATGGTTATTACTTGGGTGACAAAGTCTGTACACCAACCCCCCTGTGACATACAATTTACCCATATAACAAACCTGCACGTGGACCCTTGAACCTAAAAGTTTTTTTTTTTAATTTAAAAAAAAGAAAAGGAGAGAGGGGAGGGGTGGTTAAGAATGAAGTGAGAGAAGTGAAGAAGGGAAGGGGATAACAGCTGAGAGTGGAAGCGACAAGGGTGTGTTGGGGAGGTTAAAAAGCCTCTAGCTTTCCTCCTACCCTTTCCTTCCCACTTTCAGCCAAGTAAGTTCTCCCTTATGCTCAATGAGAGAGAGAAACTAGGAAAGCGAAGGCTGTTGAGTGGATTAAAGTAAAAATTAAAACAGCAACAAGGCTCTCTGAGAAGTCAAGGACTGAAAATTAAAGGGGCAAAGATTAAGAACAATAGTAATAGTATCTAGGAGAACTTACCACATAGCAGGCAATGTTCTAAGAGTTTCCCATATACGTGTACTCGTTTAATCCTCATGACCACAGTTTAGTAAGGAATTTGACCTCCAAAGTGAGGTCTGGCTTTTGTCCTTGTTCCGGGGGGTCATTTCTAGACCCTTGAGATTTGCTTTTTGTTTTGTTTTTTGTTTTTGAGACAGGGTCTCACTCTGTTGCCCAGGCTGGAATGCAGTGGTGTGATCTCAGCTCACTGCAACCACCACTTGCCAGGTTCAAATGATCCTCGCACCTCACCCTCCCGAGTAGCTGGGACTACATGTCATGCCACCATGCTCAGCTAATGTTGGTATTTTTTGTACAGACGGGGTTTTGCTGTGTCACCCGGGCTAGTCTCAAACTCCTGGACTCAAGCGATCTGCCCGCCTTGGCCTCCCAAAGTGCTGGGATTACAGGTATAAGCCACTGCACCTGGCGAACTCTTGAGTTTTTTTTTTTTTTTTTTTTTTTCCAGGTGTGGGAATGTTTTTGTTATTCATGATGAGCACCTTGGACCACACCTGATAGTTATCAGTAACAAGGCCATTCATGGTGAGGTTACAAGATAGTTTATGTTAACAAGATGATTCAAGGTGGGACTGGCCATGACAGAAGACCAAGTGATTAGAAGACTGGGGCTTTGGGCCACGTCACTTCAGCCTGACTTCCAGGGAGGGGAGGGAGACTGGGAGTTGGGTTCAACCAAGTGGACAATAATTCAATCAATTGTGCCTATGCTATGAAGCCCTAATAAAAATTCTGGACATAAGAGCTGCGTGAGTTTCCTTCTCAGTATTGTCCCCTTTGTTGATGGGAGGGGAACACAGCCTGAGGATGACAGCGGTTCTGCATTTGGAGCCCTGCCAGACTTCGACATACGCATTCTCTTCCTCTGGCTAGTTCTAATTTGTATCCTGACGGTGGTCATGGGCACCTTTGAATTTGTAGCCCGTTGGTCTGTACTGAGGGTGGCCTTGGGGGCCTTCAAACTTGCAGCTGGTGTTTGAGGAGCCTTCTTTGAAGGACTGTGCCCTCTGACTGTGCAGTTTGCTCAACTCCTCTGCAAGCACTGTAAGAGATTTTTATGATGAGGGGATAGACACAAAGAGGTTAGGTAATTTGCCTGAAGTCATCCAGCTGGTGAGTAGAAAAGCCAGGATTCAGACACAGGCATTGCAACCATCGTATGATATGGAAGCGGCTACAGTGTCTGGGATAAATACCCAGGGTTCATCATCTCACGCCAAGAAAACTGAGGACACAAACGCACATGAGGAATTTAGGAGTGGAGGTTTAAAAGGCAAAAGAAAGAAAGAGAAAGGAAAACAGCTCTCTCTTTAGTGAGAGAGAGGGGACTTTGGAGAGGAAAAGGCTGGCAGTGGATGTGCCAGATTTTATAGTCAGGCTTGAGGAGGCAGTGTCTGATTTACACAGGGCTCACAGATTGGTTTGATCAGGTATGATGTTTACATAGCACAAGAAGGCTGGCAGACCCACCCTAATCATACTATGCAAATGAACGTTCCCCCTGGCCAGCGCCACCTTGTCTGCTTCTTCCTGTGCATGTGGCTGTCAGAGAAGGGAAGATGGAGCCGCCATTTTGAACATGCTTGGCTTAACTGTGGCATCTATGTGTGCAGTTCAATTTTATTTTACAGGCTGCTGTTTGTTAGAAAAGAAAATTATTTGGGGCTACTTTTCATTAACAGGAAAACCTTACCGAGGAGTTCTGTGCCCTCACTATCTGCCTAAGTAATTTCTTCTTAACTCCTGTATCAATATTACTGCTTGATCAACTTTGCAGTAGGAAAAAATACCTAACTTGACTTAGCTATTCCACAATGTGTACATATATCAAAACATCATGGTGTACATTTTATATATATATATATATAATTTTACTTGTCAGTTAAAATGTTTTAAAAGAATACCTAATAGCACCTTAGGTTTGTTTAGAACTGTTTTTCAAACATATTGTGGCTCACGGTATGAAATCCTGTATTTTACATGACCACTCATTAAACATAACCCCTCCCAAACACACATCCCAGAAATAAAATATGAATACACTCTAATATTTTCTTTTCTTTTCTTTTTTAAGATGGAGTCTCGGTCCGGGCGCGGTGGCTCAGCTGTAATCCCAGCACTTTGGGAGGCCGAGGACGGGGCGGTCACGGAGGTCAGGGAGATCGAGACCATCCTGGCTAACATGGTGAAACCCCGTCTTCTACTAAAAAATACAAAAAACTAGCCGGTGTGAGGTGGCGGGCGCCTGTAGTCCCAGCTACTCGGGAGGCTGAGCAGGTGAGAATGGCGGAACCCCGGGTGCGGAGCTTGCAGTGAGCTGATGTCCGGCCACTGCACTCCAGCCTGGGCGACACAGCGAGAACTCCTTCTCAAAAAAAAAAAAAAAAAGATGGAGTCTCACTCTGTCGCTAGGCTGGAGTGCAGTGGCACAATCTTAGCTCACTGCAACCTCCATCTCCTCGGTTCAAGCAATTCTCCTGCCTCAGCCTCTGAGTAGCTGGAACTACGGGCATGTGCCACCATGCCCAGCTAATTTTTGTATTTTTAGTAGAGACGAGGTTTCACCATGTTGGCCAGGACGGTCTCAATCTCTTGACCTCATGATCCACCCGCTTTGGCCTCGCAAAGTGCTGGGATTACAGGCGTGAGCCACCGCGCCGGGCCCACTCTGATATTTTTCTATTCCCAATTACTTGTATTTTCAAAATGCTAGAAACCTACCAAATTTATTTCCTATCCACGTAAGAATTTTGCACCAACAATGTGGTGTAGACAGTAAACCATATTTAGAAATGCTGGCTTAGAAAGTTGCTTTAAAATGGTACTTTCCAATTATGCCTTTAAGTAAGAGTAATCTTGGGAATTTTTCAAGAAAAATCCAAAGCCCAGGTCCCACCAACAGAGATTTTGACTCATTTAATCTGGGATGGGGGTTGGGCATCAACATTTTATGTTATTTAAGTCTCTGAGCGATTCTAATGTACAGCCAGGAGCTAAGACCCACTATTTTAAAATATTATGTGCTTCGATATCTTAAGCAAATGTTTTAAAGAATAAAGACATTCTTTTATTTAAAAGTGAAAGCACATGATGAAAATACATGGCTAAAACTAGTGACCTAAATCCCTTGCAGCTCACTTCATTGGCTGTGGTATCTGGGGTAGCATTTTGCCTAAACTGCAAGGGCAATTTTTTGAGTAGTCAAAAATAAATGTGAGAACCCACTTTGTAACTTTAAAGACATGTAGTAACATTTCAGTGACCTTCCTTTTCACTTAAAAGTAATTTTATTATTAAGAAGATAAACATTACATATATAATATCTATAAAATATATATTCCAGAGAATGAGATTAAAAAGCATAGATACCTGTGTGTCTATCACTCAATTAAGAAAATAAGGTTATGATCTGACATTCATATGACTTTAAAAAAAACGGAAAATAAGGAATATTATCATCATCTGTGTGGCCTTCTCTGTTCCCATTTCCTTTGTTTATTAGAAATAAACCCAAGGCCTGGTGCAATGGCTCGCGCCTGTAATCCCAACACTTTGGGAGGCCGAGGCATGCGTATTGTCTGAGCTCATGGAATTCAAGACCAGCCTGGACAACATGATGAAAACCTACCTCTACAAAAAATACAAAAATGAGCTAGGTGTGGTGGCGCACACCTGTAGTCCCAGCTTCTCAGGGAGCTGAGAGCGGGGAGGATCACTTGAGCCTGGGAGGTGGAGGTTGTAGTGAGCTGAGATCCTGCCACTGCACTCCAGCCCAGGTGACAGAACCAGACCCTGTCTCAGGAAAAAAAAAGAAAAAGAAATAAATGCTATCCTAAATATTGTGTTATCTTGCAATTCTTAGAGGTTTACCAGGTTTATATACTTACATCGTTTAGATGCATGCTTTTGGGTTTTAATTTAATGGAATCATATTCCATGCATTGTGTGACTTGCATTTTTTTCATTCAAAAAATTCGAAATTATCTTCCTGAGATTCATCCATGTTGTTGTAATTGCTTTATTTTCACTGTTGTATAGTATTCCATTCTATGGATATGCTACAATCTATCCATTCCATTGCTGATGGGCATTTGTGCTGCTTCTAATGTGATGCTATTATAAATAGTACAGCTTTGATTAGATTGGTCCATGTCCCCTGATGCACATGTTTGAGGGTTTCTTTAGGACTTATACCTAGAAGTAGCATCCAGTTACATGACACACACCTCTTCAACTTTACTAGCCAATGCCAAATTGTTTTTCAAAGTTATTGTGTCACCCACCAGCAGGGAATTACAATTTGCATTGTTCCACATTGTCAACACTCAATATTATCAGATTTTATTTTTGTCAGCCTGGTGAGTGTAAAATTGTATCTCGCTGTATCATTTCCTTGAGGTTAATGAGGCTGAGTATTTTTCCCTGTATTTATTGTCTCATTGGGTTTTCTCTTCTGTAAAGTCCCTGTTCTAGTCTTTGCCCTTTTATCTGCTGGGTTTTCATTTTCGTAACTACTTATATATCAACCTATCACTTTCTCTTAAAGCAAAATATGCCACAGTGAGATGATCTTCAAATATAAGTCCACCCCCCTCCAAAAGTAATTTGTATGGAATTCCCTAAAGTTTTTAGGTTATCATTTCTAAATACACAGAATAGGTAAGTTTAAAACAGGATATTAAAAACTACCCAAACAACCCGTAGATAGCCAGAGCTTCCTGCTTTTTTCCATTTCAAATCTCCCTTGATACTGAGTTACATTACTTGAGGGAGCAACGTGGAATAACAGGCAAGGCTCTGTGTTCACAGTGGGACAGAAACAAGGCTAGAGAAGAAAAGCTTCTGATAAAGCCAAATATTGTGGATGAAAACAGAGAAATACGATCAGAAAGCAATGTGTTAAGTGGAGTATTATCCATGCACCTGCTTTCCTGCCAGACAGGAGAAAGATTGTTACTAAAGCTAGACAAATGAGTAACACAAATAAAAAAATAGAATTATCACAATGCAGATAACTATGACTTCAGTTGTATAGTTCAATAAAAGTGTTATTAAAAATCCTTGCAGTGATTTTGTGAATATAGACAAGCTGATTCTAAAATTTATAGAAAAGGCAAAGCAACAAAATAGCTAAAACATTTTTTTTTTTTGAGATGGAGTTTCACTCTTGTTGCCCAGGCTGGAGTGCAATAGCGCAATCTCGGCTCACTGCAACCTCTGTCTCCTGGGTTCAAGTGATTCTCCTGCCTCAGCCTCCCGAGTAGCTGGGATTACAAGCACCCACCACCATGCCCTACTAAGTTTTGTATTTTTAGTAGAGATGGGGTTTCACCATGTTGGCCAGGCTGGTGTTGAACTCCTGACCTCAAGTGATCCTCCTGCCTTGGCCTCCCAAAGTGCTGGGATTACAGGCGTGAGCCACTGTGCCAGGTCAACAATTTTAAAACAGAAGAATAAAGTTGAAGCAATCACATTATCCATGTTTAAGACTCAGTATAAAGTTATGGTAATCAGGCCAGGTGCGGTGGCTCACGCCTGTAATCCCAGTGCTTTGGGAGGCTAAGGCAGGCGGATCACGAGGTCAGGAGATCAAGACTATCCTGGCTAACACGGTGAAACCCCGTCTCTACTAAAAAATACAAAAAATTAGCCAGGCGTTGTGGTGGGTGCCTGTAGTCCCAGCTACTCGGGAGGCTGAGGCAGGAGAATGGCATGAATCCGGGAGGCAGAGCTTGCAGTGAGCAGAGATCGTGCCACTGCACTCCAGCCTGGGAGACAGAGTGAAGACTCTGTCTCAAAAAAAAAAAAAGCTATAGAAATCAAAATTGCTACCATGAATTCAGTCCTGAGTCCTAAGATAGAGGGATTTTAATAAAAGGCTAAAGCTAAAAATTTTAAAGCTAAAATTTTATTATTTATTTATTCAATTATTTATAATACGTTGTTCCCCCCTTGTTCCAAATTAAAAGAATTTGAGTCACTCTGTCAAAATAAATACAATATCAATTGAATGAATAAAATACAATTGAAAACATAAGGGTAAAACAAACAAAGGATGTCTAAAATTCACTTAAAACATATAGAAGGCCGGGCACAATGGCTCACACCTGTCATCCCAGCACTTTGGGAGGCTGAGGCAGGAGGATCACTTGAGCCCAGGAGTTTGAGACCAGCCTGGACAACATAGTGAGACCCCATCTCTACCAAATATATATATTTTTTAATTAGCCGGGTGTGGTGGTACATTCCTGTAGTCCCAGCTACTTGGGGGGCTAAGGCAGGAGGATCACTTGAGCCTGATAGGTTGAGGCTGCAGTGACCCCTGATCACGCCACTGCACTCCAGCCTGAGTGACAGAGCAAGACCCTGTCTCAATTAAAAACACACACACGGCCAGGAGCAGTGGCTCACGCCTGTAATCCCAGCACTTTGGGAGGCCAAGGCAGGCAGATCACGAGGTCAGGAGATCGAGACCATCCTGGCTAACATGGTGAAACCCCGTCTCTACTAAAATACAAAAAATTAGCCGGGCATGGTGGCGGGCACCTGTAGTCCCAACTACTTGGGAGGCTGAGGCAGGAGAATCGCGTGAACCCGGGAGGCAGAACTTGCAGTGAGCCGAGATCATGCCACTGCACTCCAGCCTGGGCAACAGAGCGAGACTCCATCTCAAAAAAAAAAACAACAACAAACACACACACACACACACATGCCCACTATCCAAACATACATACAAACTATAAGACCCTCTCTACCTTCTGGAAATACAATGCAAATTTAGCTAAGAGCTTTCCAGCAGCCAGCTCAAAGAAAGAAGCAAAATTGGTTGCATGTCCACAGTATTCATAAAAAAGCAGAAGCGTAGGAGAAGATGTAATTTTCTGATCCTCTGAATTGAGAAAAATTTCTTCCAGTGTAGAAAAACACACCCGTGTGGGTGAAGTAAGGGTGTGAAATGTCAACAGCATTGGAGCCAGCAGCTTCAGCAGTGACAAGAAATAGCATCCATCCAGCAGGGTGCAGTGGCTCACACCTATAATCCCAGCACTTTGGGAGGTCAAGGCAGAAATATTCCTTGGGAACAGGCGTTCAAGACCAGCCTGGCCAACCTGACAAATTCCCATCTCTACTAAAAATATAAAAAATTAGCCAGGCGTGGTGATGCACTTCTATAGTCTCAGCTACTTAAGAGGCTGAGGCAGGAGAATCGCTTGAACCCGGGAGGTGGAGGTCGCAGTGAGCCGAGATGTTGCCACTGCATTCCAGTCTGGGCAACAGAGGGAGACTCTGTCTTCAAAAAAATTAAACAAGAAAGAAAAGAAAAAAGAAGTAGCATCGCTAGCACAAACATCAACAATTTGACCCCAAGTACCCACAGCCTTTAGACAAATCAGTGAGAGCTAACAGCAGACAAGGGTCTGGCCTTCAACTGGCCTCTGTAGAAAGAAGAGCAAGATCAGAAACTTCAAGGCAACTGAAAGAAGAAAGTCACAGAACATTGGTGAGATACTGCTTATGTTGCCGAAACAGGGGGGCGGTCTAGGTCCTGCTGCTCATGGCACAGAGAGCCAATCACTGAGATGCCGAGGACTGCCAAGGAAGAAGGCTTTAACCTGGTGCTGCAGCCGAGGAGACGGCAGCTCAATCTCAAATCCATCTCCCTGACCGACTAAAACTAGGGGTTTATATAGGAGGGAGGAAATGTAACAATGTGCAAGAAAACCTGAGTTAGGGAGGTACACGGAAGCAATTATGATGAATGAGGGGTCCAGTATCTCATTGTCAGGATGTGGTGATCTGGTGAGTTTTAGTTCTTTGATACTTTTTTTGAGAGGTCTGAAGGTTCTTTCCTGAGGAAGGAACTCAGATAAAACACGCCTGTAATTCCAGCACTTTGGGAGGCCAAGGCAAGCAGATTGCCTGAGCTCAGGAGTTCAAGAGCAGCCTGGGCAACAATGGTGAAAACCTGTCTCCAACAACAACAAAAAAAAAGTACAAAAATTTGCCAGGAGCGGTGGCATGCGCCTATAGTCCCTCCCAGCTACTTGGAAGACTGAAGCAGGATGATGGCTTGAGCCCAGGAGGCATAGTGAGCTGAGATTGTGACAGTGCTGGGATTACAGGTGTGAACCACTGCGCCCTGCCGGATGGATGCTATTTCTTGTCACTGCTGAAGCTGCTGGCTCTAACGCTGTTGACATTTCACACCCTCACTGCACCCACACGGGTGTGTTTTTCTACACTGGAAGAAATTTTTCTCAATTCACAGGATCAGAAAATTACATCTTCTCCTACGCTTCTGCTTTTTTATGAATACTGTGGACATGCAACCAACTTTGCTTCTTTCTTTGAGCTGGCTGCTGGAAAGCTCTGAGCACAGAACCAGATTCTGTCTCAAAAAAATAAAAGAAAGAAAGAAAAAGAAAGTAGAATCAAATACTTATGCATAGGGATAGTGGAGAAAAGGATATTCAATAATTAAACGTGTCAGATTGAGCATATGACACTTATTTCTGTTGCCTTCAGAAAGTCTGCTAAAATGAGAATAAAATTTTTGAAATGAATAAACATAGTAAAGGGGGAACGTGAACAGCAACATAGCAGTTAGAGTTCTGGCAGGAAACAGATTGGCACGCTCAAAGGAGAAATGAAGAAAATTTAATGAGGAAACTATTTACAGAGGTGTGGGCAGGATTAAGAGAACCAAAAAGAGATGCTAAAGTACCCAGGCACTAGCAACACTGGAAAGCTGTCACCATCCCTAGGCCTCAAGGAGCAAGTGGAAAGAATAATTACTGGAACCTGGTAAGAACTCTAGGCATAGGAGAAAGTCACCGTAGGGAAGCCATGGAGTTAGGTAGAAGTTTTCTGCCATTACCAACACTGCGACTTCCAGGGAAGAAGCACATAGAGAGGGGGCACAGCAATGGGATTAAATGCACTTACATCTATTATTCTATCCCCTCCCACTCTGCAGTTTTCTTCCAGTCACTCCAGTTAGTTGAATTGAACTGGATGCCAAAAATCAAGGGAGTCCAAGTCCACAGGTGTTATCTTCTCAGGATATGGAGCGGGGCAGAAAAATATGGAGAATGGATATGGAGGGACGAAACACAGAACGAACACAGGCGCAGACAAGCGATGCCAGCAGATTTCTGGAAGATAGAAATTACTAGTGTTACTTGAATTATGAAAGCTTAAAACCAAAAGAGTATGCTAATGAGAAGAAAGCTGATATCGCCAGAGAATCTTGGAAATGCTCAGAATTAGGAGGCACAAGGTATCTCTAAAGGCAGAAATTCATGTTACAGATGAAAAGAGAAGGATTCATTGAAAAACTTTACATGGCTCACTCAGACCCCTAGAACTCAATTTTCTTTTCTTTTCTTTTTTCTCTTTCTTTCTTTCTTTTTTTTTTTTTTTTTTGAGACAGAGTCTTACTCTGTTGCCCAGGCTAGAATACAGTGGCATGATCTCGGCTCACTGCAACCTCTGCCTCCCGGGTTCAAGCGATTCTCCTGCCTCAGCCTCCCATGTAGCTGGGACTACAGGTACGCCCCACAACACCTGGCTAACTGTTTATATTTTTGGTAGGGACAGGGTTTCACCATGTTGGCCAGGCTGGTCTCAAACTCCTGACCTCAAGTGATCCACCTGCTGCGGCCTCCCAAAGTTCTGGGATTACAGGCATGAACCACTGGGCCCGGCCAGAACCCCTTTTTCAAAGACAGATGGACCTTCTTTCCCACTCCAGCAAAAGACTGACTGTGTGTTAAGAAACTTACAGCATCTAAACAGAGGGATACCAGGCACAGCTGAAGGCAATAGGAATTATCACTATTCAGAGGGGCATCACCATTATATTGCTAAGTTTAAGGTTGAACTAGTAATTATTACATAGAAAAGTGCTAAAACAACCCACAGGGCAATTATCAATTCTAATATGAATAAAAATTTATCTTATCAGTATTTTATTACTTGACTTAACATTGAGCAAGTGTTATATAATGAGATAATATAAACAGTATAAATATTGATAGAAACAAAAAGGTACTACAAATATATTGGGAGTATGAAGAGAGGGAAGGAGGTTTTAAGTGTGCTAAATTTTGTGACTCCATACTAGAATGTCAATAGATAACATATAAATAAAAATATAAGAGGTCAAGCATGATGGTTCATGCCTGTAATCCCAACACTTTGGAAGGCCAAGGCGGGAGGATCACCTGAGCCCAGGAGTTAGAAACCAGCCTGTTTAACATAGTGAGACCCTGTCTTTACAAAAGAAACATTAAAAATCAGCCAGGCATAGTAGTGCACAACTCCAGTCCCAGCTACTCAGGAGGTTGAGGTAGGAACATCACTTGAACCCAGGAGTTCAAGGCTGCAGTGAACTATGATCATGCCACTGCCCTCCAGCCTGTGCGACAGAGAGTGATCCTGTCTCAAAAAAAAAAGTGTGTGTGTGTTTATATGAATATACATATGTAAGTATATGTACATGTACATATGAAAATTATGTGTGTATATCTATAGATATATGAATATTTTAGAAATGTTTTAGAAATGTAGATGTAAACAGAAGAAACAGCTGAAAGAATTAAAAGTTTTTCTTCCTGTGGGGCAGGTTTCAGGGTGGAAATGGTGATATAGTGTTCTACTATTGTCATTACAAGTCTTGTCATTGTGTTAGACTTTAAAAAATTATGTATATATCTCGCTTTGACAAAAATTACTATTATTATTATTATTATTATTTAGAGACAGGGTCTCTCCCAGGCTGGAGGGCAATGGCATGATCATGACTCACTGCAACCTTGACCTCCTAGGCTCAAGGGGTCCTCCTCCCTCAGCCTCCCAAGTAGCTGGGATCACAGGTACATGCCACCATATCCAGCTAATTTCTTATTTTTTGTAGAGATGATGTCTCTCTACGTTGCTCAGGCTGGTCTCAAACTCCTGTGACCAAGTGATTTTCCTGCCTTCACCTCCCAAAGTGCTGGAATTACAGGCATGAGCCACTGCACCCAACTGGCAAAACTAAAATCGACATTTAAACAAAAGAAGAAAGGGATATATGCATTGCCTACTTAAAACAACAAACAAACAAACCCTTTTGGAGAAATATGACAGAATCCAAAACTTCTACAACATATCTTTTACAATATCCAAGGTACAATCTGAAATTACTAGACATAAAAATGAATTGTGATCCCCATACTCAAGAGGCTGACACTGACATGCCTCAAATGTTGAATTATAACAAAGACTTTAAAGCAGCTATTAAAATTGTGCCAGAGTACATATATAAAGGAAAATATTGCTCATCATTAATGAAAGAAAGAAAATACGAGCAGAGAAATAAAAACTATAAAAACCAAATGTAAATTATAGAATCGAAAAGTTTAGTATCTGAAATTTAAAGATTTACTGGACAGGCTTAGAAGCAGATTGAAGATGACAGGGGAAAAAAGTCAGAAAACTTGATGAGAAATTGATAAAAATTACTCAATCTAAGTAACAGAGAGAAAATGGATGGGAGAGGGCAGGAATGAACAGACTCTCAGGAAACTGAGGGGAAATAGCAAAAGATCTAAAATACGTGTAACTGGAGTCTCAGAAGCAAAGAAGAGAATATGGGACAGAAAAATTATTTTGAGGAAAAAGAGGCTGAAATTTTCTAAAAGATTGAAAGATAAATTTATAGATTTAAGATGCTAAGCAACCCTCTCCCCACCAAAAAAAAAAAAAAAGAAGAAGAAGAAAACCATACCTGCACACAGTATAGTCAAAATACTGAGAACCAAAGATAAAAAGAAAATCTTGAAAGCCAGAGAAAACAACTCACTATATGCAGGGAATGATGATACAAATGAATGCTGTTTCTCCTTATAAATAACAGATATCAGAAGACAGTGAAACAGTATCTTCAACTACAGGAACAAAAAGAAAGTCAATCAATCTAGCAAAACATCCTTTAAGAATGAAGGCAGCCGGGCACAGTGGCTCACGCCTGTAATCCCAGCACTTTAGGAGGCCAAGGCAGGTGGATCACCTGAGGTCAGGAGTTTGAGACCAGCCTGGCCAATATGGTGAAACCCCATTTCTACTAAAAATATAAAAATTAGCTGGGTGTGGTGGTGGGCGTCTGTAATCCTAGCTACCAGGGAGGCTGAGGCAGGAGAATCACTTGAACCCGGGGGGCAGAGGTTGCAGTGAGCCAAAAGAGCGCCACTGCACTCCAGCCTGGGTGACAGAGCGAGACTCTGTCTCAAAAGAAAAAAAAAAAAAAAAAAAAAAGGCAAATGAAAAGACTCTGTCTCAAAAAAAAAAAAAAGGCAAAATGAAAAGAAAAGGTAAGTAACATCCCTAATCATTAGGGGATTGCAAATCAAAACTACAGTGAGCTACCACTTCACACCATTAGGATGGCTACTCTAAACAAAACAAGAACTCCAGGATTGGACACAATCGCTCATGTCAGTAATCCTAGAATTTTGGGAGGCTGCAGCAGGCAGATCCCTTGAGCTCAGGAGTTCGAGACCAGCCTGAACAACAAGGCTAAACTCCATCTCATTTTTAAAACTATATAAATAAATAAACTCCAGAAAATATCATGTATTGTCGAGGATGTGGAGAAATTGGAATCGTTGTGCACTGTTGGTGGGAGTGTGAAATGGTGAAGCTGCTGCAGAAAACAGTTACAGTGGTTCCTCAAAAATTAAAAATGGGGCCAAGCACGGTGGCTCATGCCTGTAATGCCAACACTTTGGGAGGCCGAGGTGGGTCCATCACTTGAGGCCAGGAGTTCAAGTCCAACCTGGCCAACATGGCAAATCCCCATCTCTACCAAAAATACAAAAATTAGCTGAGCATGATGGCACATGTCTATAGTCCCAGCTACTCGGGAGGCTGAGACACAAGAATTACTTGAACCTGGGAGATGGAGGTTGCAGTGAGCCAAGATCATGCCACTGCACTCCAGCCTTGGTGATAGAGCAAGATTCTATCTAAAAAAAAAATTAAAATTAAAATGTAATTTGCATATGATTCATCAATTTCATTTTTGGGTATATTCTCAAAAGAATTGAAAGTAGGATTTTGGCCAGGCAAGGTGGCTCGTGCCTGTAATCGCAGCACTTTGGGAAACTGAGGCAAGTGGATCACAAGGTCAGGTGTTCGAGACCAGCCTGGCCAAAAGAGTGAAACCCCGTCTTTACTAAAAATACAAAAATTAGCTGGGCATGGTGGCACGTGCCTGTAGTACCAGCTACTCAGGAGGCTGAGGCAGGAGAATCACTTGAACCCGGGAGGCAAAGGTTGTGGTGAGTTGAGATCACGCCATTGCACTCCAGCCTGGGCAACAGAGCGAGACTCCATCTCAAAAAAAAAGAAAGTAGGGTCTTGAAGAGGTATTTGTTCATGTTCATGCCAGCATTATTCACAATAGCTCTAAGGTGGAAGTAACTCAAGTATTCAGTAACAGAAAAATGGATAAGCAAAAGGTTATGTATACATAAAATGGAATATTATTCAGCCTTAAAAAAGAAGTAAGTTCTGACACATGCTACAACACAGATAAAATGTGAAGACATTATGCTAATTAAGCCAGTCACAGAAAGACAAATACTGTAAGCTTCCATTTGTATGAGGTACTTAGCATAGTCAAATTCTTAGAAAGTAGAATCATGGTTGCCAGGAGCTGGTAGGAGGAGAAATAAGAGTTATTGTGTAGTGGATATAGAGTTTTTGCAAGATGAAAAGAGTTCTGGTGATGGATGGTGGTGATGGTGAAACTGCCTTTGCAAAATTATGACAGTAAGATAAATCTGACATGGCTGACTGCATCTTGCTTTTAGCCTCATAGGCTGGCTGTCTTTGCTTATTCCTGGGTGTAGGCCAAGCTAAGTTTGGGAGAAATTTAGTTTATAGCTTAAATGATAGTAGCCCTTCCCCCCAAAATTAAGCCTCCCTTGTAAAACTAATGAAAAGCCACCGAGTTAGGAGGATAAGAGGGTCCTCAATTCTGCTAAGACATGTGCATAGCTAAATGATTACCAGCCATTACTCCAGAGGTCCCAAGATGTGCAACTTCCCCAATTACTCCTGTAAATATCGTCACTATTGTGAACCTAAGATTGGCCTTTTGAGATATCTTTTCAGGCTTCTGCATTTCTTTTTTTTCTTTTGAGACAGAGTTGCACTCTGGCTGGAGTGCAGTGGCGTGATCTCAGCTCATTGGAACCTCCACCTCCTGGGTTCAAGCAATTCTTACGCCTTACCCTCTTGAGTAGCTGGGATCACAGGCATGTACCACCATGCCCAGCTAATTTTTGTGTTTTTAGTAGAGATGGGGTTTCACCATTTTGGCCAAGTTGGTCTTGAACTCCTGACCTCAAGTGATCCTCCTGCCTCAGCCTCCCAAAGTGCTGAAATTACAGGTTTGAGCCACCCTATGTGACCAGGCTTTTGCATTTCTGACTACTGGATGGCCCCACCCAGACCAGCGACACCTCTGGTGGTCCTCCCCCAGAAGCTGACTCATCACACCAGGACTGGACTGTTTTCCACATCCTATGATTGCATCCCCAACCAATCGGAATGCCCCCTTCCCTAGCCCCCTGCTTACCAAACTCCTTGAAAAACCTTAGCCTCTGAGACTTCTGGGAGATTGATTTGACTAATAACTCTGTCTCGCTCATGGCATAGCTAGCCTTGCATCAATTACATGCTTTCTTTACTGCAATGCCATGGTCTCAGTGGATTGATTTTGCCTGTGCAGCAGGCAGGGAGAACCCACTGGGTGATTACAATGGTTGCCCAATAATTGGAATATACTTAATACTACTAAAAATACAAAAATTAGCTGGGTGTGGTGGTGGGCACCTGTAATCCCAGCTACTCAGGAGGCTGAGACAGGAGAATTGCTTAAACCTGGGAGGGGAAGTTTGCAGTGAGCCAAGATCATGCCCCTGCACTCCAGCCTGGGCAATAGAGTGAGACACCGTCTCAAGAAAAAAAACAAAACAAACAAACAAACAAAAACCCTACTGAACTGCACACTTTAAAACGTTTAAGATAGTAAATGTTATGTTTGTGTAGTTTACTACAATAAAAACATTGGGGAAAAGAATGAAGGCAAATTAAGACACTTTGGTATGAACAAAAGCAAAGATAATTCATCACCAGCAGACTTACATAGGAATAGAAATAGAAATAGTAATGAACAGAGTGTAGAGGGATTTAGAGAGAAATAATAAATAGAGAGACAGAAAAAAAGAGATCAGGCCAGGCGCGGTGGCTCATTCCTGTCATTCCAGCACTTAGAGATCAGGCCAGGCGTGGTGGCTCACTCCTGTCATTCTAGCACTTTGGGAGGCCAAGGCAGGCACTTGAGGCCAGGAGTTCAAGACTGTGGCCCAGGTTGCAGCCTTGACCTCCTGGGCTTAGGGAATGCTCCCACCTGGGCCAGCCAAGTAGCTGGGACCACAGGCACATGCCACCATGCCTGGCTAATCTTTGTATTTAATTTTTATATTTTTTGTAGAGCTGGAGTTTCACCATGTTGCCCAGGCTGGTCTTGAACTCCTGGACTCAAGCAATCCACCCACCTCAGCCCCTCAAAGTGCTGGGGTTGCAGGTGTGAGCTACTCCGCTTGACCCTATGACACATTCTAATGCACAGTTTGGGCTGATCCAAAAAGAACAGCAAATGTCTTCCATGAACAACAGTGTTAAATAAAACTTATAGCCAGGTACAGTGAGCTTAAGAGCCCTTGGGCCTTAATAGCCTGGCAGTACTCTCCATGCGCCTGTGGTAGTAGTGGCCACTGGGTGAGGCTCCTCTGCCTCTGGAAAGGGGAGGAAAGAGTTGGAAAGACAGCATCTCATGGCTTGAGAGCCAGCTCAGCTGCAGTACAATAGAACATCAGGTAGGCGTCTAAGGATTTTTATTCCATGTCCTGGCTCTTGGATGACACCTCTGGACCTGTTCAGGGCCTGGGTGAACTTGCCGTCCTGAAGGGAAGGACACAGGCCTGGCTGGACTTGTCAACTGCTGATTGTAGAACTCAAGGGCCTTGAGTGAACATAGGCGGTAGCCAAGTCGTAGTTACAGTGGGTCTTAGAACTGAGACCCAGTTCTGTGCTGGCTTCAGGTCCGACCTAGAATAGTTCCAGTGGTGGCAGCCACAGGGGTGTTTGTGTCACCCCATCCTTAGCTCCAGGTGGCTCAGAACAGAGAGAGAGAGAGAGAGAGAGAGAGAGAGAGAGAGAGAGAGAGACTCTGTCTCTTTGGGAGAAGGTAAGGGAAGAGAAGAAGTGTCTGTGCTGGTAATCCAGAGAATTCTTCCAGATCTTATCCAAGAACACCAAGGCAGTACTTCTACGAATCTAGAAGAACCATAGCATTACTGGGTTTGGGGAGTCCCCTAAGGCAGCTTAGATTACAACACCCAAATCCTTCCAAGTACCTAGAAAGCCTTTCCAAGAAGGACAGGTACAAACAAGCCCAGACTGTGAAAACTGCAATAAATACCTAACTCTTTGATGCCCAGATGCAAATGAACACCCATAAACATCAAGGCCATCCAGGAAAATGTGATTTCCCCAAATGAACTAAATAAGGCATCAGGGACCAATTGTGGGATCTAAAAATCAACACAATTGAACTTATGGACATAGAGAGTAGAAGGATGGTTACCAGAGGCTGGGGAGTTGGGGGGGCAGAGGGAAAGTAAGGATGGTTAAGAGGTACAAAAATGTTTAGAAAGGGTAGGGCGCGGTGGTTCATGCCTGTAATCCCAGCACTGGGAGGCTGAGGCAGGTGGATCACCTGAGGTCAGGAGTTCAAGACCAGCCTGGCCAACACGGTGAATCCCCGTCTCTACTAAAAATACCAA
>NW_016811019.1:1306404-1309383 GCF_001698545.2 Rhinopithecus bieti | reverse complement strand
AAAAAAAAAAAAAAAAAAAAAAAAAAAATTAGCTGGTGTTGTGGCGGGTGGCTGTAATCCCAGCTACTTGGGAGGCTGAGGCAGGAGAATCGCTCCAACCTGGCAAGTAGAGATTGCAGCGAGCCGAGATCACGCCATTTGCACTCCAGCCTGGGCAACAAGAGTGAAACTCCGTCTCAAAAAAAAAAAAAAATGTTTAGAAAGAATAAATGAGCTAGTATTTGCTGGCACAATAGGATGGCTGTAGTAAAAGAAAAAAAAATTATTTCAACAGGTCTTGCTCTGTCACCCAGGCTGGAGTGGAGTGGTGTGTGATCATAGCTCATTGCAGCCTCAACCTAGCTTCCCAAGTAGCTGGGATTGCAGGTACACACCACCACATCCAGCTAATTGTGTTTATTTTTTTGTAGAGACGAGGTCTCACTACATTGCCCAGGCTGGTCTCGAGCTCCTGGGCTCAAGAGATTCTTCTGCCTTGGCCTCCCAAACTGCTAGGATTACAGGTCTGAGCCACTGCACCCAGCCCCAGAATAATTTAATTGTACATTTAAAAATAACTAAGAGAGGCTGGGCATGGTGGCTCACACCTGTAATCCCAGCACTTTGGAAGGCGGGCAGATGGCTTGAGGTCAGGAGTTTGAGACCAGCCTGGACAACGTGACGAAACCCCGTCTCTACCAAAAATAGAAAAGTTAGCCAGGTGTGGTGGAGCATGCCTGTGATCCCAGCTACTCAGGAGACTGAGGCATAAGAATCACTTAAACCCAGGAGGCGGAGGTTGCAGGCAGCTGAGGAATGTGCCACTGCACTCCAACCCGGGCGACACAGTGAGACTCCATCTCAAAAAATAAAATAAAATCTAAAAAACTAAAAGAGTATAGTTGGATCGTTTGTAACACAAAGCATAAAGGCTTGAGGTGATGAATACTTCATTACCCTGATGTGATTATTATGCATTGCATGCCTGTATCAAAACATCTCATGTAGGCTGGGCATGGTCATCTTTTTAAAATAATGGTTTTTAGGCCTGGTGCAGTGGCTCACGCCTGTAATCCCAGCACTTTGGGAGGCCAAGGTGGGTGGATCACTCGAGGCCAGCCTGGCCAACATGGCAAAGCCCTGTCTCTCCTAAAAATGCAAAAATTAGAGGGGCGTGGTGGCGTTGCCTGTAGTCCCAGCTATTTGGGAGGCGGAGGTTGCAGTGAGCCAAGATCACGCCACTGCACTCCAGCCTGAACAACAGAGTGAGGCTCTGTCTTAAAAAAAAAAAAAAAAAAAAAAAAAAATTATCATGTAGCCCAATATATACCTACTAAGTATCCACAACAATTAAAACATCTTTTAAATGGGAGGAATTTTTTTAAAAGGAAAAAAAAGAGACAAGCATTTTCTACATATTTGAGGATTTAGATTCAAGGAATTGAATTGGGGAGAGTTTTTTGTTGTTTTTGTTTTTGTTTTTGTTTGAGACAGAGTCTCACTTTGCCACCCAGGCTGGAATGCAGTGGTGTGATCTTGGCTCACTGCAACCTCTGCTTCCCAGGTTCGAGTGATTCTCCTGCCTTAGCTTCCCAAGTAGCTGGGATTACAGGCGCCCACCACCATGCCGAGCTAATTTTTTGTATTTTTAGTAGAGACAGGGTTTCGCAATGTTGGCCAGGTTGGTCTCGAACTCATGACCTCGTGATTGGCCCGCTGAGTTCTGTTTTCAGAGTGAAAGATTAGCATGTTATGTTATCTTTCTATTGGGCTCATTAGATCTGTAACCCTGTCTGATGGGTTTGATTATAGCATCCTACAGCATAATTTTAAACGAGATAGAGAAGGGAGAAATTCCTTCTCAAGTAGGGTATAGCACTGGTTCTTAAACCTTAATGTGCATAAGAACTGCCTCACCTCCAGAAATGCCAGTTCAGAAGGTTGTGGGGTGGGGCCCAGAATTCTTCATTTTAAACAAACTCTTCAGGATATTTTAATGCAGGTGGTCCACTTGGAAAAATACTTGGATTGTGCTTGATAGAACGTCCTGACCTAGTTCTCTGGCTCACTGGGTATTGCATCAAAGGAACACTTGTAAAGGGGCAGAACTACCGATTTCATGAGTCCCAGGTGGAGAACAAGCAAAGACTGAAAAATCAACTGCATGAAGGTGCAGACAAGACATTTCTGGTACTCTGCAAAGCTCCCTGGAGAGAGAATGCAAAACCCTTGCTTTCCTGACTTTAATAGTAAAACAACAGCAACAACCATCCCCCCACCCCACCCACCCCGCCCCATCCACACACACTTTGTCAGGACGTGCTGGATGCACCCTCTAACCTCTAGGGGGAGCACAAGGATTTGCTCACATTAACGCCTTTGCAGTGAGGAAAAAATATACACGTCAAGGAGACTTTGGGGCTTAATTATTGCTAAGGGTGAAGTTTAGCAAGAATGTAAGGAGCTAAGAGATTGGAAGCATTTGCTCACCCATGGAATGTCCTTTCCTGCTGGTTCCTATTTAAATCTTTGGATTTTGGCCGGACGCAGTGGCTCACGCCTGAAATGACAGCACCTTGGGAGGCCAAGGAGGGCGGATCACTTGAGGTCAGGAGTTCGAGACCAGCCATGGCCAACATGACGAAACTCTGTCTCTACTAAAAATACAAAAATTAGCCAGGCACGGTGGTGGGCGCCTGTAATCCCAGCTACTCAGGAGGCTGAGGCAGGAGGATGACTTGAACCCGGAAGGTAGAGGTTGCAGTGAGCCTACATCGCACCACTGCGCTCCAGCCTGGGCGACAGAAAGAGACTCTGTCTCTAAATAAATAAATACATCTTTGGATTTTAAAAAGTGGCTCTCTGGCCGGGCGCGGTGGCTCACGCCTATAATCCCAGCACTTTGGGAGGCCGAGGCGGGTGGATCACCTGAGGTCAGGAGTTCAAGACCAGCCTGGCAACCATGGTGAAATCCTGCCTCTACAAAATACAAAATTAGCT
>NW_016811019.1:1270027-1306229 GCF_001698545.2 Rhinopithecus bieti | reverse complement strand
ACCTGAGGTCAGGAGTTCAAGACCAGCCTGGCAACCATGGTGAAATCCTGCCTCTACAAAAATACAAAAATTAGCTGGGTGTGGTGGCGTGCGGCTGTAATCCCAGGTACTTGAGAGGCTGAAGCAGAAGAATCACTTGAACCCAGGAAACGGAGGTTGCAGTGAGCCGAGACTGCGCCACTGCACTGCAGTCTAGGCAACAGAGGGAGACTCCATCTCAAAAAAAAAAAAAAAAAAAAAAAAAGGTGGTTCTCTGAGGTAGCCTGGGCTGGATTTCTCAGGGTTGTTAAAAGATAAAATTATTTAGGCCAGGTGTGGTGGCTCACGTCTGTAATCCCAACACTTTAGGAGGCTGAGGCGGGGGGATCACCTGAGGTCAGGAGTTCGAGACCAGCCTGGCCAACATGGTGAAACCCCATCTCTACTAAAAATACAAAAATTAGCCAGGCACGGTTGCATGTGCCAGTAATCCCAGCTACTTGGGAGGCTGAGGCAGAAGAATCACCTGAACCCAGGAGGCGGAGGTTGTAGTGAGCTGAGACTGCACCACTGTACTCCAGCCTGGGCAACATAGCAAGACTCTGTCTCAAAAAAAAAGAAAAAAAGAAAAAATTATTCTGACCGCCGGGCGCGGTGGCTCAAGCCTGTAATCCCAGCACTTTGGGAGGCCGAGATGGGCGGATCACGAGGTCAGGAGATGGAGACCACCCTGGCTAACACGGTGAAACCCCGTCTCTACTAAAAAAAGATACAAAAAACTAGCCGGGTGAGGTGGCTGGCGCCTGTAGTCCCAGCTACTCGGGAGGCTGAGGCAGGAGAATGGCGTAAACCCGGGAGGCGGAGCTTGCAGTGAGCTGAGATCCAGCCACTGCGCTCCAGCCTGGGCGACAGAGCAAGACTCCGTCTCAAAAAAAAAAAAAAAAAAAAAATTATTCTGACCTGTGTTAAAGAACAGTAAGACAGACTTTATTCTGGGGAACTGCTACAATGGAGTTTTGCAGTGGGGGAGAGAAGTTGGGCTCAACCCCCAATCCAACAAGGACAAGTGGGAATTTTTAGCCAAGGAGCAGAGTGAGGGGGTCAATGGACAGAAAACTACTAAGAGGAGATAGGAGGATTCTTGCTAAACAAACTTAATAGGATTGTTGCTAAAGGCAATCCAAGGACTTAGACACTGTGGGAGGAGGATGAAGAACCCAGCTATCAAGGGTGTGAGGGTCTCACTACACTGACTGGGCAGGATTCTCGCTGAAACTGGGCTATGCAGGCCCAACAAGGACAGGGCCCAAGGCCTAGTGCAGAGGACCGTCAGAGGAGCCTGACTAAAGTTCATCTGAGGAGAAACTCTTGGTCTGGGTTTATAGATAAAGGGCTCTTTTTCTCTTGGTTTCTCTTTCCATTCTTTTTTTTTTTTTTTTTACCCTTTCTAGGGTAAAATCAAAGTGTGATCCTGAGGGTAAAGGACCTGGGAGGCCTACTTTTTACCTAGGCCTTGATCTTGAAGTCCAGCCTGGCTTAGAAGATTAGAGAGTGAATGGGGCCACATTTCCAGCCTGCAAAACAGTAACTAATGTTCTTATTCTCCATTTATACATATTTTCTCAAAGATCTAGTGGGCTGTCCACCTAGGATCCAAAGTTTCTCTTTCACGCACACAACTAACTTCGATGATACAGCATTTGACTGAAATAGTAAACACAGACACACAAACACACACAAGTGCACACACACATATACATAATGATTTAGAAAGTAGGTATCTAAATATTAAAGCACCTTTGCTTTTCTAGACCTAGAAAATAGATTAAATAATACGCCTACTCTTTTTTTTTTTTTTTTTTGAGTCAGTCTTGTGCTGTCGCCCAGGCTGGAATGCAGTGGTGCGATCTTGGCTCACTGCAACCTCCACCTCCAGGGTTCAAGCAATTCTTCTGTCTCAGCCTCCCGAGTAGCTGGGATTACAGGCATGTGCCACCATGCCCTGATAATTTTTGTATTTTTAGTAGAGATAGGGTTTCACCATGTTGGCCAGGCTGGTCTCGAACCCCTGACCTCAGGTGGCCCACCCACCTCGGCTTCCCAAAGTGCTGAGATTACAGGTGTGAGCCACCAAGCCCGGATAATAATATGCCTAAATTTAATCTAAGACTCCCTAGCATGTGTCACAAAAAAGCAAAAATTGAATAAACTACAGAGCAATCTAAGCATTAAGACTGCCTTGTGCTTTCCTACTCAGTGTATAAGTAGAGAAGGCCTGGGATGTGCCAGGCACTGTGCCTGATAGCTCCTCACTTGAAATAAACTTACAAAAGAGATTGTATGCCCCCTTTAAAGATGAGGAAAAGGTTTAGAAAGGCTAAATTGTCCAACACAAAACTGCTGGAAAGGCAGAATCAGGAGTTTAATTGGGATCTGACTATAGAATCTTACTAAAATTATTCCTATCATTTTCAAGTAATATACTTTAAACGGAAATGGCATCATAACACATGCTTTGTAACCTATTATTTCCAAATACTATGTCATGAACAATCTCATAATCTTCAAAGTCATCTTTTTAAAATAATGATTTTTAGGCCTGGCGCGGTGGCTCACGCCTATAATCCCAGCACTTTGGGAGGCCAAGGCAGGCAGGTTACCTGAGGTCAGGAGTTCGAGACCAGCCTGACCAACATGGAGAACCCTGTCTCTACCAAAAATACAAAATTAGCTGGGCGTGGTGGTGCATGCCTGTCATCCCAGCTACTCGGGAGGCTGAGGCAGGAGGACTGCTTGAACCCGGGAGGTGGAGGGTGTGGTGAGCCAAGACTGTGCCATTGCCCTCCAGCCTGGGCGACAAGAGTGAAACTCTGTCTCAAAATAAAATAAATACATAAATAAAATAATGATTTTGTACTTCTAGAAAAAGATAGCAGCTTAAGAAGACATGGTTGATTCCACTCCCTCCCAGTTCAAAAAAAAATGAAAAGGCTAAAGATGAAAAACAAGGAAAACTTTTCATCAGCACTGAAGATAGAGAAGAGAGGTATGCAAATATTAGACATTTTGAGGAATTTTGCTAGACTTGGGGCAGATGGCATCTGATTAAAGAATACACAGATAGGGATGGGCACAGTGGCTCACACCTGTAATCCCAGCACTTTCGGAGCCCGAGGAGGGTGGATCATCTGAGGTCAGGAGTTCGAGACCAGCCTGGCCAACGTGGTGAAACCCCATCTCTACTAAAAGTACGAAAAATTAGCCAGGCTTGGTGGCAGGCACCTGTAATCCCAGCTACTCAGAAGGCTGAGACAGGAGAATCACTTGAACCCAGGGGACGGAGGTTGCAGTGAGCCGAGATCGCACCACTGCACTCCAGCCACAAAGAGTGAAACTCTGTCTAAAAAACAAGAATACACAGATAGGCTGGGCACAGTGGCTTATGCCTGTAATCCCAACACTTTGGGAGGATGAGGCAAGTGGATCACCTGAGGTCAGGAATTTGAGATCAGCCTGACCAACATGGTGAAAACCCAACTCTACTGAAAAAAAAAAAAAAAAAAGTAGCCAGGTGTGGTGGCCAGCACTTGTAATCCCAGCTACTTGGGAGGATGAGGCAGGAGTATTGCTTGAACGTGGGAGGCAGAGGTTGCAGTGAGCCAAGATTGCACCATTGCATTCTAGACTGGGCAAGAAGAGCGAAACTCTGCCTCAAAAAATAAAAATAAATAAAAAAGGAATCCACAGATAGAGTTGCCAGATTTAGCATATGAAAATATAGAACACCCAACTAAACTTCAATTCAGATAATTTTATATTAAAATTATTTTACTATTGTCCCATGCAATATTTATTGTTGATCTTAAACTGAAATTAAACTGGGCACTTTTACTCCAGAGCCATTCATGGCTTCCCTGAAGAAACTGCAAAACCTAGAAGGAATGACAGAAGGAAGAAAGGAAGGAAAGAAAAGAGGAGGGAGGGAGATGCTGGAGCTCAGGTTTGGAGGGATGAGGCTGAGACTGAAGGAGGAAAGGGGGGCTGATTACAAAGCTGAATCTGGAGTTCCAATTAGTTGCTGAGGATCCTGTGGGTTGTAGTGGCCCTAAGCTCCAGGGATGTCAAGTGATATTTGGGTTTGTTTGTTTGTTTTGAGACAGAGTCTTACTCTGTCACCCAGGCTGGAGTGCAGTGGCTCGATCTTGGCTCACTGCAACCTCTGCCTCCTAGGTTCAAGCAATTCTCTGACTAAGCCTCCCTAGTAGCTGGGACTACAGGCGCACATCCCCATGCCCGGCTAATTTTGTGTGTGTGTTTTTGGTAGAGACGGGATCTCGCCATGTTGGCCAGGCTGGTCTTGAACTCCCGACCTCAACTGATCCACCCAACTCAATCTACCAAAAAGCTGGGATTATAGGCATGAGCCACTGCACCTGGCCAATGTCAGATATTAGGTTGCAGACAGTCAAGAGTGGAAAAATGGGCCCTCTAGAACACAATTTGGCTATATATCAAAACATATAAAACATGAATATACTTTGACCTAGCAAGATCTTATATAGCAATTTATTCTACAAAAATAATAAATATGTTATTTAAAGTGTTGTGTATAATAACAAAAAATGGATACAACTTAATGGTTAATAAGAGAAGAATGTTTAAGTTATGATACATACATATTAAGGAATACTATGCAGTCATTAAAAATTATTTCATAGGCTGGGTGCAGTGGCTCATACCTATAATCCCAGCACTTTGGGAGGCTGAGGTGGGCAGATCACTCAAGCTCAGGAGTTGAAGATCAACCTGGCCAAATGGTGAAATCCTGTGTAGTAAAAGTACAAAAAAATTAGCTTGGTGTGGTGGAAGACGCTTGTAATCCCAGCTTCTTGGGAGACTAAGGCACAAGAATCACTTGAACCCGGGAGGCAGAGGTTGCAGTGAGCCGAGATCAAGCCACTGCACTCCAGCTTGGGTGATGGAGTAAGACTCTGTCTCAAAAAAAAAAAAAAAAAAAAAAAAAAAAAAATATTTTTTTTTTTTTTTTTTAAAAAAAATTAGATTATTTATTTTATTGACATAGAAAAATTTTTACTGTATATGTAAGTAAAAAAGAGGCAAGCTACAAAACAGCATTATGGTAAGATTCCATTTGTGTAAGAATATATGTATATTTAAATATATATGCATTTGTACACATACAAAAATATCTGAAAGGGTATAAACCAAAATGGTTTTTTTTGTTTTTTTTTTTGTTTGTTTGTTTGTTTTTGAGATGGAGTCTTGCTCTGTTGCCAGGCTGGAGTATAGTGGCATGATCTCAGCTCACTGTAGTCTCTGCCTCCCAGGTTCAAGCGATTCTCCTGCCTCAGCCTCCCAAGTAGCTGGGACTACAGGCACCCGCCACCACACCCAGCTAATTTTGTATTTTAGCAGAGACAGGTTTTTACCATGTTGGCCAGGAATGGTCTCAATCTCCTGACCTCATGATCCACCTGCCTCAGACTCCCAAAGTGCTGGGATTACAGGCGTGAGCCACCGTGCCCAGCCATACCAAAAGGTTAACAATGGTTTTCTCTAAGTAATAAAAATACATATGGTTATTTTTTTCTTTTTACTTATAACCATTTTATAATTTTCTTAAAATATACATTACTTGAGTAAATTTTTTTTTCTGAGACAGAGTCTCACTCCATCAGCCAGGCAGGAGTGCAGTGGCATGATCTCAGCTTATTGCAACCTCCACCTCCCAGGTTCGAGTGATTCTCATGCCTCAGCCTCCCAAGTAGCTGGGACTACAGGCATGTGCCACCATGCCCGGCTAATTTTTGTATTCTTAGTAGAGACAGGGTTTACCCATGTTGGCCAGGCTGGTCTTGAATTTCTGGGCTCAAGTGATCCACCCTCCTCAGCCTCCCAAAGTGCTGGAATTACAGATATGAGCCACTGTGCCCGGCCTACCTGAGCAAATTTTTTTAGGTTAAAAAAACTCTAGTGATCATATGCTTTGATTAGTTATAAAATAAGATTGCAATTATAAAATGTGCTTTACTATTAAGGATGTCTAGTTCAGATAAATGAACACTGAGCTTCTACTGGGGACAGGCCATGTGCTGCAAGCTAGGGAGAGATGATGAATTGCACACACCCTGCCCTCCAAGAGTCTAAAGGCCACATTCCTTGCTGATGTTCCTTGGCTCTCAGCCTTGCTGGCTTCAAAACCCCATTTTGTCAGCCCACTTGAGATCATCTCTCATGTTAACCAAACTCACAGGGCCTGGTGAACAAACAGGGACAATGTGTTAATTGGTACTGAGAATTATCACAGTCACACAGGCCAGAGTAGAACTCTTTTTTTTTTTTTTTTGTGAAATGGAGTCTCACTCTGTCGCCCAGGCTGGAGTGCAGTGGTGCGATCTCGGCTCACTGCAAGCTCCGCCTCCCGGGTTCACGCCATTCTCCTGCCTCAGCCTCCCGAGTAGCCAGAGTAGTACTCTTAGCATGACCAGCATACGTTTTCCCTGAGAGGTGACCTACACAGGGAACCAACTTATAATTAGGATGTGGCTTGCTCACCCTGAAATCATACCAGTGGCAGGTAGTCACTTAAAAGTTTAATGGAACCCAGTTAAAATAAACAGGTAGTATCCCTTCAATAAACATAGTCTTGCCAATGGAACCATAAATACCACAGTTTGAGATTATTTCTTCCCAGGAAAGTGGCTGGATGGTATAAGGATGTAGAAAAAAATCAGGCTGGGTGCAGTGGCTCATGCCTGTAATCCCAGCACTTTGGGAGGCCAAGGCAGGCGAATCACCTGATGTCAGGAGTTCAAGACTAGCCTGGTCAACTTGGCAAAACCCCGTCTCTACTAAAAAGACAAAAATTAGTCAAGCGTGATGGTGGGCGCCTGTAATCCCAGCTATTCAAGAGACTGAGGCAGATAATCGCTTGAACCCGAGAGGCGGAGGCTGCAGTGAGCCGAGATCGTGCCACTGCACTCCAGCCTGGGCAACACAGTGAGATATTGTCTCAAAAAAGAGGATATAGAAAAAAATTGGCCGGGTGTGGTCGCTCACGCCTGTAATCCCAGCACTTTGGGAGGCCGAAGTGGGTGGATCACAAGGTCAAGAGTTTGAGACCGGCCTGCTAAATATGGTGAAATCCCTTCTTTACTAAAAATACACACACACACACACACACACACACACACACAAGTAGTTGGTGGTGGTGGTGGGTGCCTGTAGTCCCAGCTACTTGGGAGGCTGAGGCAGGAGAATCACTTGAACCCGGGAGGCAGAGGCTGCAGTGAGCAGAGATCGTGCCACTGCACTCCAGCCTGGGCGACAGAGTGAGACTCCATCTTAAATAAATAAATAAATAAATAAATAAAATTCAGTTTTTCCTACTGTAATAACACAGAATACTTCTGTGACCTCAGATGTGTAGGGAGTTTTCCCATGCACATCAAGCAATTAATTCTGCAGCTGGTTCCTCTGCAGACACCAGCTGTGTGTTTTCTAATTCAATTCAATTCTTACACTGTTTACCTAGAGACCGAATCAGATCCCACAGGTTGAGGGCTCAGTCTCGTAGGACTTCCTCCCACTCACATGCCAGTCACAAGTTCAAGCCTCTGGAACTTCGGAACAACTGGCTATAATAGAGTTGTCACAAACTCTTCTCAGGTTCTAATAATTTGCTAGAACAGCTCACAGAACTCAGGGAAACTCTTTACTCGTGTTTACCAATTTATTATAAAGGATATTACAAAGGATACAGATGGCAACCAGATGGAAGAGATGCAAAGGGCAAAGAAGGCACAGAGCTTCCATGCCCTCTCTGGACATGACACTCTCCAGGAACTTCTACCTGTGCAGATATCTGGAAGCTCCCCAAACTCAGTCCCTTTGGGTTTTTATGGTGGCTTCATTACACAGGCTTAATTGATTCAATCATTGGCCATTAGTGATCGGCTTAGTCTTCAGCCCCACTCATGTTCTCCGACACTAGGGGGTGGGGCCAAAAGTCCTATTCCTCTAATCATGCCTTGGTCTTTTAGGTGACCAGGGCTCATCCTGAAGCTACCTACCTAAGGGCTGTCAGCCCCTGGTCATCTCATTAGCATACAAAAGACACTCCTAACACTCCAGAGTTTCCAAGGATTTTAGGAGCTGCATGTCAGGAAACTGGGACAAAGACCAGAATATATATTTCACCATATCACCAATGTGCACTGCCAAAATTTATTATTATTTTTTGATTTTGTAAAGACAAGGTCTCACTCTGTTGCCCAGGCTGGAGTGTAGCAGTAGAATCACAGCTCCCTGTAACCTTGAACTCAAACTCCTGGGCTCAAGTGATCCTCCCACCTCAGCTCCCAAGTAGCTGGGACTACAGGTGCATGCCACCATGCCCGGCTATTTATTTATTTATTTATTTCCATAGAGATGGTGTCTCACTGTGTTGCCCATGGCTGGTCTAGAACTCCTGACCCCAAGGGATCCTCACACTTCAGTTTCCCAAAGTGCTGGGAGAAGCTCTTAGAGATTCTACTTTTATAACAACTGCCCAGGCTAACAAACCTGTTTCCTTCAGATTGCAGTCTTAATACATACAGTCACAGTTTGCTCTGATCTGGAGCCATTCCATTTCTTCCCCCCCGCCCGCCTTTTTTTTTTTGAGACAGAGTCTCGCTCTGTCACCCAGGCTGGAGTGCAATGGCACAATCTCAGCTCACTGCAACCTCTGCCTCCTGGGTTCAAGTGATTCTCCTGCCTCAGCCTCCCAAGTAGCTGGGATTACAGGTGCCCACCACCACGCCTGGCTAATTTTTGTATTTTTAGTAGAGATGGGGTTTCGTCATGTTGGCCATGCTCGTTTCGAACTCCTGACCTCAGGTGATCCATCCACCTCAGCCTCCCAAAGTGTTGGGATTATAGGCATGAGTCACCGGGCCTGGCCCATTCTGTTTCTTTAATTTTTGTCTATTTTTTCTCTGCAATTTTTTATTTGGGTAGTTTAACACTGATCATGATCTTACCTTCTTAATTTCCCATCCTAAAAGGGATTTTTTTTTTTTTTGGAGACAGGGTCTCACTCTGTCACCCTGGTTTGAGTGGAGTGGTGAGATCTCAGCTCTCTGCAACCTCTGCCTCCCAGGCTGAAGCGATCCTCCTCCCTCAGCCTTCCAAGTAGCTGGGACTGCAGGAATGTGCCACCATGCCAGGCTAATTTTTGTATTGTTTGTAGAGACGAAATTTCACCATGTTGCCTAGGCTGGTCTTGAACACCTGAGCTCAAGTGATCTACTCTCGTTGGCCTCCCAAAGTGCTGGGATTACAAGGCGTGAGCCACCATGTCCAGTGCAACAAACTTATATATTAAATGCAGTTTTTAAAAATTGGGGAAAAAAGGGCTGGGTGCGGTGGCTCACACCTGCAACCCCAGCACTTTGGGAGGCCGAGGTGGGCAGATCACGAGGTCAGGAGATTGAGACCATCCTGGCTAACATGGTGAAACACCGTCTCTACTAAAAATACAAAAAATTAGCCGGATGTGGTGGTGGGTGCCTGTAGTCCCAGCTACTCAGGAGGCTGAGGCAGGAGAATGGCGTGAACGTGGGAGGCGGAGCTTGCAGTGAGCCAAGATCACGCCACTGCACTCCAGCCTGGGCGACAGAGCGAGACTCCGTCTCGGGAAAAAAAAAAATAGGAAAAAAAAAAAATACAAGTCAGGAAGAGGAGGTGAGATAATAAAATCTGGTGTGAGTTTGGTGAAGAAGTTGGAAACAACCACATAAGGCCTTCAGGAACTGCTTACTTGCTCCTCAGTCAGGGTCAAGCTTGGGCAAAATTCTCATCACAAGTATAAAACTAAGCCCGTATCACATAAATTGGTAGATACCTGGCACAGCTCTCTCCCTTGAGATGGTCACAAAGTAGTTGACCCTTGGGTGTAGCTTTCTTGGTTGCCACCTTACCTACCTAGAGTTTCCATGATAGGAAGCCAAGTCTACACAGTCTACTCCACATCCTGGGTTCTAATGAACACCCAAAAAGGGGTGTTGTAGAAGGTACACTCAAAAAGGAAAGTAAGCACATTTTCCTGGGCTTGGCCAAGCAAGGGCAGGCCTTAAGCATACCTGCCTGCACAAGTGCATACACACACACAAAATTATTTAGAAATAATTCCGCATTTTTATAAAAAATGTGTTGAACCGGGCACAGTGGCTCACGCTTGTCATCCCAGCACTTTGGGAGGCCGAGGTGGGCGGATCACAAAGTCAAGAGATCAAGGCCATCCTGGCCAACATGGTGAAACCCTGTCTCTACTAAAAATACAAAAATTAGTTGGGCATGGTGGCATGTGCCTATAGTCCCAGCTACTCGGGAGGCTGAGGCAGGAGAATCGCTTGAACCTAGGAGGTGGAGGTTGCAGTGAGCTGAGATTGCGCCACTGCATTCCAGCCTGGCGACAGTGAAGACTCTATCTCAAAAAAAAAAAAAAAAAAGTGTTGAAGTAGTTATCAAGCAATTTTTTTTTTGTTTTTGTTTTTGGGTTTTGAGACAAAGTCTTTCTCTGTTGCCCAGCCTGGAGTGCAGTGGCATGATCATGACCCACTGCAACCTTGAATTTCTGGGCTCAAGCCATCCTCCTGCCTCAGCCTCCCAAGTAGCTGGGACTACAGGCACACATTACCACAGCTGGCTAAGTTATTTCATGTTTTTCTTTTTATTTAATTTCATACATGGGTGTTTTAGTGTTTAGGGCTTCTAAACACTGAATTCAATCTTGGTGATACCAATTCCAGTATTTTTACAACTTGTTTATTTTTGAGACAGGGTCTGGCTCTGTCCGTCAGGCTGGAGTGCAGTGGTATGATCACTGCTCACTGCAACCTCCACCTCCCGAGCTCAAACCATCCTCCTACTTCAACCTCCCAGGTGGCTGGGACTACAGGCACATGCCATCATGTCCAGCTAATTTTTTTTTTGTTTTTTGTAGCGATCGGGTTTCACCATGTTGTCCAGGCTGGTCTTGAATTCCTGTGCTCAAGTGATCCACCTGCCTTGGCCTCCCAAAGTGCCAGGATTACAGGTGTGAGCCACTTTGCACAGCCTTTTACAGTTTTTAAATTAGAATCACATGATGTTCATGTTCATCAGGCAATTTATATTTGTGTATTCTAAATTTCTACATGTCTCAGCCATGGGATACATTCCTGACTCATTCTAAGAAGCTATGAAAAGCATTCATCAGATACCAAAATAGCTCTTAAACTTAATTGTACTTAGAGTCAGGATTTTTGTGCCAAACACTCAATACCAACCATTAATTATTATTTTCTAAATATTGAGAGTGTAGTATAAGCTGATAAGTACATGTCAAAACCTGGTCCCTGCCCCAAGGCTTACCGTATAAATGACAAAACTGAATCCATTTAGACTACACACTACATCAAATTAAAAGCAAGGCTAACTCGAAAGGCACAAAAGTTCAAGGTCCTTTCCTTTTCTTTCTTTCTTTCTTTTTTTTTTTTTTTGAGACAGAGTCTCCTTGTGTCGCCCAGGCTGGAGTGCAGTGCTGTGATCTCGGTTCACGGCAACCTCCGCCTCCCAGGTTCAAGCGATTCTCCTGCCTCAGCCTCCCAAGTAGCTGGGATTACAGCCGTCACCACATCCGACTAATTTTTGTATCTTTAGTAGAAATGGGGTTTCACCATATTGGCCAGGCTGGTCTCGAATTCCCAACCTCAGGTAATCTGCCTGCCTCGGCCTCCCAAAGTGCTGGGATTACAGGTGCGAGCTAGTGCACCCAGTTGGTTCTTTCTGTAAATCTCTAAGAAGTTACTATAATTCTAACCAGAATTTGTTGATTTGAGGGTAGAATTTTGTATTTTTAATCTTCTAACAATGACATTGCTGCTGTTCCAGGAAAGAACATTGAACTTGGCCGGGCGCGGTGGCTCAAGCCTGTAATCCCAGCACTTTGGGAGGCCGAGACGGGCGGATCACGAGGTCAGGAGATCGAGACCATCCTGGTTAACACAGTGAAACCCCGTCTCTACTAAAAAATGCAAAAAACTAGCCGGGCGAGGTGGCGGGCGCCTGTAGTCCCAGCTACTGGGAGGCTGAGGCAGGAGAATGGTGTAAACCCGGGAGGCGGAGCTTGCAGTGAGCTGAGATCCGGCCACTGCACTCCAGCCCGGGCGACCGAGCGAGACTCCGTTTCAAAAAAAAAAAAAAAAGAACATTGAACTTAAGAAGACAATGTTAGAGTTGTAATACAATTTCAGTTACGCTCTCCTGTTGTTCCAAATGACAAAATCCAATTGTAAAAGAAAGCCCTTTGCTATCACCTAGATTCCTCCTAAGCATTTAAAGGAACTAAAGTATATCAATCCATCTTAATATTCTCTCAGACAGTGCATATTGCAAAAAAGATTTTTAAAATAGACTTTGTTTTTTAGAGCAGTTTTAGGTTCACAGCAACAATTTGGTGGAGGGTACAAAAGTTCCCCACATATCCCATACCCCCACACATGCATAGCCTTTCCCATTATCAATAATCCCTCAAAATTACAGGTGATGACCTGAATTGACACATCATTATCACCCAAACTTCATAGTTTGAGTTATAGTTCACTCTCGAGGTTCTACTTTCTGTGGGTTTGTACAAATTTATTATTATTTATTTCACTTTATTTATTTATTTTTTGAGACAGTCTCGCTCTGTTGCCCAGGCTAGAGTGCAGGGGTACCAACATAGCTCACTGCAGTCTCCACTTCCTAGGTTCAAACTGTTCCCTGCCTCAGCCTTCTGAGTTGCTGGGACTATAGGCATGTGCCGCCATGCCCCGCTAATTTTTGTATTTTTAGTAGAGACAGGGTTTCGCCATTTGACCAGGCTGATCTCGAACTCTTGAGCTCAAGCAATCCACCTGCCTCTGCCCCTCAAAATGCTGGGATTACAGGAGTGAGCCACCGCACTGATCAAATTAAAAGCAAGGGCAAAGATACTACTCTGTATCATACAGAGTGGTTTTGCTGCCTTAAAAGTTATCTGCCAGGTTGGCCGGGCGCAGTGGTTCACACCTGTAATCCCAGCACTTTGGGAGGCCGAGGTGGGTGGATCACCTGAGGTCAGGAGTTTGAGACCAGATTGGCCAACATGGTGAAGCCCCCATCTCTACTGAAAATACAAAAATTAGCCAGGTGTGGTGTCAGATACCTGTAATCTCAGCTACTTGGGAGGCTGAGGTGAGAGGATCATTCGAACCCAGGAGGCAGAGGTTGCAGTGAGCCAAGATCGTGCCACCTCACCCTGGGTGACAGAGCAATATTCTGTCTCAAAAAAAAAAAAAAAAAAAAAAGGGCCAGGCGTGGTGGCTCACACCTATAATCCCAGCACTTTGGGAGGCCGAGGTGGGCAGATCATGAGGTCAGGAGTTCAAGACCAGCCTGGCTAACATGGTGAAACCCCATCTTCACTAAAAATACAAAAATTAGCTGGGTGTGGTGGCACACAACTGTAGTCCCAGCTACTCGGGAGGCTGAGGCAGAAGAATCGCTTGAACCCGAGAGGTGGAGGTTGCAGTGAGCTGAGATCGTACCATTGTACTCCAGCCTGGGCAACAGAGTGAGACTCCGTCCCCCCCAAAAAAAAAGGTGGTCTGCCAGGCATGACGGCTCATGCCTGTAATCCCAGCACTTTGGGAGGCTGGCAGGAGGGTTGCCAAAGCGCAGGAGTTTTAGACCAGCCTGGGCAACATAGGGAGACTCCTGTCTCTACAAAAAATTAAAAAAAAAAAAAAATTAGCCAGCCATGGTGGCACTCACCTGCAGTCCCAGCTACTTGGGAGGCTAAGTTGGGGGAGGGTCACTTGAGTGTGGGAGGTTGAGACTGCGGTGAGCCATGATCTCACTACTGTACTTGAGGCTGGGCAACAGAATGAGATGCTGTCTCAAAAAAAAAAAAAAAAATTATCTGTGCTCCACTATACATCCCACACTCTCTCTATTGAGAAGATGAAGCACAAGTGCAGAGATGAGACAGAGAGGGTCCCTGGACAGTGTTCAGTCCCTAATTCCATTTTGCCTGGTCCCACTCCTGTCCTTGGTGACACTGGCACACTCATCTTACCTTGTATATAATTAATTCTTTTTTTGCTTAAGCCCTTTGAGTTGATCCCTGTTATTTGCAAACATCTTAACTGATACAAATACCTGGTCACTTACATACAAAATTAAGAGTTTTATATTTCCCTATACAAAGGCATGAGAAAAGCACCTGCTGAAATTACCGAAATGGGAAGTGAGGCTTATTACTTTTTGAAACACATGAAAAAAAATCTCACCACAGTGAGCCTTTGGCTTAAGGAAGCTTTGTTCAATAGATTTCACCGAAGGAGATGTTCTTTGCAAGGCTTTGATCACTATATTTGCCCAGAATAACTTTATTTTGAATGTATCAAAAGCTTTAGAAAACATTGAACTGAAAATCATAAAAATAGAGACTTTTATTATGTTTGAAGAGTTCTATTGCCTAGAACTATTCTATTACACAACGAAAATAAACTGGGCCTCTCCCAGGATACCACCACCAGTTTTTGTTTAAACAGGTCATACAAAGTAGTAATAGATAACTTCTACAAAAAAATGCTATTAGTGCTTATATCTTGGAAAAAGCAGTAGCGAAGAACTTGGAAAAGAACCACCTGACTATTCTCATCTGGTAGGAGAATCTTAAAAATCCCCTGAAGGACTCCAGAGAATTAATCTTGCTGAAATGTAGATGGCATATCTTATGTCATAATATTTATTTTTTTTCACCATCCAATGGCATTTAGTGAACATTTAATGGAGGCAGGCACCATGTTGCTATCTTGTTTATTCCTATATCCTCTTTGCTTAGCACAGTCTTAGGCATATGAAAGGCACACAATAAATATTTTTGATGAGCAAATGAATAACAAAAGATAAATAAGACTCAACCCATGTTTTCTGGTAAGCAGAGAATAAAACAATTTGTGTGATGAGACAATAACTAAATGATGATTTAAAAACAACCATCTTTTGAATATTTTATATAAAAATTTATATGAATTGATAAAATAAGAATACCATAAAACATAAATGGACAGTGTCTTAATCTTTTCAGGCTGATATAATAGAATGCTATAAACTGCATAACTTCTAAACAACAGAAACGTATTTCTCACAGTTCTGGAGCCTGGGAAATCCAAGATCATGGCATGAGCAAATTCAGTGTCTGGTGCTGGCCTACTTTCTGTTTCATAGATGTTCGCCCACCTCAGCCTCCCAAAGTGCTGGGATACAGGCCTGAGCCACCGCACCCAGCCTCCCTGGGGTCTCTTTTAAAGGGCACCCATCCTATTTGTGATTAGGTGATCTAATCACCTCTCAAAGGCCTCACCTCCCAATACTATCATCTAGAGGGTTAGGATTTCAACATGTGAATTTTGGGGGGACACAACATTGACTCCATAGAAGATGGAGAATGTGAATACTTCACAGAGGAAAATAATTTCATCAATAAAAAAGCCCAGCACTTTGGGAGGCCAAGGTGGACAAATCACAAGGTCAGAAGTTCAAGACCGGCCGGGCGCGGTGGCTCACGCCTGTAATCCCAGCTCTCAGGGAGGCAGAGGCGGGAGGATAGCTTGAGCCCAGGAGTTCGAGACCCGCCTGGGTAATACAGCGAGACCCCGTTCTCCACAAAAAAAAGGAAAAAAAAAAAAAAAAAGACAAAAAAAAAAAAAAAAAAAAGAAGTTCAAGACCAGCCTGACTAATATGGTGAAACACCATCTTTACTAAAAATACAAAAATTAGCCAGGCGTGGTGGTGGGCGCTTGTAGTCCCAACTACTTGGGAGGCTGAGGCAGGAGAATCGCTGGAACCTGGGAGGCGGAGGTTGCAGTGAGCCGAGATTGCACCACTGCACTCCAGCCTGGGTGACAGAGTGAGACTCTGTCTAAATAAATAAATAAATAAATAAGGCCGGGCGCAGTGGCTCACACCTGTAGTCCCAGCATTTTGGGAGGCTAAGGCGGGCAGGTCACCCGAGGTCAGGAGTTCAAGACCAGCCTGGCCAACATGGCAAAACCCTGTCTCTACTAAAAAATAAAGAAATTAGCCAGGCATGGTGGCAGGTGCCTGTAGTCCCAGCTACTCAGAAGGCTGAGGCAGCAAGAATTGCTTGAACCCAGGAGGTGGAGGTTGCAGTGAGTGGAGATTGAGCCACTGCACTTCAGCCTGGGGGACAGAGCGAGACTTTGTCTCAAAACAAACAAACAAACAAACAAACAAACAAACAAATAAAAGCCAAAACTATCCTGTTGAGGAATGGCTTCCAAGGTTAATTTGCAAGCAGTGTACTTTTTGTTCTTTCTTGCTCTCCTTCATGGTTCTACTAAATTAAACATCCTTAAACTATAGGCACAAGAAAAGGAAAAAAACATATCCACTCTATACATGCAACACAAAAAACAAAAACAGAAATGGCAAATAGCACCAAGCACCCAAATCCTAATCTCCGTCTGAGCCCCAATGCAGAAAACTCTCCTGATCTGGCCATTCCTCCCTAGGGCAGATGAGGATGTTAACCAGCTTGAGGATGCAGGGACCCACTTGGGGCAGTGATTTCATAGCTCTAAGTTTTAGATGTTTATCTTGTTTTCATGAGAGAAGTTAAGACACAGCAAGTGTCAAGTATGTCATTTAAACAATCAAAATGTGGCCTCACATTTGCCTGTGGCTTACCCTTGTAGATTGTTCTGTCCCCTGGCATTAGACCAAGGGCAGCTATTCCATTTCCATCTCCCTAGGGCCGTGGTAGAGGCAGTTAAGCAGTTACCTTTCTTAAATTTCATTGACTTAAGGACTGGGCATGGTGGCTCACATCTGTAACCCCTGCACTTTGGGAGGCCACAGTGGGACATTTCATTAGCTCAAGACATTATCTGGGAGAAGAAAATGTCAATATTACAAAAAAAAAAAAAAAAAAAAAAAAAAAAAAAAAAAAAAAAACAGCCTGGCCAGACCGGGCCAAGCAGTACAAAATGATCTGATTCATTGTATACTTTGAATTACAAAGCTGTTGCTACCTAACCCCAGAAAAGCATGGCCTATGTTTCTCTAATTAAATAAGGAAAATAAAATCACAACTAGGCATGGGAAAATTCTCCAAACACAAGGCAAAAACCTGATTTTACCTCTCTTTCTTCATACCAACCAAAGTGAGACAATCACAAACAGCACTTTACTGTAATTCCCGGGATTGTTATAAGGATTAAATGAAATAATGAAAGTACTCTGCCAAGTGCAAAATGCTACACTGATATTAGTTACGTTATTATAAGAAGGGAACTGGTATCACTCCAGGTTTGTGCTGCAGACAGCAACAATGACATAAGCAGACAGCTGGGCATATCTGCCAGACAGGAAGCATTTCTGACTCTTGAACACAGATTGAATTCCCTTTTGCTGAGCTACACCTGCCAGACTGGAAGCCCCTGGTGCTTTGGCGATGAATGAACACGTCCTGTCCAGGGACTTTAGGGCCTCGCCCAGTCTGGCCCTTGACTCCACCCTGCAGTGCTGGCCTAGGCCCAAGTCTGGGCTAACTTCCCCCTTCAGTTTGCCTGGTACTGCCTTTCCGGTACCATCAGGCCTCAAGCCAGAGTCTCAAGTTATGCACAACATAAGTGGCCCAATAATGAGAACACTCTTTCCTTCCATGCCAGGGCTGGGAATTTCCCTTCTCTCCTCTTTCCCCTGAAGTCACTCCTATTTCCACTTCTCTGCTTTTCTTCTGCCCCGGACTCCACAAGGGGATCTGTAAGGTCAAGAAGCTAAGAAAAGATCCAAGGACCAATTTTGTCCCATTCACCATTCCTGTGAATCGAGTCTCCACTGCTCCTCACATGTGCTCACTCCTCACGAAGTCCTTGTTTCTAGTGGCCAGAACATGGTAGGGTCTTTTAAAAATTGTTAATTAATTAATTTAAAAAATATATAACTCATACGTACTGCTGTTCACATGGAACTCTTCCCCACTTCGGCCTTCAAAGTTCCCATCTGAATATTTGCTACAACTGCCAAGATCTGCGCCTGCATTGGCTCCAAACAGGCCTGTGCCCCAGGCTTCAAGTCTCAGGGCAGAGCGTCTGCAGGGCTGGGAGCTTGGGGTTGGGGGGTTGAAAAATGGGGAATGGCTCCGTCTGCTCAATCCTTTTCCTCCCTCTTCCTCTGCTCCTCCAGCACCATCCATTTTCAGAGTTAGTTTGTTTGGCAGGTGGGCAATATTATCATATGGAAACTCGGATCCTCAGGAAAGCATGAAGAGTGCCCAAAATAATAAATATCTGGATAAATTAAGACTATTTTTGTTGCCTGTATCCTATTAATTTCTTTATAAATTATTTATTTAAAACTTGGCTTACGCCTGTAATCCCAGCACTTTGGGAGGCCGAGGCGGGCGGATCACCTGAGGTCAGGAGCTCAAGACCAGCCTGGCCAGCCCTTGTTTCTACTAAAAATACAAAAAATTAGCTGGGTGTGGTGGTGGGAGCCTGTAATCCCAGCTACTCAGGAGGATGAGGCAGGAGAATCGCTTGAACCTGGGAGGTGGAGGCTGCAGTGAGCCAAGATCGCACCATTGCACTCCAGCCTAGGCAACAAGAGCAAAACTCCATCTCAAAAAACAAAACTAAACAAAAACAAAACAAAAACAACCCCCCCACCAAAGTTATAGCATTGTCTTGGAGGTAAAAGCATAACATAAAATATGAGCTCCAGGTTCTCAAAGTCTTCCTACTCTATATGATAATGTATTTATCTTATGGGATGCTTGGAGTCTAGAACGGCTGCTTCTACCTATTCTATACTCCTTTACATTGCAGGCTTGTTTTGAGGGTAAACATGGTTGAAATGGGATACAGAATGGAATCTTTGAAAACTAACATAAGGGGAGATTGATAGAACATAAGATATATATGATTGAGGAGAAGGATCAATAATACACGGAAAAGAAAACAGATCGAGACTAAACGCTCCCAGGGCAAAAGCTAGGTCACCAGGAACAAGTCTAAGAATCTTGCCTAGATTGTGGCAGAGCTAGAGGAAGAGAAAAGTAACACGGTAGGACTTAGCTCCTCCAGGTATTTGATTTCCAGCTGGTGCCAGAAGTAAAGAAAAGGTGGTGGGATTTGGAGAATACTAAGGAGGAAATGTGCCGATAACTTCCAAGGGCTGCCCTATGAGAAGAGGAAGTCAAGGAACTGGGGTGGCGGCTGCATCATCTATAAGTGAATCATGAACACTGAGAGACACTAAGGATGATGAAGGTCCTGGGCAGACAGTACTGGCTGCTCCACGTGCAGAAATTCTTGATGAATATATTGAGTGCCCCGTAAGACGGTAAATGATAAGGATGAGGATAGAGGATGGGTGTTATAAGCCTCATAGGAGAAGGGGTTTTTGCATGTGGATGGAAAACTAGGATCTGGAAGCAGTCAAGGAGCAAGGAAAATGTTTCTTCAGCCACTTCCAAGGTCTGTGCTTCCCTCCTATATTCCATTCTTTATCTTGTTGAATAGAACTACCATTACCCAAAAACCTGAGAACTCTTTACTCCTTCTTCTCGTTCCTTATATCCAATCAAGACCAATCAAGACCAGCCTGACCAGCCCTTGTCTCTACTAAAAATACAAAAAATTAGCTGGGCATGGTGGTGGGAGCCTGTAATCCCAGCTACTCAGGAGGATGAGGCAGGAGAATCGCTTGATCCTGGGAGGCGGAGGTTGCAGTGAGCCAAGATCGCACCATTGCACTCCAGCACCAAATGCTTAATATTCAATCACCAAATCCAATCACCAAATGCTTAATATCCAATCACCAAATGCTTAATATTGCCCAAATTTATCCCTGAATTACACAGGGTGGGAGGTATGTGTGAGAGAGAAGATAGATAACTAGAGGTGCTTGTATTTTGGACTGTGATAGAGTAGAACAGGATGGACAAACTGGCCTCAAAGTTCCGAAGGGAACTCTGGGATACAGTTATTTTAGTGCTTGGGATACTGTAGGCATGCATTCAGGACCCTGATTTCCACCAGAGGTTGTTAGCTTTTTGGTAGGGAGGCTTTAAATTTAAAAAAAAATTTCTTTATAAGCATCTCTTTCTACAAATTCCATTTTTGTCCTGCCAAGGATTTGGCACCTCCTTGAGAAGGAAAGAGGACTCAAGGTGAATTGCACCAGGTCTGGAAACCCAAAACACAAATGACATTGGTCAAAGGATGGGAGAAAAATGAAGACTAGCTATGTGCCTTACAGGAATAAAAAATAGGTTTTACCTCTCAGGCCAACTCTCTGGAGCACTATGTTGTGAAGGATTCTGGGGCTTTGACTCTCAAACATGGGCTCCAAAAGGGCACATCAGTTAACCGGTGAAGTGTGCACTGCGATTGACGCCATGTGCTCAAGATTGCTATCCTTGGCCTGGGTAGTTTGTTTGCAGATGGGGACAGATTGGCTGGTCCCCAGCAAGTGAGGGGCCTCCTAGACTGATACAAGAGTCAGGCCTCTCTGTGTCACTGAGGCTCAGGACCTGTTTGTCAGGTCTTGGTCAGGTTCTAATCGAAGAGTTAGGAAAAACACTGAGTGTGAGAGCAGGAAAAGCCTGTTTATCATCATCGAAGTTTGGTCAATTCCTTGTGAGCTGGCTGGCCAGTTCAGATAGGCCTAGGTTTGGAGCCATTTCACCTTCACCTGCCTCAACAGGTAAGGAATGAAAGGATGCCATGGGGTAATTCGATCTACACAGATCAAATCATGGGGATATGAGTTTTGGACCCCGGACCAGCCCTCACCCTGCTTCTAAAAGCCAAAAGAAATCTTGGGTCTTAGCCGGGAGTGATGGCTCACACCTGTAATCCCAGCACTTTGGGAGGACGAGGTGGGCCGATCACCTGAGGTCAGGAATTGGAGACCAGCCTGGCCAACACGGTGAAACTCGTCTCTACTAAAAATACAAACAGCTGGGTGTGGTAGTGAGTGCCTGTAATCCCAGGTACTTGGAAGCTGAGGCAGGAGAATCGCTTGAACCTGGGAGGTGGAGGTTGCAGTGAGCACAGATCAATCGCACAGATCGTGCCACTGCACTCCAGCCTGGGCAATGGAGTGAGACTGTCTCAGGGGGAAAAAAAAAAATAGAAATCTTGGGTCTTATATCCAAAAATCTTGAGTCTTACATTTTGTTACGTTCTTTTTTTTTTTTTTTTTTTTAGACAGAGTTTTGCTCTTGTTGCCCAGGCTGGAGTGCAGTGGTGCAACCTCAGATCACTGCAACCTCTGCCTCTCAGGTTCAAGCGATTCTCCTGCCTCACTCAGCCTCCCCAGTAGCTGGGACTACAGGCGCCTGCCACCACGCCCGGCTAAATTTTGCATCTTAGTTTCACCACGTTGGTCAGGCTGGTCTCCAACTCCTGACCTCAGACGATCCAACCGCCTCGGTCTCCCAAAGTGCCGGGATTACAAGCGTGAGCCACTGGGCCCAGCCGACATTTGGTTACGCTCATTAGGAAACACTAACTCCTCCCTCACCCAAATCAAAAGAAAGCCTTTCCCTTAAAGGAGCTTCTTGTCAAGGGCAAGCCTTTGGGATACGGTGGCGACTTGAGTTGAAGCCTGGTCTTTTGTGAGGAGACGAAGAACCGGGAGGGGAGAAAAGAGACAAATTCTGAGTTTGAGCTTGGCCTTTCCCTTGGCGAGCGGTGGGGAGGAAAGTTTAGCTTCGTCGTGCTAGGGTCTATGGGGACAGAGTCTTCCTACTGTGTGACTAGCGTGGAGGATGCTCCTTGTGGGCGCTCCGCGTGTGTTACGGCGGAGGGCGAGGAATGGTAAATGGATGACAGAGGGTATGGTTAAGTCCTCCAGGTCCCAGAGAAGGGTTCAAGAGGCCTGTAACAGACCCATGGGCAAGGGTGGGATCGACCTCCTTCCCACCTTCCACCCCCCAATTCCCAGAGAATTTGTGCCCCCACATCAGTGGAGAAAACTTCGGCGAGTGAGAAGGTTCCAGGGAGAGCCCCGTGGCGGGGTGCAACAGCGATGTGGCAGGCATTGCTTGGGACTTTCCAAAACCCCAGGGTCTGCCGTGGCAGGAAAAGCACCACCCAAGTTCAACATGTCACCTCGCAGAGGAGGAGCCAGGTGGGTCTCCGCAGCTCCAGGAAGGGCTGCCCGGTCTGGGGCTTTGGGGCCTCCCCGAGGGCAGAGAGGAGCGCTTCGGACCCGACAGATTCGGAGCAGACTTTCAGGGTTCAGTGCCCCGGAACTCCGGGGGTGAGGAGCCACGCCCGGGCAGTTTCGGGCTCCGGAGGGTGAGGAGTCGGTGCCCGGCAGCGGGCGGGCCGTCAGCTGCCCGGCCCGGCGCCTACCTCCCCGCCCCCCGGCTTCCTGCGGAGGCCGCGGCCGCCATGTTGTCGTGGGGCTGAGGCGGCGCCCGCGGAGCCCTGAGCGGCTGTGACAGGCTACGCAACAGGTTCGCTGGCGGCGGCCTGACGACCAAGCCGGCTGCAGCGGCGGCGACGGCGGCAGAGCAGGGTCTCCCGGCGCCTGCCCGCGCCCAGACTGCCGGTGCTGAGGAGCGCGGAGTCGTGCCGTGACGTGCGGGAGGTGCGGCGAGGGCGCCAGGTGGGTGAAGCCGCTAGCTGGGCTGCCGGAAGGCGCGGGGCAGGTGCGGGCGCCGCGCCCGCTGCCGGGAGGCTCCCCCGACCGGGCTGAGGCGGCTGCACCCTCCGCACGACTGGGACGGGTCCTCGGGAGCACTGGCGGCCCCGAGCTAGGCCCCTGGCGGGCTCGGCCGTGCCGGGCGGAAACCTCCGGCCCCGGGTTCCTTCCCCTGCCGCCCGGCCGGGGCGGACGCCGTGGGGGCCTGGGCTGGGCTGCCCCTTCCTTGCGGCCGAGCCCGGGTCCCCGACCGCGGCCTCGTCTGGCAGGTGGCGGACGCCGGCAAGGGTCGGGGGGCGGCGTGGCCCCCTCACTTTCGGGGTGCAAGCAGAAGAGAGCTCTGGGGGCACCCGCACGCCTCCTCGCGGACCCATTTTATTTTCGCGGAGTTGGTTTTCCTTCCTGGCAAGGATTAGTGCGGAATGTCAGGTGAGCCGCATCCCAGTGCGTCAAAGTAGCCCGAGTCACGAGAGGACAGTGGGCGGATGCTTGGCGTCCACCGCTCGCGTTCCTCCGGAGTTGGAAATGTTAAATTTACCTTCGGCGTTATTGACTTGCAGGATATACAGGAAGCACCGAGAGATGTAATCTCTCAGGCCAGATAAAAGTTTATTTTTATTTTTATTTTTTTAAAGACGTCTGCATATGCATAGTGAGTGGGTAAACCGAGGCTGAAACTGCAGATGGCTTTGCATCCTGTAGAAAGATGCTCCATTTGAATTTATTAATTATGCGCTTTGTCGCTCCAGAATTACCAATGGCAAGTGTGCTTTATTTGAAACTTGTGTTAATACCGAAATAGGAATATGTTTTGATGAAGCCAACCCCTTTATGATAGGAATTAAGGTTAGCACAGAAATGACTTGCTTTGCTCTGTGCTTCTAGTTTGTTTCACTGGTGTTTGTTTGCTTATTCAGAAATAGGCAAGGTGTGACTTGAAATTTTATATTGTTAGCTCAGTTTAGGTAGCATAAGCTCTTATAGGTTAAAGCTTCTTAAGCGTTTCGAAAAATTGCCTCTCTCCCTGTGCTGGTGTGCTATGTTGTTAATCAGTGATAAAACCTAAAAGCTACCTAGAAACATCGCATAAAACATTTACACGAATTAGTAATGACGTCCTTCAAAATTTAAAGATACTGACAACTCTGATGTGTTTACTTTGAGCTTTTTTTGGCCGTGCCTGTCAGTCTCTTGTAATTACAAAAGTAAATAAAGTGGATTTATTTTATGTTTTTGAAAACGTGGAAAAAATGTTCATTGCTGCTATTTTAATGTAGTATTTATAAGCAGTTGAAAAGCTTGCATTTTTTCGCCCTTCCATGTATTTATAACTATTCCCTGTGCCCACCTTTATAATGAAAGGTAAACTCGTCCGAGAAAACTTGACCTGTACAGAATTATTAAGCAGGGAGGTACCATTGTTCAGTACCTCTCAAGGCTAAAATCTTGATTTCTCCTGAATATGAGGAGGTGTGTTAGGCATGTTCTGGGGATTGGATTAATAGTGTTAAAAAATTTGTATTTTCACAAAAATAGCATGTATCCGTCACCCAAACTCAGCAGCTTTCAAGACGCTTTTCTTTGTTGTTGTTTTTTTCTTTCTTATTTTAAAAAATCATTTAACCTTATGTGGTTAGTGTATCTTTTTTAAAGAGTGGGAAATTTCATATGTAACCTTAGGATTTTTAGTTTTAATGTAGAGTTTCACAAATTTCCATCTTTAGTAAGACAGAAGGATCACATGTTGGCTGTCTCCTTCAACTATACTTTGTTCAGTATAAAATATGTTTACCATGGTTGTCATTTATCGAACACGTAACTGCATGTTGGACTCTATGCTAAGTGTTTTACATAATCGTTTAAAGCTTACTAAGGCCCTAGGAGTAATTATTATCCTCCCATCAAAAAGATAAGTGAAATGTTAACCTGAAGTTTGACTACTTTAGGTCTCTGAGCTAGTAAGTACAATAGCCAGGTTTCAAACTAAGAGCCTTTTAACTTCAGCACCTGTGCCTTATCTGGTATAGTCATCTTGGTTCATAAATTTAAAAAAGAGTTATATAGGTCGGGCACGGTGGCTCACGCCTGTAATCCCAGCAGTTTGGGAGGTTGAGGCGGGCAGATCACAAGGTCAGGAGTTTGAGACCGGCCAAGATGGTGAAACCCCGTCTCTACTAAAAGATACAAAAAATTAGCCAGGCGTGGTGGAGCGCACCTGTAGTCCCAGCCACTCAAGAGGCTGAGGCAGGAGAATCGTTGAACCTGGGAGGCGGAGGTTGCGGTGAGCTGAGGTCGTGCCACTGCGCTACAGCCTGAGCAAGAGCATTCAGTCTCAAAAAAAAAAGAGTTACATGGCATTCAGTAAAAAAAAATGTGTTGAGTGAATGAGTGAAAGTACATATTAGTCCATTAGGTAGCATTTTTACATATTATATTTACTTGCAAAACATATTACCAAGTTGCAGAAATGACTCAGAATAAACGAATTACATTACCAAAAATGTGATATATTTATTACCATCTAACGTGCATTTTCTTTTCTTTTTTTGGATTCAAGTTTTTTTAGTACCTTACTTATTTATGGAAAACATTTGTAAAAAACTGTTTTTGAAGAAAGGCAGACTTTCCTGTGCGCCGATTTTTTTTTAATTAAAATTATTAAAAAATTACTTCTTAAAAAAAACAAAAAATGGGATACACGTGCAGAACGTGCGGGTTTGTTGCATAGGTATACGTGTGCCATGGTGGTTTGCTGCACCTATTGACCCGTCCTCTAAGTCCCCTTCCCTCATTTCCCCCCCACAACAGATCTTGGTGTGTGTTGTGCCCCTCTCTGTGTCCATGTGTTCTCAATGTTCAGCTCCCACATATGAGTGAGAACATGCAGGTGTTTGGTTTTCTGTTCCTGTGTTAGCTTGCTGAAGATGATGGCTTCCAGTTTCATCCGTGTCTCTGCAAAGGACATGATCTTATTCCTTTTTATGTCCCCATAGTATTCCATGGTGCGTAGTATCACATTTTCTTTATCCAGTCTATCATTTATGGGCATTTGGGTTGGTTTGGTGTCTTTGCTATTGTAAATAGTGCTGCAATAAACATCCATGTGCATGTGTCTTTATAGTAGAATGATTTATATTCCTTTGGGTATATACCCATTAATGAGATTGCTGGGTCGAATGGTATTTCTGGTTCTAGATCCTTGAGGAATCACCGTACTATTTTCCACTGTGGTTGAAGCAATTTACATTCCCAGCAACAGCGTAAAAGCATTCCGTTTCACCGCAGCCTCACCAGCATCTATTGTTTCCTGACTTTTTAATAATCACCATTCTGACTGGCATGAAATGGTATCTCATTGTGTGTGTGTGTGTGTTTTCTTTTTTTTTTTTTTTTTTTTGAGACGGAGTCTCACTTTTGTTGCCCAGTCTGTAGTGCAATGGCACGATCCCGGCTCACTGCAACCTCCGCCTCCTGGGCTCAAGCGATTCTTCTGCCTCAGCCTCCCGAGTAACTGGGATTACAGACGCCCGCCACCACGCCCTGCCAATTTTTGTCTTAGTAGAGACAGGGTTTCGCCATGTTGGCCAGGCGGGTCTCAAACCCCTAACCTCAGCTGAGCCACCCGCCTCGGCCTCCCAAAGTGCTAGGATTACAGGCTTGAGCACTCCCAAAGTGCTAGGATTACAGGCTTGAGCCACATGCCCGGCCATCATTGTGGTTTTGATTTGCATTTCTCTGATGATCAGTGATGTTGAGCTTTTTTTTCATATGTTTGTTGGCCTCGAAAATGTCTTCTTTTGAGAAGTGTCTATTCATATCCTTCGCCCACTTTTTGATGGGGTTGTTTTTTTTCTTGTAGATTTGTTTAAGTTTCTTGTAAATTCTGGATATTAGACCTTTGTCAGATGGGTAGATTGCAAAAATTTTCTCCCATTCTGTAGGTTGCCTGTTCACTCTGGTGATATATTTTTTTGTTTGTTTGTTTGAGACAGAGTCTTGCTCTGTCTCCCAGGCTGGAGTGCCGTGGTGCAATCTTGGCTCACCACAATCTCTGCCTACCAGGTACAAGCAATTCTCTTGCCTCAGCCTCCCGAGTAGCTGGGATTATAGGCATGTGCTACCACGCCAAACTTTTTTTTTTTTTTGAGACGAAGTCTTGCTCTTGTCCCTCAAGCTGGAGTGCAATGTTGCGCGATCTCAGCTCACTGCAACCTCCGCCTCCCAGGTTCAAACGATTCTCCTGCCTCAGCCTCCCGAGTAGCTGGGATTACAGGCACCTGCCGCCATGCCCGGCTAATTTTTGTATTTTTAGCAGAGACGGGGTTTCATCATGTCCAGGCTGGTCTCAAACTCCTGACCTCAGGTGATCCGCCTGCCTTGGCCTCCCAAAGTGCTGGGATTACAGGCGTGAGTCACCATGCCTGGCCTTTTTGTATTTTTTTTTTTTTTAGTAGAGACAGGGTTTCACCATGCAGGCCAGGCTGGCCTGGAATTCCTGACCTCAGGTGATCCTCCCACCTCAGGCTCCTGTAGTGCTGGGATTATAGGCGTGAGCCACCGCGCTGGCCTGATGATAGTTTCTTTTGCTGTGCTGAAGCTCTTTAGTTTAATTAGATCCGATTTGTCAATTTTGGCTTTTGTTGCAATTGCTTTTGACATTTTTGTCATGAAGTCTTTGTCCTTGCCTGTGTCCTGAATGGTATTGCCTAGGTTTTCTTCTAGGATTTTATGGTTTTGGGTTTTACATTTAAGTCTTTAATTCATCTCAAGTTAATTTTTGTATAAGGTGTGAGGAAGCGGTCCAGTTTCAGTTTTCTGCATATGGCTAGCCAGTGTTCCCAACAACATTTACAGAATAGGAGATCCTTTCCCCATTGCTTGTTTTTGTCTTGTTTGTCGAAGATCAGATGGTTGTAGATGTGTGGTGGTATTTCTGAGGTCTCTGTTCTGCTCCATTGGCCTATACGTCTGCTTTGGTACCAATGCCATGCTGTTTTGGTTACTGTGTGCTGATTTTTTTTTTTTTTTTTTTTTGTTTTTTTAGACGGAGTCTTCGCTCTGTCACCCCGGCGGAGTGCAGCGGCGGGATCTCAGCTCACTGCAAAGCTCGCCTTCCAGGATTTTACGCCATATCTCCTGCTTCAGCCTCCCGGAGTAGCTGGGACTACGAGGTGCCCGCCACCACGCCGGCTAGTTTTTGTATTTATTCAGTAGAGACGGAGGTTTCACCCGTTGTTTAGCCAGGAATGTCTCCGATGCTCCTGAACCTCGTTGATACCGGCCGTCTTGGCCTCCCAAAGTGCTGGGATTACAGGCTTGAGCCACCGCGCCCTGCCTGTATGCTGATTTTAAAGGCAGAATTCCGAGTGTGAAGTAGAAAAATAAGAATGTTTATAATTAATTCTGTAAGTGGATAGATCTAAAGTTGAAGGTACATCAGAAATACTGTATTTTTTACTTGAGTTCATTTTTTGGATTTTGTAACATCCTACCGCTGTAGAGCGCCGACACTAATGTTAGAGTTCTCTTGGGTAAAGTGTGAATATAGGTATTCTTGAGGAGGAGGAAACTGAACTGGTCTTAAAGGATCTGAGAGCAAAGAGGAAGTGGGAGAGGAAGGGAGGAAACTGAACAGAATTAGGACAGTTGCAAGAAATATGTATTTTCACAGCTCCAAGAGGGCAGCATATTTCATTTGCAGACTGTATAGTGTTATTTCAAGAGGTTCATTTAAAATATAACTTCATAGATACATCAGGACATTAAATGATTTATTTACTTGTGGAGCTATTCAGCAGTGGATTATGGTAGACATTTAGTGGATTAGGGGACTATTACCAGACGGTAAACACTCGTTTTATTTAACTGTTTCATATTCTTTAGATCATTTTCTTCACAAATGCATATTCCTTTTAGATAAAGTATATGTGATTTTAATACAAATTTCATTTATTTTCATCATAACTATAGAAGATAAGAGTACAGCCTCTGAAGTTAGACCTCCTGCTCCCAGCTCTGACACCAAATAACTATATAATCTTGGGAAAGTTACTTTAATTCTCTTCAGTTTCTGTTTCCTCATGTGTGAAATAGGGAAATATTACCTAGCTCCTAGTGTTGTTATATGTAATCTAAAGTGCTTATTAGCACAGTGACTTCTGCTTAGTGTAAGTGCTTAATGTTGCCTATTATTTTAACTTGGTTCAGTGAGAAATTTCAAACTAACCTAACATAGTTCTTATTTTGGTCTTTGTTTTACCCTGTGACTGGAAAGGAAAATAGCCTTTTGCCCTTAATTTTAATCTTACCATCGGAATAATCTATATAAGAGGGCTGGAAAGTAGGGTAGAACAGACCCACAATCCCATTGGGCTCAATTTCCAAATTTGTTTTTAACATTCCCAAGGAGCCTATGAAAATGTTTAGTGAGGCCTTCTTTAAAGTGTAATTTATCTTGGGCCAGCCCCACAGTTGGTAATGGCCCTGGGCCTGAGACCCTTCCAGGGTGGGCCTGGTGATGGTATCAGTGATAACGAGGTAACCATGATAACTTGTAATGACTTGTAGTGTAGGGCTTGGCACTTAGTAAATATTGATGATGGATGGCTGCTGTTTTCATTTTTCATAATGATAAATATGCACATTTATATCAAAATGTAAGTTTTAAATTATAAGAATATAAGCAGCTTCCATGTTATTATGTGGTCTAACTGAACTTGATCACAAAGTAGCTTTATTGGGATTTAATTCACGTATCGTATGAATTTGATTTTAAGTGGAAGCATGATACTTGGCTTAGTATATTCTTTTATTTTGAACATTCATTTTAGTTTTTTTCAGTAATTACTAATGCTGAATTCAGTAATTACTAATACCATATCTTTGTAATTAAAGCATTTCCCGCATTTACTGTTATTTCCTTATGATAGATTCCCAGAAATGAAATTATTGCTTTATAGGATATGAATATTGGTAGGACTCTTGATATATGTTTTCAGAGTGCCTTCCGAAGAGTTATACCAATATGTACTCCCATGGGCTATGCCTGCAAGCACCCAGTTTCATTCACCTTTGCTAGCCCTGGATATTGGCCAGTGTTTTGTTTTGTTTTTGAGACAGGGTCTGGCTCTGTTGCCCAGGCTGGAGTGCAGTGGCGGGATCTCAGCTCACTGCAACCTCCTTCTCTTGGGCTCCAGCCATCCTGCCACCTCAGCCTCCCGCTGGGACCAACTAATTTTTTTGTAGTTTTTATTGAGGCAGGTTTACACCATGTTTCCCAGACTGGCCTCGATCTCCTGAGTTCAGACGATTCGCCCCTGCTCAGCCTCCCAAAGTGCTGGGATTACAGGCATGAGCCACTGTGCCTAGCCTCGTTTTCCTAATTATTAATGATGTTAACATTTATTAACTACTTTTATTTCTTCTGTTTCTTCTTTCGTAGATTATTTGAGGTTTTAGTGTTTTCATTATCTATTTTAATAGCCCTGTGTACATTAAAATATTAACTGCTTGTGTGTTGTGATTTTCCCCATTTGTTTACCTTTTAAGTTTGTTTTCAAGGAAATTTTAAATATTATATAGATGATATAGAATCTGTTTATTCTTTCTTTTGTTTTCTTGTATGGCTTCAAAACTTAAAAGTTGTCTTTGTTTCAAAGAGGCGATATTTTACTTGAAAGTGAAGCATCTAGCTGAATTTCTTTCCCTCTGTACTTTTTATTCATGCCACGTAAATAGTTTTACTGTAATATTTAGTCTTGATATGAGACAGATGACAATAGGCTAAATAGTCAGGTCCCCTTCCACCCCTTATAGAAATGCAGGCTGAGTCACAAGCTATTCTTAGGTATTTTTATCCCCCTTTGTGTGGGTGAGTAGTCTTGTTCAGAGTTGTTGACTATTCTTCAAAAATTAGTTTTGATTTAAGTCTTCAATAGAATTTGAGTACTAACCACTTCAGTATTAGTTTACTATTCCTGTTTTATGTCTCCTGGCTTATTGGTTGATCTTTTGAAGGCTAAACTTAACATTTATAAAAATCTGAGCTTATAATTTGTGCATAAAAATCTATATGGAGGTTGTTAAATTGCAGAACTAGAATTAAGAACTAAGTTTGTATGAGAAGTTATCTTCTTTGAGGCTTTTAGGTCTTAATGCTTTGTATATTTGGGACCCTAAGCCTCTAGATAGAAATGATAACTTTTTTCTCAAATATTGATTACAGTGAGAAAAGCATATCCCTTTATTAATAATTGGTTCAACTCTAATTTGTTTCAGTAAAACAAGTTGATTAGTGATTGTAATTAAAATAATGTTGAAATGATTGTTGTAATAATCATTATTTATGGACACCTTCTATGTGCCAGATGTTTTCCAGATGTGATATCTAGGCCTTAAAATAACCTGGCATTTAGGTACAATTACAGTAGTACTTGCTTATCTGCAAGGATAGATTCCAAAACCCCTAGTGAATGCCTGAAACCGTGGATAGTACAGAAACCTATATACACTATGTCTTTTCCTGTATATACGTACCTATGATAAAGTTTAATTTATAAATTAGGCACAGTAAGAGATTAATAATAACAATAAAATTGAACAATTATAACAATATGCTGTTAACAATTTCACAGATATAAGACTTGTTCTTACTGTAGATCTTAGCAACCTCAGCATACAATTTTTTCCTTTCCGTATTGAGAACTTTCACCTTTTCACTTAAACGACGTCGCTTCTCCTTGGCATATCTGAATTGCCAGCCTCACTACTCTTGCACTTTGGGGTCATTATTAATAAAATAAGGGTTACTTGAACACAAGCACTGTGATACTGTGACAGTCGATCTGATAACTGAGACAGCTGCTAAGTGACTAACGGGCAGGCAGCATAGACACAGTGGATACACCCTGAACAAAGGGATGATTTTCGTCCTGGTTGGGACAGAGGAGGGCAATGCAAGATTTTACCATGCTGCTCAGGATGGTGCACAATTAAAAATTTATAAAGTGTTTATTTCTGGAATTATCCACTTTATATTTTCAGACCGTGGTCAACCACAGGTACCTGAAACTTCAGAAAGTGAAACTACAGATAAGGGGGTCTACTGTATCCACATTACTTGGTTAGGAAATTGAACCTGTGTCATGTGGAAGTCCACAGAGCTAGGAAGTACTTGCACTGGGATTCAAACTCAAGTTCCTCGGTTTGTTTGCCTTCTGTGCAGTTGAAAGGATGCTAACCTGTGCTTATTAAAGAATATTTTAGTGCCTATCACGTGGCTGACTGCTGGGCACTAGGTATTTGAAGTTAAAGAGCCATTCAGGAGCTCACAGTCTAATAGAAGTGGGGCAGGCATGAAAATAAAAGTAACAATACTAGCTGGTGTGTAGTTTAATGAGATAATATGAGATGAAATGGACTGTGGCAAAGGAAGCTATCATTAGTGGAAGTGTCGCTCAGAAGGTAGGTGGTTCCACAGGTGCAAAGAGAGGGGGCATGGGAATAAGATCAAATGGAGGTGGAGGTGGGGAGGTTGAAATACCTGGAAAGGTAGGCAGAAGGTAGAGCCTAAAACACCTTGTGTGTCATTTGAATAGATAAAAAACAGCTTTATTGAGATATGTATTACAAAGTTCACCCTTTTAAAGTTTATTTTATTTTATTTTATTTTATTTTATTTTATTTTATTTTTTGAGACGGAGTCTCGCTCTGTCACCCAGGCTGGAGTGCAGTGGCCAGATCTCAGCTCACTGCAAGCTCCGCCTCCCGGGTTCACGCCATTCTCCTGCCTCAGCCTCCCGAGTAGCTGGGACTACAGGCGCCGCCACCTCGCCCGGCTAGTTTTTTTTTGTATTTTAGTAGAGACGGGGTTTCACCGTGTTAGCCAGGATGGTCTCGATCTCCTGACCTCGTGATCCGCCAGTCTCAGCCTCCCAAAGTGCTGGGATTACAGGCTTGAGCCACCGCGCCCGGCGTTTAAAGTTTATAGTTCAGTGTTTTTTAGTATATTCACAGACTTGCGCAACCAGTATCACTATCTAATTTTAGAACATTTTCATCGTTCTTAAAAGAACCTCCTATATCCAATGGCAGTCACTTTCCATCTCCAACACCCCTAGCTCTAGGTAGCCACTAGTCTACTTTCTGTGTCTATGAAATTGCCTATCTTAGACATTTCGTATAAATGGAATTATACAATATATGGTCTTTTGCGACTCACTTCTTTTACTTACCATAGTGTTTTCAAGATTCATCAATGTTATAGCATGGATCAATACTTCATTCCTTTTTATGGCCAAATAATAATTTATGGATTATATGGATATACCACATTTTGTTTATTCATTCATCTGTATTTGATGGACATTTGCTTCCACTTGGTTGTTTCCACTTTTTGGCTGTTATGAATAATGCTGCTGTGAGCATTTGTATACAGGTTTTGAGACACGTTTTTATTTATTTTGGGCTCATACTTAGGGGTGGAATTGCTGACTTACATGGTAACCTGTGTTTAACATTTTGAGGAAATTCTGAATTGTTTTCCAAAGCAGTTGATCTATTTTATATTCCCCTCTAGCGAGGTATGTGGGTTCCAGTTTACGTTGTTCATTTTATGCTATTGGTGAGCCATTACTCAGAATCACAGTGGAAAAATTGTTGAAAATTATTGGCTTAGATTCATGCTTGCTCAGTATTGTCCAAGACACACACTAGATCAGAAGCTTTTCCTAATGGATAATGAACCAGAAAAACAAGTTGTCCCTCATTCCTCAGGGGTTATTGTTATTCCATTCCCATAACCTCTGATATTTATGTATTAGAATAGGCTGCCTACCAATAATCTGAGTTACTAAGGAGTACTGAAATTTAGTATTCACAAACTAAAATTAGCCGGCTTCTAGAACTTACTGAGGGCTCTAGTTTAGTTTTCTTCTAAGAAATCTGTCAGCTATACCATGCTTTGGCAGCACTAGAAAATTAATCCTATGCATGCCCACACTCAGAAGATATTATTTTCACTGCATCAGTGATGGTGTCTCAAATTGGCTGTGGTTCCAATTGATGTTATTTTTGGATGAATATAATTGTAGAATTAATGTTACATTTAAATTTTTGTGGACCGTTTTGCTCTTGTGTACTTGTTACATTGCTACAATTCTTCATTAGGGAGTTATTTGTGTACTAGAAAATGGGAGGAGGTAGGAAGGTTAGATCTCTTGTCCTACTTAGGTGGGTGATGGTTAGAATAGTTTGGGAGTGAGGCTGCTGTTCTGCCTATGGAGTAGCCATTCTTTTATTCCTTTAAAAAAATAGTTTGGGAATGAATGGATTACATAATTGGAAGGGTCTTTCCCACTTCATTATCTTTTTTTAAGAATGAGGGTTTGTGTATGTTATTAAACATTTAAGCTATGGAATGCATGAATTGTCTGAAAGTCTACAGTTGGCTTTGGAGGTGTGAAACCTTCAGAATTATGTGCCAGACTTTGTACATTTGTGTTTTTCCAGGGAGAACAACCGTAGGTTTTATCAGATTAAAAAAAAAAAAAGTCCATGACCATCCAAATTAAAGAATTCAGGTTGATGAAAAGAATTTGTAAATTTATGGTTCGAAATCTTTTGGGGAAGTGAGACCTTGCTTTGGTTAGGTGGTGGTGTGAGTGAAGGATGTTTTCTGGGTATGCTATTGGTTTTAGTGTAACAAATTCTGTGTTACAATATCTCTTATTTTATTTTTTCCTGGTAATTTTTTTCCCTGTTAGATTTTGGAGTTTGCTTTAAACAAATCCTCATTGCATGTTGATGATGGTGGTGGTGGTGATGATGATGATGATGATGATGATGATTGTTGTAGGGACAGAGTCTATGTTGTTCAGACTGGTCTTAAACTCCTGAGCTCAAGCTGTCGTCCTGCCTTGGCCTCCAAGAATGCTGGGATTACAGGTGTGAGCCACTGCAACTGGCCCACATTTATTATTATTTTATGTTTACTTTCTTGGATGTTTCTTTTGATGTTATGTTCAAAAGTGCTATCTTTGCGCAGTGATAGTATGCTTTATTTGTAGTAATTGAAGTATATTGGTAATTTAAAAAAATTTTAATTGGCTTGATAGCATAGGAAAATGGACGAATGCTTTTCTGCCCATTAGCTGCTACTTGGGATTTCTTTACTCTTTTGTTCTGTTAGCCTTTTGGTTGAGATCTGAAACTGCCAATCACAGATAAAAGTTATTCACATGCAGGCCCTTATGGGGTGTGGTATCAGCTTAGATGCCAGGCTCTTTCTGCCCCTGCAGTAGGGTGTGTTTGTTGTAGTGTACTTTTCCTCTGTAGTTTTTAGCACAAGATGTAGCATGACTGGATTTGAGATGAAGTGGTAATTTCAGTTAAATGCTTTTAGTAAAAGAGACTTGTTATTTATTATCATTTATAATAGACTGAAAAATAGACAAGGGCTGCTGGGTTCTGTGGCTCATGCCTGTAATCCTAGCACTTTGGGAGGCTGAGGCGGGCGGGTTACTTGAGGTCAGGAGTTCGAGACCAGCCTGGCCAACATGGTGAAATCTTGTCTCTACTTAAATGTCTCTACTGAAAGTACAAAAAATTAGTCAGGCGTGGTGGTGGGCACCTCCCTAGACCTACTTGGGAGGCTGAGACAGGGGAATCACTTGAACCCAGGAGGCGGAGGTTGCAGTGAGCCGATATTGCGCCACTGCACTCCAGCCTGGGCAATAGAGTGAAACTCTGTCGCAAAAAAAAAAAAAAAAAAACCATAGTGTTTGAAAACTAGTTGTAAGTTTACCATAGACTTCTCTTTACTGAAGAGTAAGATCTTTACTAAGATCTTAGTATTTGTTTTTTACTTTTAGTTTTTATTTATTTTTATAGATACAGAGTCTCACTGTTGTCCAGCTGGAGTTCAGTCTCATGTTCATAGCTCACTGTAATCTTGAACTCTTGGGTTCCAGTGATCCTCCCACCTCAGTCTCCTGAGTAGTTAGGACTGTAGATGCACACCACCCACCATACCCAGCTAATTTTAAAATTATTGGTAGAGATGGGGGTCTCACTACATTCCTAGGCTGGTCTTGAACTCCTGGCCTCAAACGATCCTCTTGTGTTGGCCTCCCAAAAGCGCTGGGATTACAAGCATTAGCCTCTGTGTTTAGCCTTGTCTGTTTTTAATCACTTAACATTTTGGTATATGTGGTTCATGTAAGTTAAAAAAAAAAAAAAGGAATACCCAAATTTGCATTCAAATTCTGAAATTTTTTTTTTTTTTTGAGATGGAGTTTCGCTCTTCTTGCCTGGGGTGGAGTGCAATGGCACGATCTTGGCTCACCTCAACCTGCGACTCCCGGGTTCAAGCGATTTTCCTGCCTCAGCCTACCGAGTAGCTGGGATTACAGGCATGCACCACCACGCCCGGCTAATTTTGTATTTTCAGTAGGGATGGGGTTTCTC
>NW_016811019.1:1265189-1269325 GCF_001698545.2 Rhinopithecus bieti | reverse complement strand
AAGATAAATTTCTATATGGATCTAGTGGGTATTTTGTTTTTAATGAATGTGGTCAAAATTAGAGGCACATGTTTACCTATACTCTTCTACTTCTGAGGTATTTGCTTTTTATAAAATTGATAGGGCTGGGCGCGGTGGCTCAAGCCTGTAATCCCAGCACTTTGGGAGGCCGAGATGGGCGGATCACGAGGTCAGGAGATCGAGACCATCCTGGCTAACACGGTGAAACCCCGTCTCTACTAAAAAAATGCAAAAAACTAGCCCGGCGTGGTGGCGGACGACTGTAGTCCCAGCTACTCGGGAGGCTGAGGCAGGAGAATGGTGTAAACCCAGGAGGCAGAGCTTGTGGTGAGCTGAGATCTGGCCACTGCACTCCAGCCTGGGCGACAGGGTGAGACTCGTCTCAAAAAAAAAAAAAAAAAGAAATTGATAGGCTTAATTGTTTTTTAAAGTTTTAAATTTAGAGAAAAATAGAGCAAATAGAGCAGAGTTCCCATATATGTATCCCTTCATGCGTCCCACGCATGGTTTCCCCTATTATTAATATCTTAGCATGGTATGTTTGTTAGAAATAATGAACCAATATTGATTGTATTATTAACTGAAGTCTATGCAGTATTTCAGTTTCCTTAGTTTTTTCTTAATGTCCTTATTCTGTTCAGGTTACCACAATCCATTTAGCTGTCATGACTCCTTAGGCTCCTCTTGGTTGTGACTGTTCCTTAGACTTTCCTTGTTTTTGATGACTTTGACAGTTTTGAGAGGTTACTGGACAGATATTATAGAAGATATATAAATATATTATGGGTATATTGGAATTTGATGATTTGTCATGCTTGGATTAAGTTAATGAATTTTTAGGAGGAAGATCACAAAGGCAAAATGATACTTTCATCTTATCAAGAGCACATACTGTCTGCATGGTTTATGACTGTTGATGTTGACCTTGACCACCTGGCTGAAGTAGTGTTTGTCAAGTTTTTCCTCTCTGCAGTTAATCCCCACCCTCCTTTCTGTGCTATACTCTACGTAGCCTTCTGCCTTTCCATCTTTGTGGGCTGGGATATAGTCTTGGGGTCATAGAGATAAGAAGGGTAGACACTACTAGACATTGCAAGTGGTGGTGGTAGAAGGGTAGTGCAAACAATTCGGACTCATATCCATTTCTTCACTCCAAAATAAAATCCACATAGATCAAATATGTACATAAAACCCCTGAATCATAGAGGTACTAGAATAAAAGATAGGACAACTTTCTGGTATAAGACCTGGTATGAGACAGGCCTTTCTTTGTATGACAAGACACTCACTCACTTAATGACTTTGTATGGCAAGTCATAAAGGAAAGATAAACAAATTTAAATTGGTATAATGAAAGATGCCCTAAAATTAAAAGACAAACAAGCTAGATTAACAGCATTTATATCATATGTTACAGGTAAAAGCTTACTATTAATATAATATCTATTATTCTAATGCATAGAAAAAGATCCGTGGATACAGGTCATGTTGTTAACAACATTGGGTAATTTAAGAGACTTATGGGGAAGGGTGGTCAAAAGAAATTGACTTTATTTGTATGTTTTAAGTTTTTACAATGAGAATATAAATGTATTACGTGTCTATTAAAAAATAAATTTTGATCTATCCATCCTGCTGAATATTATGTAGAGTTGAATATGGTATTTCTCATGGGTACTATCTTAGAAGAAGGTTAAGACAATGTAAAATACATATGGATATATATACATTTATATAATATGTAAAAATAGGCTGTGAGAATGTACTTCAGTGGCTGATACGGTTATCTTGGAGATGGTACTGTGAGGTAATAAAGAATGACTGTCATGTTTTGTTCTTCATAATTTTACATTATTTGAAGCCTTTGTTTTAAATTATTTGTACAGTAAAAATAAAACTATAGGGGAAAAAAAGGCTGAAATGGGGGAAATCTGAGCTCTGACATATAAAGATCCTATAGACCCACATTATCCCATACAGTAGCCTCTAGCAACATGCGGTTAGTCAGCACATGAAATGTGGCTAGTTCTATATTGAGAAGTACTCTAAGCATCTCTAAGCATGTAATAAGTGTAAAAGCTGGAGTTTGAAGACTTAGTACAAAAATGTAAAATGTCTTAAGAATTCTTATACTGATCATATGTTGAGATGATAATATTTAGATATGAACTAATTAAAATATATTAACACAAATTTTACCTGTTTATTTTTACTTTTTATGTATTTTTTTGAAATGGAGTCTCACTCTATTATCCAAACTGGAGTGCACTGGTGCAGTCTGGGCTCACTGCAACCTCTGCCTCTTAGGTTCAAGCGATTCTCTTGCCTCAGCTTCCTGCATAACTGAGATTACAGGTGCCCGCCACCACACCCAGCTAATTTTTATATTTTTAGTAGAGACGGAGTTTTACCGTGTTGGACAGGCTGGTCTCAAACTCCTGACCTCAGATGATCCACCTGCCTCAGCGTCCCAAAGTGCTGGGAAAGGCGTGAGCCACTGCGCCTGGCCTAATTTTACTTTTTAACATGTGGCTACTAGAACATTTAAAATTACGTTTTTTAGTTTGTGTTGTATTTCCATTGAACAGCATGCTATAGAAAATGGGCAAAATAAATGAATAGGCAATTCATAGGAGAAATATACATGATAGATATATGAAAGATGCTGAGTTCCCTAATGATCAGAGAAATGAAAATTTAGAAAAAATTTGCCTCTCAGGTTGGCAATATATAAAATAATTGTTTATATCAAATATTGGCAAGATTATACAGAAACAAGTATGTTTACGTACCAGTGGGAATATAAAATGGTACTATTAATAATTTTGGAAAGCAACTTGATACCCATTAATTCTACTTCTAGAAGTATTGTCCTACCTAAATACTCAGTGTATATCTATGAGGATGTTCAAAGTAGTATGGTTTGTTAAGCAAAAAATTGGGAACCGTCTTAATGTCCACCAATGGGAGATAGCTTAATTTCTGGTACATCCATATAATAAAATGCTGTACACCTACTTAAAAGGATATGATTGATGTGTTATATATTGCTATGGAAGGATATCTGTAATATGTGTAGTGAAAATAATAGAATATTAATTGGCTAGCATAATTTTATTTGGGTTTGAAAATAACATGTTTGTTTATATATGCATAAAATAAATCCAGACAAAACAAATACCAAACTGTTAACTGTGGTAATCAGGACTGGGTCTTCAAATTCACCCCTCCTCCCCTGTCTGTGGAGTCTGCTTAGTAAGTTTTTCATGTTTGAGATTTTTGTGGAGCATGTGCTTATAAATTACATGTGTTTGGAGAATAAAGCTTAGTTAAGGGAAATAATGTTTGTGGAAAGTTGCTTAGAGGAAATGCAGTGTATTACTGGTATAGGTACTCTAAAATGTCTTTTGAATTAAGTCAGGGTTAGAGGGTTTTGTCTCTAAACCCCATCTTATTGGTGTTATGCTATCAGCCTGTATTGAGAGACTTTATAGGTAAAGTCCAATTTAGGGGGCTGTTTGGTATTATCTATTAAAATTAGAGTGTTCATACTCTCTAACCTGCTACTTCTACTTCTGGAATTTATCTTTGGAAACACATATCTGTCCACAGACCTATATGTACACACATGTATGAAGAAGGTTTATTGTAGCATTAATCGTAACATTTGTTAAAATGAATGAATGTGAAGGAAAATATTCTAGACAGAGGTTACAGTATGAGCAAAAGCAGAGTAACTAGTGTGGTCTGGAAAAATAGAAGATTACTTATTCACTGTGAAAAATTGGTAACATGAAAAAAGCAGAACAATGAAGTATGACTTCATTTTTGTAAAAGTGGTATTTGCTAGTATATAAATAGGAAATATCTGGAACAATCTATTCAAAACTGCTAATGATTGTTTTCTTGGTAATGGACTTTCACTTTCTATTATGTGTATATATATATTTTAATGTTTAATTTTTCCGATTGCTTTAAGGATCTTGTGCTACTTGACATTTGTATCAGCTAGGCATTGACGTAGTACTTACTTTTGTATCTGTTGTTATGGTTCCTTGCATTGTTATTAGCCTTTCACTATTCTTTTTTTTTTTTTTTTTTTTTTTTTTTTTTTT
>NW_016811019.1:1184381-1262995 GCF_001698545.2 Rhinopithecus bieti | reverse complement strand
AGGCTTTCAATAAGGGTTTGCTTTTTTTTTTTTTTTTTTTTGAGATGGGGTTTCGTTCTGTCACCCAGGCTGGAGTGCAGTGGCGTGATCTCAGCTCACGGCAACCTCCACCTCCTGGGTTCAAGCGATTCTCCTACCTCAGCCTCCCAAGTAGCTGGGACTACAAGCGTGCACCACCATGCCCGGCTAATTTTTGTATTTTTAGTAGAGATGGGGTTATACCATCTTGGCCAGGCTGGTCTCAAACTCCTGACCTCAGGTAATCCACCACCTTGGTCTCCCAAAGTGCTGGGATTACAGGCGTGAGCCACCGTGCCCTGCCAAGTACACTTACCTTTATACTGTGTTTTAAATACTGGCTCTCCGTGACTTGCACAGCAATGTCCAGAATCAATAGCATGGCTTACTGTTTTTCTTAAATTGTGTGATCTTGGTTACTTAATCTCTTTGGCTTCTATTTGTTTTTTTACATTAATTTATCTTAGAGACACTGTCTCACTTTGTTACCCAAGCTGGAGTGCAGTGGCATGATAATATAGATCATTGTAACCTTGAACTCCTGGGCTCAAGTGATCCTTTCACCTCAGCCTCCTGAGTAGCTAGAACTACAGGTGTGTGCCACCACGCCCAACTAAGTTTTTAATTTTTTGTAGAGAAAGATTCTCCCTGTTGCCCAGGCTAGTCTTGGGCTCCTGGGCTCAAGTGATCCTCCCACTGTGGCCTCCCAAAGTGCTGGGATTGCAGGTATGAGCCGTGAACCACACCTGACCTATTTAGTTGTTTCTGAAATGAAGAGGATGCAGTTCAGAATGTTGTCATTTATCTCTTAAAAAAAAAAAAATCAGATGAAATCTTATGGAGAAGCCTCAATATATAAAACACAAAAACAGAGCTACTCTCGTTGAAGTTGGTATCCCTTCCAACCTTCCCCCCTTTCCTCCCTACCCCACCTCTATTGTACCGCCTTGAAACTTTTAGAACTCCAAGGAGCATAATTTGAAGACTACTGGGTTTCTAAAGGTTTAACTCTTTTTTTTTTTTTTGAGACAGAGTCTCATTCTGTCGCTCAGGCTGGAGTGCAGTGGCACAGTCTCAGGTCACTGCAACCTTCGCCTTCCAAGGTCAAGTGACCCTCCCACCTCAGCTTCCTGAGTAGCTGGGACTATAGGCACACACCACCATACCCGGCTAAGTTTTGTATTTTTTGTAGAGGTGGTGTTTCCTTGTATTGCCCAGGACTCAAACGATCTGCCTGCCTTGGTCTGCTAAAGTGCTGGGATTACAGGTGTGAGCTACCACACCTGGCCTCTTGCACCTCTTAAGATGAAGTGACTTCTTTGAAATTACATCACTCTCAAATCACATCGTTTTTGAATAGGAGTAGGAGTGGTTTTAGTGTTACACTGGCTCTTGTGCTTTCCTCCTTTTAACTAGTCCTTCTCTTAGGTTCAGAAACTTCCTTTCTTTATAACAGAGCCTATCCGCACACTATACAATGTCATTCACTCCAAGGACACTTGGAGTTCATTCAGTTTGCCACCAACTTCATATTAGATAATTCTTACACAAATATTACCTCCGTGATTACATGTACTTCACTTTGATTTACCTCTCAAGTAGTGTTTGTTCTGTTCTCTGGGTTCTCTTGGCATTCCCCAAATCCCTTTATTATTTATTATTATTTTTGTAGGGGTGGGGTCGTGCTGTGTTGTCTGGGCTGGTCTTGAACTCCTGGCCTCATCAATCCTCCTGCCTTAGTCTCTTGAGTTGTTGGGATTACAGGTGTGAGCCACTGCACCTGGCCAAATCCCTTTATTATAATGACCATTCATGTTTGATGAATAAATGAATGGTAGAATGAAAGAATGAATGAATGCTCAGGTGGGGAATATATGTATTCTGTAAATTTCATCTTACTGCAGAAACTATATAAACTAGCAGGTAATTTTGCTCAGGCTCTTCTCATGTTGATGAAAAGAACCAAACTCTCTAAAATATTTGAAGAGATTTATTCTGAGCCAAATATGAGTGACCATGGCCCGTGACACAGCCTTTAGGAGGTCCTGAGAACATGTGCCCAAGGTGGTTGGGGCACAGCTGGTTTTATACATTTTAGGGAGACAAGAGACTTCAGTCAAATACATTTAAGAAATTCATTGGTTCCATCCAGAAAGGTGGGACAACTTGAAGGGGAGGGTGGCCTTCCAGTTTATAGGTAGATTTAAAAATTTTCTGGTTGACAATTGGTTGAGTTTATCTAAAGATCTGGGATCAGTAGAAAGGAAAAGACTGGGTTATGATGATGGTAAGAGGTTATAAAGACTAAAGTTTTATCATGCAGATGAAGCCTCTGGGTGGCAGGCTTCTGAGAGGATAGATTGTAAATGCTTCGTATCAGACTGTCTGTGTTGATGTTAATGCCAGTGAGGTTTAATGAGTATGTCTGAACCCCACTTCCCATCATGGCCTGAACCAGCCTCAGGTTAAATTTTAACAGTGCCCTGGATGAGAAGGAAGTCCATTCAGATGGTTGGGGGGCCTTAGAATTTTATTTTTGGTTTACATTCATATAAAACTGACCTTGATCTCCTTGGGAACTGAATGAGACAGGAACATTTTTCTCAGCTGATCAACAAGTATAGTTTGGATGTTGGCTGTGTGTACCTAGCACATGCTGGGAGTGGCAGACACCCTAGAGAAAGTTTTATAAAATATACCTGCAGGAAGCTGGGCACAGTGGTGCACACTTGTAGTCCTGGCTACTTGAGAGGCTGAGGCGGCAGGAGGATCTCTTGAGATCAGGAGTTTGAGTCTAGCCTGGGTAATGTAGCAAGGCCATGTCTCTTTAAAAAAAAAAAAAAAAAAGGCCAGGCACGGTGGCTCACGCCTGTAATCCCAGCACTTTGAGAGGTTGAGGTGGGCTGATCACGAGGTCAGGAGTTCAAGACCAGCCTGGCCAACATGGTGAAACCCCGTCTCTACTAAAAATACGAAAAATTAGCCGGGCGTGGTAGTGCGCGCCTGTAATCCCAGCTACTTGGGAGGCTGAGGCAGGAGAATCACTTGAACCCAGGAGACTGAGGTTGCAGTGAGCCGAGATCATGCCACTGAACTCCAGCCTGGGTGATAGAGTGAGAATCTGTCTCAAAAAAAAAAAAAAAGATATCTATACCCACATATATACATATAGACACACACACACCCCTGCAGGAACTTGATGATTGATGATTGTGCTTTTGAATGTCAAACCATTAGTCAAATTTATTTAATCAAAATGATTCAAAATATTGAATCATGAAGTAATTAAAAAACCTGAGCCTTCCTCCTCACTCTCAATAAAAAAACCTTCAGAATTCAATGGGAAATAAACCTTTCTTTAAAAGTATACTCAAAAGAAAGAAAAGCCAAGTTACAGGAGAGCCATGTTGCACAACTCTGATTTCTGCAGGGTTTAATGGAAGTAGGTTGGAGCCTGTTCTGCTTCCTGCTGGGTTATTTTCTCTATATTCATTTATCATTGCCTTTCCCTGCTTGCTTTATTCACGTCTTTTTTGGTATCTCAACTGTATTATTTATTTGTTCAGCAAATATTTATCGAGTGTTTTCTTTGGAAGATCTGATTTGGAAACCAGGCATATGGAGGTAAATAAAAATGCTCTCTCTCCAGGACATGTGAAACAGGCAATTATGAAATTAAAATAGTGGATAAATGAGGTTATTGCGGTGTAAACAAGTGTATGGACACACACAGGAGATAGTGACTACTTGGGAGGATAGAAGTCTTTCAAAGACAAGATGACATTTGAATTGGGAATCAAAGAAGGAGAAAAAAGTGTGATGACCATGACAAAGGGAGCAACTCTTTTTGAAGTAGAGGAGAGAACAAAAGTTACTGTTTCAAAAAAGGTTGGTATACTTAGGACATATGGAAATGGAAAGTACCTGGAGAATGTGATAGAGTGAGATACTGAAGAGGGCCGTATTTTACACTAAGAAGTTTGGACTTTAACTTATAATCAGTGGAAGATTTTCTAAGCATATTCTAAGGAAAGGGGCATTAATTAGTGCTTTAAGAAAAAACTACTAGCTGTGTGGAAGGGTCTCAAGGCAAGAACATTTATTTAGGTTCTATTCATACTGTACAATTAGTAAATATCCCAGGTGATATGAGTGGGCAAGTTGGGAAACTTAAAAATAGAGCACTGGGCTGGGCCTGGTGGCTCACACCTGTAATCCCAGCACTTTGGAAGGCTGAGGCGGGCGGATCACCTGAGGTCAGGAGTTCGAGACCAGCCTGGCCAACATGGCAAAACCCCATTTCTACTAAAAACACGAAAATTAGCCAGGCATGGTGATGGGCACCTGTAATCCCAGTTACTCGGGAGGCTGAGGCGTGAGAATCACTTGAACCTGGGAGGTGGAGGTTGCAGTTGCAGTGAGCCAAGATCACGCACTGCACTCCAGCCTGGGGGATAGAGTGAGACTCTGTCTCCAAAAAAAAAAAAGAAAAGAAAAGAAAAAACAGCACTGGAAGGCTGGGTGCAGTGGCTTTTGCTTGTAATCCCAGCGCTTTGGGAGGCCAAGGTGGGAGGTTCACTTGAGCCCAGGAGATGGAGACCAGCTTGGGAAATGTAGTGAGGCCGCATCTCTACCAAAAAATTTAAAAATTAGCCGAGCATGGTGGTACATGCCTGTAGTCCTAGCTACTCAGGAGGCTGAGGTGGGCAGATTGCTCAAGCCCAGGTGGCAGAGGTTGCAGTGAGCTGAGATCATGCCTCTGCATTCCCACCTGCATGGCAGAGTGATGCTTTGTCTTAAAAAACCAGAGCACTGGACATTTACATCAGAGACGTAGTTTCTGGGACCTTTGCTCTTAACTTGTGATCTTTTACAAGTTTCTTAGTTTTCCCATCTTGAAAATTGAGGGTTTTGGACTAAATGATAATTGTAATTATGATTATTTTTTTAATATAAACTCAAGATTTTATTGTCTTTATAATAAAAGAAAATATGACACTTAGAACTGGATTACTTGGCTCTTTCTCATCTCCTCCCAGTTCAAAATGCTTGCATCTTGTAATAGCCAGCATTCTCTTAGATCTGCAGTTGGGCTTGATGCACTCAAGCCTTAGCACAATCTTCTTTGTAGTTTTAGCCTTCTTCTGGAAAATCAGCTTAGTTTGCCCACCATAGCCGCTCTGCTTCCTGTCATAACACCACTTTTCGTGGGCATACAGAGAATCCTTGCCCTTCTTGTACTGTGTCACTTCGTGGGGTTGGTGCTTGCCACACTTACTACAGAAAGTCCTGCGGGTTTTAGGAATGTTCACCATGTTTGCGTGAGTGCTGTTGCCATGGAAGGTAATCGTAATTCTTTCTGTAACTGTGCTTCTTAACAAACGAAAACTTTAACCTTGGCTGGGCCAAGGGGTTTGGAGTTTGATCAAGATGGTGAAACCTCATCTCTACTAAAAATACAAAAATTAGGCCGGGCATGGTGGCTCATGCCTGTAATCGCAATACTTTGGGAAGCCGAGGTGGGCAGATCACCTGAGGTCAGAAGTTCGAAACCAGCCTGGCCAACATGGCGAACCACCCCCCCAACTAAAAATATAAAAATTAGCTGGACGCGGTGGTGGGCGTCTGTAATCCCAGCTACTCGGGAGGCTGAGGCAGGAAAATCCCTTGAACCTGGGAGGCAGAGGTTGCAGTGAGCTGAGATCACGCCATTGCACTCCAGGCTGGGTGGACAGAGGGAGACTCCATCTCAAAAAAAAAAAAAAAACTAGCTGGGCATGGTGGTGTGCGCTTGTAGTCCCAGCTAATTAGAAGGCTTAGGCTGGAGAATTGCTTGAACCCAGGAAGTGGAGGTTGCAGTGAGCCAAGATTGTGCCACTGCACTCCAGACTACGTGACAGAATGAGACTCCATCTCAAAAAACAAAACAAAACAAAACAAAAAGGAACCCCTAAACCTTAATTAAGCGACTTTTCACTTACAATGGCTGTGACTTTTTCTGAGTCTTACTGACCCTTTGTAAAACAGGATTTCCTGCTTTTGTTCTAGCATTTCTACTTTTTTCTGTCTTAGTGTGAGTATATTTTCTACATTGTCTGAAGTACGTTTAGCAATTACTCCAAATTGCATCTGAATTATATTAAATTGAAGCAGTGTTCTTTGCCTTATGCCTACCATTTACCCAATATGTTTTATTGCTTTCTGCTAAGGTAACAATGCCAGTTCTCCATTAATTTTTAATGAGCAGCAAAATCATATGAATATTCTAAAAAACATACGTAACTAACAATATTCAAAATATATGATGACTGTACATTTGCCAAAATTGCCCGTCACTACATCCCCTGTGAAGAGTAGAAACTGGTGTGTGTTGGATGCCGACTTCAGTTGCACTTGCCTGAAATAGGCACCGGTCATGTACCTGGGGAGATGCTGGTTACCCTTTTCTTCCTTTCAGAGAGTTATACCAAGAGATAAGAAACAATTAGCACTCCCTAATTTATGTATGTGATTGATGCTGTCCAGTGTGTTGGGAGTCATCTCTGGCTTGTTTTTCTTCTCTTGGACAAATTTGTTAACAGTAAGTTCTACTGCTGTTTGCAGGAACCTGTGATGTATTATCTCCATTTAAGAGAGGAAGAGGCATATAAAGCCCATGGGAGGTTCATGGGCTTTAGAATTAGACAGACTTGGGCTTGCATTCTGGCTTCATGACATACTGAATTTGGGCAAGTAATTTAACCTCTTCAGTTTCTTCTGTGAAATGAGTACAGTATCATCTGCCTTGTAGGGATATGTGAGAGGAATATCCGTATTATCAAAGGTGCCTAGCAGTATCTGGCACCTGGTAGATAAGTCTACAAGCTTCTCAGTGTCTGAAGCTCCTTCTGCAGAACCTGAAACATATTGTATTCTCAGTGAACATTCAGCATGACACAGCACCTGTACTGTGATCAACAGAAGTGTATTGAATTAATGGTAAACAGTAAATGTTAATTTATTAATTGCTTTTTGAAAAATGTAAAACAAAGTTTTTTGTATCTGTTGCATTTTCAAAATTTCAATTATAATTATTCTTTAAGTACTACTCTGCAAATAGACTAGTAGAATTGTTAAGCATTAGGTAATAATTCTACAGTGGGGCAGAGAGAATGTAAATGTAATAGGTATGAAATATGTTTTAAAAGCTTATTGGTTCCAACAAAATATACTCCCATATTTTACATACAACATAAATGTTACATATAATATGGTACATATGTGCATGGGTGGCTAAATTCCACATACTAGATGATAAAGATTCTGTAATACTAGTACCTTCAGCTCTTCAGCTTTACCCAAGGGATTTGCCCTTATTGCCAGTAATATTATTAATATTTGGTTCATTCTCAGGTTTTATTTCAGAATTATGCCTGTGATTATTGAGTATCTGCTATTTGGCATTCTTTTTTTTTTTTCGAAGTCAAACTGTATCCAGCTTTAGTAGAGATACTTTCCATAAACAATCATGGTATTTCAGGCAGGACATGGGCAGACAATCATTAACAGTATACAACAACTTTCTTTCCCCCCCCACCCTATCTCTCTCTCTCTCTCTCTCTTTCTTTCTTTTTTTTTGATGGAGTTTCGCTCTTGTTGCCCAGGCTAGGGTGCAATGGCCCGATCTTGGCTCACTGCAACCTCCATCTCTTGGGTTCAAGCGATTCTCCTGCCTCAGCCACCCGAGTAGCTGGGATTACAGGCATGTGCTACCATGCCTGGCTAATTTTGTATTTTTAGTAGAGGTGGGGTTTCACCATGTTGGTCAGGCTGGTCTCGAACTCCTGACTTCAGGTGATCTGCCCGCCTTGACCTCCCAAAGTTCTGGGATTACAGGCGTGAGCCACTGCGCCCGGCCACAACTTTCAAACTCCCTTCTTCAGTAGACGACCAAAAATCAGAAAGCCACTCTAAAACCCAACAAAGTCTTCATCTGATGCTGTGAACAGGGGAAGTTTAGAGTGAGGGCTGACATTTCACATTTAGCATATTGTTTAACAACTTTTCACCAGCTGACCCTGACTTTCAGGAAGTGAAATGAAAATAGCAGAATTTATCTGAAGAACCAATGCTCTTTTAACGGATGCCATCTCAGTGGCATCACTGGAGAGTCCAGATTGCCTTACACACTGGTAACTAGTGATTGGGGATCAGGTCCCAGTAGATGCTTGGGTTTAAGGGAGTTAAGTCTCTGCTGAAAGGTGGAAAGGGAGAAGAGGACATAAAAACAAATTTGTTTTCCATTCCACAAGGTTTTACGTGCCAAGGTGGCCATGTGTGTTAAAGTCAGGGAATCCCTCCTCCTGGGAGCCAAGAGGAACTCTCTCAAAACGAGAAGGGAAAGGTGTTTTCCCCACATTAGTCCAGCTTCGGAGACATTCTATTAGTGACATATGGCCCTTCCCCAAAAAAACAACAATGAAGTGTTCTCTGTGCTAACAACATAGCTAAAAAAAAAAAAAAGTAGGCTGGGCGCAGTGGCTCATGCCTGTAATCCCAGCACTTTGGCAGGCTGAGGCAGGTGGATTACCTGAGGTCAGGAGTTTGAGACCATCCTGGCTAACATAGGGAAACCCCATTTCTATTAAAAATACAAAAAATTAGCCGGGTGTGATGATACGCACCTGTAATCCCAGCTACTTGGGAGGCTGAGGTAGGAGACTTGCTTGAACCTGGGAGGCGGAGGCTGCAGTGAGCTGAGATTGTACCATTGCACTCCAGCTTGGGCAACAAGAGCCAAACTCTACCAAAAAAAAAAAAAAAAAAAAAGTGGCCAGGCGCAGTGGCTCACACCTGTAATCTCAGCACTTTGGGAGGCCGAGGCAGGTGGATCACCCGAGGTCAGGAGTTGGAGACAAGCCTGACCAACACGGTGAAACCCCATCTCTACTAAAAATATAAAAGTTAGCCGGCCGTGGTGGTGCCTGCCTATAATCCCAGCTACTCAGGAGGCTGAGGCAGGAGAATCGTTTGAACCCAGGAGGTGGAGGTTGCAGTGAACCAAGATCACGCCACTGCACTCTAGCCTGGGCGACAGAGTGAGAATTCATCTCAAAAAAAAAAAAAAAAAAAAAGTAAAACAAAATTCTGCATTTTTATAAACTTGATAAAAGAAGTAGTATTTCAAACTGTACAGTCTCACCAGAAGTACACAGTTATAAAAAATGCGCACACTTCATTTGTCACTCCAACACTTTCAAGCTTTCTGTTGCCCAGGCTGGAGGCAGTGGGCCGGATCTCAGCTCACTGCAAGCTCCGCCTTCCGGAGTTTACGCCATTTCTACCTCACTCCGAGTAGCTGGGACTACAGGGCCCACCACCTCGCCCGCTAGTTTTTTTGTATTTTTAGTTAGAGACGGGGTTTCCACTGTATTAGCCAGATGGTCTCGATCTCCTGACCTCGTGATCTGCCCGTCTCGGCCTCCCAAAGTGCATGGGATTACAGGGGCTTGAGCCACCGCGCCCGGCCGGCACTCCATTTTCTGCAAGGTTATTCCCTCCTTGCCAGCATCAGCTTTTCCCTTTTCCTTTGGATACCTTCTCTCCCTTCTTTGCAGGGGTCTTTTCAGGCTTTGGGCTCTGGCTTTGGGAGGAGCAGGTTAGCAGACAACCTCATGGATTCTTCTCTGTGGTTCGTTAATTCACCTCGTCTTTATCTCCATCAGCATCCCCTTTACCCTTTCTCTTGGGCATGGTGGTGGCGACTGGTAAGTTGGAGGGTAAAGCGCCTTGGCCAGGTGGCAGTGGGTGCAGGGCTTTGGTCAGTCCGGGTTCGTTCTTGCCTCTTCTTCTTCATTACTGCTCTCTATTTGCATTCTTTTGTATTCACAGAATACGTGATGACCAACCAAATGGTTCTAGACGCATGATTTGTAAGCTTTTAGGACCTAGGATCCAACTAATTGAGGCTTGATGTCCATGGATCCCATTCTCATTGGTTTTTCTGTTGTTAGAGCCATTCTTTAGTAATTCACATGCTATTATGCAGAGTTGAAAATGCATTATTTGCAATAGTAGGGTTTCTCCCACGTTTTAAAAGTCTCAGCCACAGAAAACTAATAAAGGCCCTTGCTTACTGCTTATTCTGTTAAGTAAAATAGATGTTTTCAGGCATTATAGCTTATTTTGAGTTAACATTACTTATGATTTAAAATTGAAGAAGTAAAAATGTTGATATTGTTTGCAGCATTTCTGTATTTGAGGAAGTTGTAGTCATAACTGATTTATGGGACTTCCTTCTGTGTTCATTTTTAAGGGCTAGCTATAAAAATGGTGACAAACGTGGACCACGATGTATATACCACTAATGCCTTCTTTGTTTAAAATTTGGCGTGCAATATTTTCTTAGCTTCTAAAATATAAATATTTAAAAGATTTGGGTAAATATATGAGATGCAGCATGATCTTTTAAATATAGTAGGGTTTTCCCTGCAATATTATGATCCATGGTTTTAATTACTAAGTACATTGCGGTAAATTGCTAGGCCTTCACTTCCTAAACTGGTCCTTATTCTCAAAATTTGGGAACAGGCTGGACGCAGTGGCCTGTAATCCAACACTTTGGCTGGCTGAGGGAAGCAAATCCACTTGAGCTTAGGAGTTCAAGACTAGCCTGGCCAACATAGAAAACCTTGGTTCTACTAAAACAAACAAACAAACAAAAATTTAAGCCGGCATATGGTGATGTGCCGCCTGTAGACCCGCTACTCAGGGAGGCTGAGGCTGGAAATTGCTTGAACCTGGGAGGGAGGTTTGCAGTGAGCCAGAATTGTGCCACTGCAACTCCAGCCTAGGTGACAGAGCGAGACTCCTTCTCAAGAAAAAAAAAGAAAAAAAACCCACAAAAAATATTCATGGAAACAAATTGAAATTTATGACAGCTGAATAATGAAATTCAGGGTTCAATAATGATATTGCACTCTCCTTTTCTGATGTTTGCCAAGAATAGCAGCCATTTGTTGAACCCCTGTGGGGCAGGCGGTTTAATGGATTATGTTTAAACACTGTAAAAAATACTTCTGCAAAGTATTTTTTATAGATGAGTAATCTGAGTCTCAAAAAAGGTTAAAATAAACTTACCATGGTCACAGATAGAATAGGAGAGCTGGTTTGACATCCAGAGCTGTGAATTCCAAAGTCCCTTCTCTTAGAGTGCTTGACGAACACATTAGTTATGTTATATATGTATTTTAATGATTATGTGTGTGTTTTAGTAATTTACTTTTAGACTATTTTATAAAACCCCTTGAGCTCACTTAAAACAGCTGTGCTACATTTATTGAATTAATTTTCTTGTTTGGGAGTTTTAAAAAAGATAATATGGCTGGGTGCAGTGGCTCACGCCTGTAATCTCAACCACTTTGGGGAGCTGACGTGGGCGGGTCACTGAGGCCCAGGAGTTTGAGACCATCTGGTCAACCTGGCAAAACCCTATCCCTACTAAAAACACAAAAATTAGCCAGACTATGGTGGAAGCATTTCCTGTAGGTCCCAGCTACTCAGGTGGCCAAGTATGAGAATTGCTTGAACCCAGGAGGCAGAGGTTGCAGTGAGCTGAGATTGCACCACTGCCCTCCAGCCTGGGTGACAGAGTGAGACTGTTTCAAAAAAAAAAAAAAAAAAAAAAAAAAAAAAAGGATTTCCATGTTATTTTTACATACTTAGTTTATACAGTTGATTTATTTTCTTCTCTCCCAAATTAATTTCTACAAGAATGTTGGTTCATGCCAAGGGTTTCTTTATTCAGTATCTGCTATTGAATATGTGACTGTTTTTCTGTATTAAGGCAGCATGATTACCCAACAGAATCTCTTACCCTTCCTCAAATGTAAATTCTGCCTGTTCAGCAGCAGCAGAAGCTCTGCATTGTTTTCTGTTGGAAGTGTGAGCTGAAGGGGACAGACATTCCTACTGCTTAGCGGGTGCACTAAGCTGTGATCTGCCCTTGTTGTATTACCAACGGCACAGTATTTTTATGTTGCAGATGGCCGAGAGCTAGCAAGGAAAACTCAGGACCATGATGGCTCAGTTTCCCACAGCTATGAATGGTAAGCAGCTTTGTGCTTGTGGCAAGATGAGGTTATGAATTTTTTGTTTTTGGTAGAGGTTTAAAATATTCATGTAGATAATTTTCCTTAAGCTTATAAATACAAAACTTGAAGTATTCTTGTTGAAAATATTTTGGAACACTGCATGTACCTTCTGTAAGAATATTATGTCGTAAATCCCATGACTATATTCTGGAATGTGTGTTTGCCGTTGAGCAGTTAGGAATAACCGAAAGGTATATTGTATTTGATGGATAAAACTGGATGACAAAAAGCAGAGTGCTGTAAGGTGAATATTAAAGGTATTTTGATAGCATAAGATGATCGTAAACCGATGAAGCCAATAAAGATTAACTTAGTAATATTTATGTAAGATTACGTTTTCCCTTTAGATAAGATTACGTATGCCTGCATACGTAATTGTTTAATATGAAACATTTTAAAAGAGTGCTGGCTGGGTGCAGTGGCTCATGCCTGTAATTCCAGTCCTTTGTGAGTCCGAGACAGGCAGATCACTTGAGGTCAGGAGTTCAAGACCAGCCTGGTCAACATGGTGAAACCCCATCTCTACTAAAAATACAAAAACTAGCCGAGCGTGGTCTTGGGCACCTGTAATCCCACCTACTTGGGAGGTTGAGGCAGGAGAATCACTTGAACTACCTGGGAGGTGACGGTTGCAGTGAGCCTGGGAAAGAGTGAGACTCCGTCTCAAAACAAAAAAAAAGAAAAGGAAAAGAAAATGCTTACTAATTTCAGTAATGAAAAGTTTTAAAGTTTTGTTCTGATTGTAGCTTTAATTCTTTTCCAAATATTAATTAACTGCCCTTAATAGGTATTAAGTTACTGTGTTTGTCATTTATAATTAATTGAAAAAAAATGCATTATATTTTTAAATTGCTAAAGAAATCTAGATACTGAGTTCTTAATTTTATGGTAAATTGTATTAGCTAATTGTAGATAAGTATCAGGAAATAGAGAATAAACTCAATAATTCATTATTATTTAAATTGAAAACAGTAATATTAAAGAGCATTAAAAAAAGGAGGGGAGAATCACCATTCCACCATCTTCATGAAGCGATTCTGTTTTGATATTACCATCTAGTGTGAATCAGTTGCTTTTTAAACTTGTTTTCAGACATAGGACCAAATCATTACATTAGTAACAGAAATACATGCTGTATATCTAAAGTTTTATGCCTCAGGATTAGGAAAATCTTGGAGAAGTGAATTATTTGTATAAAAGTAGAATCAAATTCTAATGCGTGATAAGACCCTTTGTCATTTAAGGATAGACTTGAAGTAAAGATTTTATTGTTTCTTGTTTTACCTTTTCAACCTATTATTTAAGGATTAATGTGAGTATTGCTTCTATTGGGAAAATGGTGTGGGATTATAAAGATTGATGCCACAGACAATTAATAATAATTAAATAATTTTTCCATAATGAGTGATACATGTAAGTTTAAAAGTAGGGCAGTAATTGTAGTAGTAACATACTCTACTCAAGTTTGAAGATTTTTATGCCCCATACAAAGGAATTTGCACTAAACAGTTGAATTGTAAACTTCAGGCAACATACTAATCAGGTTTATAAGCAAAATGAACATAAAGTGGTACAGTCCCGGTCCTTCTTTATTCTGCTTCTTCCATTCCATAAACATTTATATATCTACTTTGCAGTTCATTGCATTATATAAAATATAACATTGAGAACAAGTGAAATATTCAATAACAAAAGAATGATTATGTGAACAATCATCTAAAATATTGGAAAATGCATTTAGAAGTGCTATATAGGCATACAGATAGTTATTTTTTTTAAACTTCTGAAGAATTAATTGCATATGTAGACTGTGGTACCTTCCTACCTAAGTAAGACTGACGATAACTTAGACATATCTAATTTAAGTTCAGTTCAGGGTTTAAGATGTTACTGGAGAGCAGCATTCATGTGTAGTACAAAACTTTGCTCCTCTAGTAATCCTGACATAGATTGTTAAATGTTTTTGATGCCCATTGCTATTGGGAGTTGTCTGTAAGTATGCCTGTGTGTGAATGTATATGTGTGTATGTGTGTATGTGTGTGTGTGTATGTATATATATGTGTGTGTGTGTAAAAACGGAGATGAGACTACTTACTGGATGAGATCTAGCCTATAGTAGATGTTCTGTTAATGTGAATTTTTTTTTCTTCACTGACTATAAGAACTTGTTTGAAAGAGCCAGCAGGTGAGATGTGAATAAGCAACAGAAATGTTTATGAAAATCCCGTATTTTCAATATCAGTGATGAGTTGGGGGAAGTGGATAGAATTTTAATGTATTTCTAACATGATTATTAGATATTGTAAAAGTTTGTTAGCTTTTAGGGAAATATTAGACATCAACCCCAAACTTAGATTTTCTGCCTCTTCTACTGAAGAGATTATCTACAGATAAATATAGACTAAGATTGGGAGATTTTTACTTGAAATTCAAAGTAACAAACTTTTGCCTTGTCAAAGCATTCTGTTACTTGATATATCTAAATAAGAAAGCCAGGATTGAATTAACTATTTTAAAATTGGCTTTGAATTACATGTATTGCCCAGTTTTCTTATTTCAGTGTTTTGTTTTTTGAGACAGGGTCTCCACTCTGTTGTCCAGGTTGGAGTGTAGTGGTATGAACACAGCTCACTGCAGCCCTGACTTGCTAGATTCAAGCAATCCTTCTGCCTCTGCCTCCTGAGTAGCTGGGACCACAGGCGTGAGCCACCACACCCAGCTAATTTTTAAATTTTCTGTAGAGATGGGAGTCTCACTATGTTGCCCAAGCTGGTCTTGAACTCTTGAGCTCAAGTAGTCCTCCCACCTTAGCCTCCCAAAGTGCTTGGATTACAGGCACTATCACGCCTGACCTATCTACCTGAGCTATCACACCTGACCAGTGTTATCTTTTTGTTCCTAGAAAATTCTTGGTGCATTAATACTTTATGTTTTAATATGATTAAGTTTTTAAAAGATTATTTGAACACTACTAAAAAATTATTCCGTATTAAAATGCCTTGAATATTTTTATTCTCTTGGTTACATTAATCATGATAATATGTAACCATGATTGTTGTGTGTGATTTTCTTGGCTGATGGAGTCTCTTTAAAATATTAGAGTCTGTGAGTTCCTTTAAGGTGTGTGTTTTTTTTTTTGTTCTTTGTTTTTTGAGACAGAGTCTTGCTCTGTCAACCCACCCTGGAGTACAGTGGCATGAACGTTGCTCGCTGCAATCTCAACCTCCCAGGCTCAAGCAATTCCTTCTGCCTCAGTCTCCAGAGTAACTGGGACTACAGACATGTGCCACCATTACCATCTACTTAAAAAAAATTTTTTTAGACATGGGGTCTCACTGTGTTGGCCAGGCTGGTCTCAACTCCTGGGCTCAAGTGATCCCCTGCCTCAGCCTTCCGAGTGCCCAGCCAAGTGGTTCATTTTATTCATCTTCGTACCCCATAAATGTTTACTGAATGAATGAATATGAAGGTGTCAAGATTACTGATTGGAGACACGAGGAAATAAGCAGTAAACATAAACAGATGGGTTGAGTTAGCCCCTGTGAAAACACGTGGCCAAAGAAATATGAGGAGATAGTAATATATATAAGATAGCATCATATTGTGATGAGCACTGGTGATGCAGCAGAACTCTGTTTTGTCTTAAGACAGCAGTGGAGTCTATCACTGCCTGGGGATATATACCCATATATGTTAGGGCAGCTTTTAAGCCTTCCTAACCAAACTCTTCAGACTTAAAATAGTCTTAAGGTTTCTAACTAAAGAGCCTTAGTTTCAGGCTATTCCCTGAGAAAGATTTGAATGCTCTGACTTCTTTTTAATTATATTGTTCCCTGGGATTGGGTTGAATAAGGAAACTAATTTATGGAGCACTCTTCGTATGGCAGGCATGTATTAGATACTTTATATTTTTGTTTTAGTTTATTTTAAAGTTGGGTTTATTGGGGGTATAATTCACCCTTTTAAAGTAATACAGTTTGATGAGTTTCTAAAACTGTGTTTAGTCATATAAATTAGGATATAAAACATTTGCATCACCTAAAAATTCTCTGTACCCTTATACCTCCACCTTTAGCCACGTATTATTGGCAACCACTAATCAGATTTCTGTCCTTACAGTTCCGCCTTTTCCAGAATGTCATATAAATGGAATATACAATATGTAGCCTTTGGCGTCTGGCTTCTGTCAGTTAGCAAAATATCTTTGTGATTCATTCATAATGTTGCATGCATTTCTCCTGTTTACTGCTGAGTAGTATTCCATTGTATAAATGTGTACCACAATTTATTTATCTGTTCAGCCATTCAGGTGCAGAACATTTGGGTTATTTCCAGGTTTTAGTGATTATGACTAAATCTGCTATAACCATCAGAGAACAGGTTTTTGTGTGGAAATAGGTCTTTATTTCTCTTGGGTATTTACCCGAGAGTCTTTTGTTAATACTCCAGAGTCTATTGTTGGGTCATGTGGAAATATATATTTAACTTCACAAGAAATTGCCAAACTGTTTTCCAAAGTGACTGTCACATTTGCTTTCCCACCAGCATATATGAGTTGCAGTTGTTTGGCATCTTTATCAGCACTCTGTATTTTTTTTTAATTTGTTTTTAAATTTTCAGACATGCTAATAGACATGTAATGATACCTTTTTGTGGCTTTAATTTACATTTCCCTGATGATAGTGATATTGAGCATCTTGTCACATGCTTATTTGCCATCTGTTTATCTTTGATGTGTCTGTCCAAATCTTTTGTTCCTTTTCTTTGGAGGAGGGATTATTTTCTAATTTTTGAGTTGAATGGTTCTATATATATGCTGACCTATATTGAATATGTTTTGCAAATGTTTTCTCTCAGTCTGTAGTTTGTCTTTTCCTTAAGAGCATCCTTTAACAGAGTGGAAATTTTAGATTTTTATGAAGTCCAGTTTGTCAAAGTATTTTAATGATTTTTGCCTTTTGTGTTCCAAAGAGTCATTGCATAATCCAAAATCACAAACATTTTCTTCCATATTTTCTTCAAGAAGTTTTATATCTAGTTCTGTGATTCACTGAGAGTTAATTCATGTATATGCTGGAAGGTTGAGGTTCTTTTGTTGTTTTTTTCATATGGATATCCAGTTCTTTCAGCACCATTTTCTGAAAGGACTGTTTTCCACCTTGAATTATCTTCTCATCTTGTTGGTAATCAATGGACAATATATTTGTGAGTGTATTTCTTTTTAATTACCAACAAGGTAGATAGTTTAAGACTCTTAATTAAGCCTGAGTAGACTCTAGTCTTGCCTTCAACACTTACCAATTTTATTACCTTGGGCAAATTATTTAATATCTCTGTACCACTGTTTCCTTCTCTGAAAAACAGTGATAGCAATAGTTACTTCATGGGATTCTTATGAGACTTACTTGAAGCAATACATGTAAAGCTCTTAGAACAGTACCTGACACACGGTGAGTTTCATTAAGTGTTAGTTATAATGGAGGTATATTACATGTAATTTTTACAACAGGCCTGTGGAGTTACATAATATTCCTAGTTTATAGAGGTGGCATCTGAATTACAAAGAACATGAGCATCTTATCCATATATGTTGGGACATAGTATAGTGCAGAGTTCAGCATGCAGGCTCTGGAGTCAGGCTACCCAGGTTCTAATCTCAGCTCTGTCACTTACTGTATGACCTTGAGCAAGTTACTTTATCACCATAGGTTTTCGATTTCCTTACCTATAAAATGAGAATAATAATAGTACTTTAATTTATAGGTTAATGCTAGGGGCTTAGTGAGTTACTGCATATAAAATCCCTGACAGTAGTCAGGGTTCAGTAAAGGTGGGCTGCTTCCATCTTTGTCATCCTTTGTTGTTGTCATTTTTGTTGTTTTTAAAATCAGCATCATCATTTTTCCGAAGTCATATAATAGAAAATCAGTTCTGTGGCTACACTGCTTGCCTTCCTAGTGACAGGAATCCTGACAGGTTTATTTTATTTTCTGATAAACTGATAAACCAAGTAGGATTTTTACTACATATGTGGTATTTCTTTATTTAGAAAGTGTGTAGGTTTAGCTATTTTAGGTCCTTAGTTCTTCAGTACATCTGTTTCTTTATTTTTAACTATAATCTTAAAACTTCTCTTTAAGAGAGGATATTTATAGATTTTTTAATCCAGTCATTTAGGACTAAGAATAATTTGTTGAACCCATATTAGTGTTAAAAATTATAGTGAGCACTTCCTTTTCAATGATATACGTTCCTGGGAAATTGTAAGGCAGATTTTTATACAATACAAGCAGGAATTATGAGTTTATATACCTAAACATATTTGGTTCCTTATTGGCAGAAATAGAATAAATTGAAAAGGTAGTCAGAAGTATAGATGGTGATTAGTCATGTTGAATGTGCAGAACTTCACAGAAACCTCCTTAGAGAGCTGGTATAACCACATGGGAAGAGTGGACAACGAAAAGCTAATCCCAAGCTCAGGAAGAAACCCCTGTATTTGCAACGCAGGCATCCTCAAAGAGAGTCTGGAACAAAAGCTACCAATCCTTTTGTTTAGAAGATGTACAGAAACATGAGAAACTCATGGAGAATTGTCTCCCAAGAGTTTCTCTCCCTTGTTTCTCCATTATCTTGACTTCTAGCAAATTTTCTCATGAGTACACATACAACTAAGTTGACCACTCTGATTAATCTGACAAAACAGGGGCTGGGACTAGGTCTGATTTATTTTATGCAGCATTTGATTCAGACTAATCAACAGGACTCCAAGCAGCAGGTTAGTCTCAGCCTGCAACGTTCTCAGCTGTGCTCTGCAGGGTCCCAGCTAAACAAATCCTATAAATCATCAATGTCTCCCTTAGAAAACCAGGTGGCTTTCTCCTTAAAAAACAATGTGTTTTTGTTGTTGTTTTTATTGTTTTTTGTTGTTGTTGAGACAGGGTCTTGTTCTGTCACCCAGTGGTGTGATCACTGCTCACTGCAGCCTCAATCTCCTGGGCTCAAGCAGTCCTTCTACCTCAGCCTCCCAAGTAGCTTTGATTACAGGTGTGAGCCACCAGCCCTGGCTAATTTTTTAAGTTTTATGTAGAGATGGGGTCTCACTATGTTGCCCAGGCTGGGCTCAAACTCCTGAGCTGAAGGGATCGTCCTGCCTCAGCCTCCCGAAATACTGGGATTAGGTGTGCACCACCACGTCCAGCCTCTCCTTAAGTTTTATTTTAACTTTTCTACCTGGCCTGAATCAGTAATCTGGGTACAACAGGTTGTATTCATAATTGCACACACTTTGTCTTGGCCTGCAAAGAAGAAAATCTAGGGTAAATCTCTAACAGCCCTGACCAGTGAGTTGAGGCTGACCTGAATGCCTTCCAGGACTGAGAAAGTGTTTTTTTAAACACTTGAAGATCTGTTCATGTACATTATTGTGTTTTTGGAGGGAGGCAAGTTAATGCATGGTTTCCACAGAAGAAGTAGAAGATCAAGGGTGCGCATGGGTTATGCTTGGAAAGAAAATGTTTACACTTATTCCCCCCACAGCTCCCACTGCCATGGGACCTGCATCAGAAGAGGGGCACAGGTTGACAGTGCCTCTAACATAGCTTCCTGGATGACTGGCAAGTCTGAGGGTTTCCAGTGCAGTTTGAGTAATTGAGTCTAGTCCTTGTTTTTGGAGGGATTGCCTGAATTAGTCCCACTTGTTTTGTTTGTCCTCACCACCAGCTGGGTGGAATTCATCCATTACTGAGACTGGGGTTGGGGAAAGACCTCTGGAAGTGATATGGATGGGAGGTGCATTTGCTGGGGTCTTTCCTGATGTTCCTGATAGACTCTTGATAAGGCTTCTGATGGGGAATGGCAGACTCATAAGGTGCTTCCTACAATTTAGGAGAGCCATACCAAGGCATTTTTTCCTGGAGAAGGGTACAGGGGCAGTTCTACAAGAGAAAAGATCATTAATTCCTCTCTTAATACCATACCTCCTGGGGTCTAAGGCATTTCTTCCTCAGGTGCCTTCTTGTTGCTCTCTACTGCTATTAAACCTTGGTTTCTTATTTCAGAGCTATAACTTTACCATTTCCTAGTGATCCAGAAGAGTTAGATGTAAGAGGGACATTTTCATAAACCCTAACCAGAATTAACTTTGAATCCTCTAGATCACTGGTTCCCAATCTTTTTGGCACCAGGGACCAGTTTCGTGGAAGACAATTTTTCTACAGATTTGGGGTAGGATAGTGGGAGAGGGGTGGTTTTAGGATGAAAATGTTCCACCGCAGATCATTAGGCATTAGATTCTCATAATGAGCATGCAACCCAGATCCCTCACACGCACAGTTCACAATAGGGTTTGCACTTGTATGAGAATCTAATGCTGCCACTGATCTGACAGGAGGTGCCGCTCAGGTGGTAATGCTCACTTGCCCACCGCTCACCTCCTTCTGTGTGACCAGGTTCCTAACAGGCCACAGACCAGTACCAGTCCATGGCCCGGGAGTTGGGAATTCCTGCTCTAGGTCCCATTTTACCTCGGTGGCCCAGCTGGAGGGTTTATGAACCAAGCCTGCCTGCAGTTGTCGTTAGGGGCTAGAAAGATGCATCATGTGCAGGAGTGGTCAGAGTAGAATCCTGAAATTTCACAATAGGTCTGTATATCTCCTGTGATCCCCCACCCCTTAGCCTATAACTTCCAGGATATGGGTCAGGCTCTTGAAGATGGTATTTAAGACCTTTTTACAGTTAATTCCACCCTACCTGTTTATTATTGCTAACCCTAGTTATTAGTCTGCTCAGTGCACTTGACAGCACCTTGCACAAGCCTTGACTTCTCATGCTGTGCCCTTACGGTGTGAAATGTTCTTATCCCTCCTCTTCACGTAGCAAAATTCAAACTAAGCTTCAAGGCTCTGCCTCAGTGTTCTCTTTCCTGTCATCTCATCCTTGGTGCTTCTAACTCAGAATTGGCACAGCTATTTTGGTATCTGTATTAGTCTGTTTTCACACTGCTATAAAGAACTACCTGAGACCGAGTAATTTATGAAAAAAAGGGTTTAATTGACTCACAGTTCCACATGGCTGGAGAGGCCTCAGGAAACTTAAGGTGGAAGGCGAAGGGGAAGCAAAGCACATCTTAATGTGGCAGCAGGAGAGAGAGAGAAGCAGCAAGGGGGGAAGTGCCACAATTTAAAACCATCAGCTGTCGTGAGGAACTCACTCACTATCACAAGAACAACGGGGGAGAAATCCACCCCATGATCCAGTCATCTCCCACCAGGCGTCTCCTCTGACATGTGGGGATTACAATTCGAGATGAGGTTCTGGTGGGGACGCAGGGCTATACTATGTCAGTATGTATTTCCACTTAGGATTCTTCACAGGTGAATACTGTAAGTACTGTTAGTTTTCTAGAGCATGAATTCCTTGAGGATGGGAATATTTTCTTCATCTTTTTATTGCCAGTGTTTAGCTTGATGCGCATTTCCAGAGAGTGTTATATAGCACTTGTTCAATAGACGTTAACTGAGCGAATGAGTGAAAAGCCTTAGGGCTGTGCTATGTATGGTTATGATACAGCTTTACTCTTTGTGTCACTCAAATATTAAATACTGTCATAAAGTGAACATTTGTGTTTACTGTTTACATTTTAGAATTGTATTTTGAGCATTCTCATGTATACACTGTAGTTTATTCTACTTATGTTTCAGGAGGACCAAACATGTGGGCTATTACCTCTGAAGAACGTACTAAGCATGACAGGCAGTTTGATAACCTCAAACCTTCAGGAGGTTACATAACAGGTTTGTGTTTATAATTTTATTTGTGAATTATGGTCCTTATGTGATATCTAAGAATTAGTTTTAATTTGACTGCCATCAAATTTGTGTTAATAAACGATAAAATTCATATCAGTCAGAATTCTAGAAATTAAAGAAATGGTAACTTTCTTATTTTTCCTGGAACTGTCCTAATTTGTTGTTTTGAATTTGGGATATGGAAGATTTTTCCTGAATCCCAAATGCTAGTCAAGAATTTCTGTGGAATTGTCTGGTTTCACAATTTGACGTTATATCTAGAAAGTTTTCAGTTTATTTCTTAATTCATTTCATGGAAAATCTAGACTTTTTGTTTTGGAATCTGTTTTCCTAATCCTAGCCCTCTGTCTTTGAGGCTATACCAAGCACTGATTGTTGATGCTAGCCCTTGTTTTGCAGAAAGACCACCAGAGCCAAAATAGGATTAATTTAGGTGTGCCTTTGAAATTTTTTTCTATTAATTAAACTTTTTTTTCTGTGCCAAAGTAACTTAGTGCTTTACATACAGTAGTAGTAACTATGAGAACAATGACATTTATTGAATTTTTACTATATACCAGATGCTATGCTAAGTGCATTATTTTATTTAACCTTTACAACAACCCTATAAAGTAGGCAGTACTGTTGTCTATATTTACAAATAGTGAAACTGAGACTAACAGATGTTGTGTAACTGCCTAAGGTTACAAAGATGGTTAGTGTTAATCTGGGCTTTGAAACCATTCAGCCTGACTTTGGAATCCAATCTACTTAACCATGTTATTTGTACTGCTATGATAGTAATTACCTTACCTGGTATCAGGATTTGATTACCCTGCTTACAGGTTAATAACTTTGTCCATTACTGGGGGAAGACCCAAGATTCCTGAGTCAAAGCCAAAGAACCTTATGACTAACAGCATAACTAGCAAAATCAGCATTGGCATCTATCTTTCTGTTTCCTTTAGTGTTCCCTAAGTCCCACAGAGACAATGCAGAGAGCCTAGAAGAATGCTACATATGCTGTGTTACAGGAGAGGAACACTGATTTTGGGGAACCCACCCTTTTGTAGCAAGCGGTAAAGCGAGTTTGTCCCTTGTCTCAGTGGGAGACATTACCTGATTGCTTAAGACTGCTCATTACGAACCCAATTCTGAGAAGTGACCCAGACAGAGAGCAGTTAGGGTCTTACATTATTGGTATACAAAGGAAGACACATAGGAGTGTGAAGAAACTCCAGTAGGACTGTCTCCTAACACCTGGTACTTTTTATATTGAAACTCTTTTAGGGAATAGTGTTTTTAAATATAAATTTTACTAAGTGGAAGTATTTTAAGAAAGATCCCAATTGTGGAAAACTAAGATGAATAATCTTTCATCACTGATTAATATACAATAGAAATGCAGATGTGACTTTTGTTTTAAAAATCTGTCTTATTAAAGTTATATAAATAATTTTTGTGTTTCTTTTACATTAATGATTGGTATTAAAATTATAAATCATTAACATATATCCATTATTATTCAGAAGCATTGGAATAATTTCATTTACTAATGTACTGCTTGGGTTTTGTTTTTATTACTTTCAGGTGATCAAGCACGTAATTTTTTCCTACAATCAGGTCTACCGGCCCCCGTTTTAGCTGAAATATGGTAAAGTGTTTTCTTTTGTAGATGAACCTAATTTTCTGATAGTATTTTTTTTTTGTAATATAGTGTTAACATAAAATTGTTTTTAGTTGCATTCTATTGGTTATTAAGAATATTTCTGCCAGCCCTTTGGGAGTCTGAGGTAGGAAGATTGCTTGAGGCCAGCCTGGGCAACATAGTGAGAACCCTGTCTCTACAGAAAATTAAAACAAAAATTAGCTGGGCGTGGTGGCCCATGACTCTAGTCCCAGCTCCTCAGGGAGGCCAAGATGGAAGGATTGCTTGAGCCCAGGAATTCAGTGCTTAAGAGAACTATGATTGTGTCACTGTACCCTAGCCTGGATGACAGAATGAGACTCTGTCTCTTAAAAAAAAAAAAAAAAAAAAAAAAAAAAAAAAAAAAAAAAAAAAAAAAAAAAAAAAAAAACTTCAGTTTTTTGGAGAATAAATTTTATTGAGCAAATAAAATGATTGAAAATAATTCTCCAATTTCTGATTTCATTAATTTAGATAAACTAATTAGATTAATTTCATTAATTAGAAATAGTTCTCTAATTTCTAATTTCATTAGAATTTTCTAAGGGAAGATATATACATTGTCATTGAGAAAAATTCCCTTGTAGTTTGGCAGAATCTCAAAATCCTCTGTTATTTTGTAGTTTCATTTATATCATAATACATAAACCCCAAATTAGTCCTCGCTTTGCCTGCTCCTTCTTTGAAGAAACTATTCTCCATAATAATCTGTTTTTTTAAAAACGTTTACAATAGGTAACAACCCCTACCCCGTCTTTCCACTTGGAGTATTCTCATGCCTGGCAGAGTACGAGGCACATAGCAAGTATTCAATAAATATTTGGACAAATGAATAAATTAAATTTGAAGTATTATACTCTTGAATTTTTGTATACCTAAACTGGTGGAATTCAGCCCAAAGGTCTCTAGATTCTGTATAGGCAGTCAGTGTTTTATTAGTTGTTATCTCTGGTCAGTATTTCTTAATGTGTAGGTTTTATCTTTTTGTTATTATATATTTTACATATTAGATATTTTAAATTTAGTGATGATGCACACGTGAATGCCATATCATCGTTTTTACTTTGTCAACCTCCGAAATAACGTTAGTTTTCCCACCACCACCCCACATACGAATCTACCTACCTCATGCTCCTTTTAGGGCTTTATCAGACCTAAACAAGGATGGGAAGATGGATCAGCAGGAGTTCTCCATAGCTATGAAACTCATCAAACTGAAGCTTCAAGGCCAACAATTGCCTGTGGTTCTCCCTCCCATTATGAAGCAACCCCCTATGTTTTCTCCATTAATTTCTGCTCGTTTTGGTAAGTGTGTATTAATTTAAATACCTGTATTTGCTACTTAAAGTTTATCCCTAGACATATTTGAGTATTAGAAAAGGATTTGTTAGCACAAAATGACAATCCCCAGATTCCAAGTTAATTTTCATTTTAGAGATAATAAATATTAAATTCACTGTCACAGGTAGGGGATCCATGTGTTCCAGTTTTCTAGGGACAGTTCTAATTTGTGCCTTTTGTCCTGGCACCTGGTCCAGTTAGTGTCGCCTTTTACAACTCCTAGTTGCGTGATAAATTATATGGTCTCCCTAGGTATAGCCAATTCCAAATACTAGTCTTAGTTTCCTCTCTCTATATATATATATTAGTAATATAGAAAAAATTTTGAGCAGTCTTAAATTCACTTGAAATGGTTTGATTTGGGAGATAATTTAAAATTTTATGTAAGTTGAATTTTTTTTAAAGGTTAATTAGCCAGCTAAATTTAGGGCCAAAAGTTGCAGACTTTGGGCTCATAGGTTTACATATTCATCAGCGATAACCAGGTGGTATGTTTTCTGTTAATTTTGATCAGGCAATGTCTTATATGTGAGAAACACTCATTTTGAATGGAACATTCAATTAGGTATGTCTGTGTATCTGAAACATGTTCCTTCACTACATATTTTAGAATATAGAATTCTAGAGCTGGTTATAGGGGTGTGTGCCTGTAGTTCTGGCTGCATGGGAGGCTGTGGGTAGGATTGCTTGAGTCTAGGAGTTTGAGGTTGTAGCGTGCTATGATCATACCTGTGAATAGCCACTTCGTTCTAGTCTGGGCAACATAGTGAGACCCCCATCTCAAACAAACAACAAACTCCACAAAATTATTTCACTATTGTAGTGAATTCTGGAGATAAATACCAAATCATTGTGTGACCATATTTATATATTTGTATTCTGCAGTTAATAAATGAATAAGTCATCACTTTGTTCTTTTAAAGACTTGTCCTTGAATTCATAGGAATGTTACTTACAAGAAAAGGAAAATATGTGACACACTTTCTTGCAAATAATGCATATGCATAAATGGATCTCATAAAGTATCTACTACTTACAACCTTTTTGTTTGGGGGGAGTGTGAGAGAGAGAAGAGGGAGTGTGTGTGTGTGTGAGAGTGTGGGTGTGTGTGGGGGGGTATGAGTGTGTATGTGTAGGTGTGTGTGTGTGAGTGTGTGTGTGTGTGTGTGTCTGTATTAAGTAACTTAGTAACACTGTATTATCCTATCACAAAAACCTCGTTGGATCTGGTAATATATTCTTTCCTTGAGGATACTCGTATTCAATTGGAAAAGGCTGCTTAGTTTTATTCATGATGAGAGAGGAGAATATTTAACTCTTTACTAGGTATTTTAGTTCATACAGATCAGAATAGTAGTATTAGAGCAGCAGTTTACCTCCCTCGTTGCTGGGTCGAAGGATAATTTCTCTGTGGTGTTTCGTTTTCTGCCCACTGTACTGTAAACTTGTTTTTTGCATGTGTTTTATAATTGATTTTCTAGCATTGGAAAAAGTGTTTTCTTTTGACTTTAGGAATGGGAAGCATGCCCAATCTGTCCATTCCTCAGCCATTGCCTCCAGCTGCACCTATAACATCATTGTCCTCTGCGACTTCAGGGACCAACCTTCCTCCCTTAATGATGCCCGCTCCCCTAGTGCCTTCTGTTAGCACATCATCATTACCAAATGGAACCGCCAGTCTCATTCAGCCTTTATCCATTCCTTACTCTTCTTCAAGTGAGTACTTTGTTTCTAATGAGTCATTATTTCATGTAAAGAAAGAAACTATTATATTTATGTTTGAACAGATACAAATTTATTTTATACTTTGCTTCTTTTTCTTTTTTAGCATTGCCTCATGGGTCATCTTACAGTCTGATGATGGGAGGATTTGGAGGTGCTAGTATACAGAAAGCGCAGTCTCTGATTGATTTAGGATCTAGTAGGTATGACTACCTAACTCTGACAGCTTTGTATTCTTTCAATAAGAAGTTTTTATTTAGGCAAATGATTTTTTTAAAGCTTTGAGTTTACCTAAGTTTTACTTTATAATGGCCAACTACAAATACTTAAGGTAAATTTACTACTTACAACTCACATAAAATAAATTATTTATTTTTAGAATTATTAAGCATCTGTGGCATTTTAGTTTTGAAAAAAATACTTCATGTAAACTAAAAATATTCTATATTTTAATTTTTTTTTTGCCCAAAGCTGTGTACTTTTCCTTTAAAAAATGTGTATATTTCCCAAGGTGTGTCATACTCATTGTACATTGTTTATTTCTTTCTTGAGCAGATTCTACTAATTCGGTATCTTTTAAATTTTACAAAGCACAAATACATCAGTATTTATTACATTAATTATCCTTCATGTAAATCACTATTATACTCTTCAGGGTAGTGTATGGAGAGTGTTAGATTTGACCCAGAAGAACAACATTCATATCCCAGCTTGAACACTCACTGATTCTGTGACCTTGTTTTTTCTTAACATTGCTGAGCCATAGTTTACCCATCTAAAAGATGGGGACTGTAATATTTTTTAAGTTTGTTGGGAGGATTTTAGAAATGTTTGTGAAGGCCTTAGTACAATATGAGGTCTGGCACAGAGCGGATTCTTTATATGTGATAGTCTCATGGAGTTCTATATTTCTTATGGTCTTTGCTTCACTAAGAATAGTGATAATTGCTTAAAATTTTAAAAAAATGTAAAATGCAAAAGCAGTCGCCATTGGCCAGGCACAGGGGCTCACGCCTGTAATCCCAGCAGTTTGGGAGGCCGAGGTGGGCGGATTGCGTGAGCTCAGGAGTTCAAGACCAGCCTGGGCAACATGATGAAACCCTGTCTCTACTAAAAATATACACAAAAAGTAGCCAGGCATGGTGGCATGTGCCTGTAGTCCCAGCTACTTGGGAGGCTGAGGCAGGAGAATTGCTTGAACCCGGGAGGTGGAGGTTGCAGTGACCCAGGATCGTGCCACTGCACTCCAGGCCGGTGACAGAGGGAGACTCTGTCTCCCAAAAAAGGCAGTCACCATTATAGTATATAACAGCGGTCCTCAACCTTTTTGGTACCAGGGACTGATTTCATGGAAGACAGTTTTTTCACAGACTTGAAGCAATGGTTTTAGGATGAAACTGTTAACATCTCAGATCATCAGACATTAGATTCTCAAAGGGAGCATCCAACCTAGGTCCCTCACATGTGCCATTCACAATAGGATTCGCACTCCTATGAGGCTCTAATGCTGCTGCTCACTGGGCAGAAGCTGGAGCTCAGGTAGTGGTGCTCACTCACCTGCCACTCACCGAGCCCTGCTGTCCAGCCTGGTTTCTAACAGGTCTGTGGCCCGACAGTTCAGGACCCCTGGTATATAAGATTCTTAATGCCTTGGTCTTACAAAGTTTAATTAAATATATCTTATTTAGCAACATAAAAATTTTAAATAAATTTTTTTATAGCTCAACTTCCTCGACTGCTTCACTCTCAGGGAACTCACCCAAGACTGGGACCTCAGAGTGGGCAGTTCCTCAGCCTTCAAGATTAAAATATCGGCAAAAATTTAATAGTCTTGACAAAAGCATGAGTGGATATCTCTCAGGTAAGTAGCATACAGTGCTGAGGAGCATGAGAAAGGGTCTTTTATGTGGACTTCCATTGAAGAACTCTCATTTGAATTTGTGTTGTGTAGCTCATCTGACATTTTAACATCCAAAAAATTTAGCAGGCGTTTGATAAATACAAATACCTGAAGTTGTATAAGGATTCAAAGATGGATTCAACTTGATTGCTTTCTTCAGAGTTCTTAATGTCAAGTCGGGCACCAGATATACCCCCAACTTTTTGGCAAAAGACCTGTCCCTTAAGAAGATCAAACCTCATCCTCTAAGCTTTGCAGTGAATGGAGAGCTATGGGTCACAAGAGAGAGTGTGTGGTACTTAGCCTCAGCTCACTTTTCCTGAGAATCCTCCTCTGCATTGGGCTTTTTCTCTGCTTACCCTTACTATTATAAAACCTCAGGTGAGCATTGCTCACCCTTTAATGCTCTAACCCAAATGTGCCTGTAAAACTTGGCCTTAGTTCACTGTAAAACATTTGAGTCCAGGCCAAAACGTCATCCAAACTGTACTAATTGAAAACAGCAAAGGAGACATAAACAGAGGGTAATAGGCAAGTAGAGTTCCCACCTTCTAACTTTCCCACACCCTCTTCACTCAGCAAGAAATTATGATTTAGGACCGAGTAAAATAAGCGTTTAAAAATAATAGAACTTTAAGTGCTAAGTAACATAGAATGGGATATATTAAAGCTGAAGAGTTCAGATGAGGTATCTTATAGGAAGGGAGCATTTAAGCTCCATGAAAAAGTCAGGATTTCGACAGAGATTGAACGTGGGGGCATTTGATGGTGAAAATAAGATAATAAGAGCAAAAGTACATGACCTATTTGGAAAATGAAAAGTAGTCTATGAAATAGGAGTCTAGGGTCAGTAGTTATGCAGAGAGGCAAGGGAACAAGCAGTAAGACTTTTGGAATTGATTGGACAAGCAAATATATACAGTATTTTATTTAAAGATACATAACTATGTGATAACTATTTTTTAAAGCAAAGGAATTATGCATACAAAATTCAGGGTAGTGGTTACCTCTTGTGGAAGCATGGGAATAAGTCAAGGAACACAGATAGATTCAAGGCATTTAGTAATAATCTAGTTCTTAAGATGTGTGGTAGGTTCACGGGTGACTTATACTTCTTAGCTTATATATATACTTTGTATTTTTACATGTATTTCATATTACATAACTAAGATTTTCTGTAATTTTATCAAATTGCATGAAACAAGGTATGCTTTTTTTGACACGCTTTTTTTTTACATTTTAATGTCTCTAAAATTAGGATGTGTGCTACAATTAGTGATGTCTTAGCACTGTATCATAGTTTCATTAGCAGTGCTTTCTTATGCATAAAATAATAGTATGTCTCATAGCCAGTGGAATTTTAGATTCTGTGAAATATGGTATTGAACCATACTGGAGATTAATATAAAGTCATAATTCCGATTCTTTGAAAAAATTAACTTCTTTGTACCCTACATTTTGCATTTAAAAAGTTTATTTTGGCCAGGTGCGGTGGCTCACACCTGTAATCCCAGCACTTTGGGAGGCCGAGGCAGGCAGATCATGAAGTTCAAGAGATCAAAACCATCCTGGCCAACATGGTGAAACCCTGTCTCTGCTAAAAATACAAAAATTAGCTGGGCATGGTGGCGCACATCTGTAGTCCCAGCTACTCTGGAGGCTGAGGCAGGAGAATTGCTTGAACCCAGGAGGCGGAGGTTGCGGTGAGCCGAGATGGCGCCACTGCACTCCAGCCTGGCGACAGAACAAGACTCTGTCTCAAAAAAAAAAAAAAAAAAAAAAGGTTCTCTTTGCTAGGCATAGTGGCATGTGCCTATAGTCCCAGCTTGAGCCCAGGAGTCCAGCCTGGGCAACTTGGTGAGATCCCATCTCTCTAATAAAAAGAAGTTGTTTGTTTTCAGCTGAACGAAAGTTGATGAAAAAGATGCGTACAAAATGTTTGCAACCTAAATGTTCATCAACAGGAGAATAGATAAATGACGGTATATTTACGTAACAGAATACTTTAAAGCAGTAAAACCAAATGAACTGCTGATACATGCAACCACTTGAATGACTTTCATAGGTGTTGTATTGAATGAAAGCAGCCCAAAAGGACCATACCATTTAACCCATTTATACGAAACTGAAGAACAGGAAACCTAATTAATGGTGATAGAAATCAGAATAATGTGTTTACTGTGTGGGGAAGGGGCCATGTGCAAACCTTCTGAGTTGCTGGAAACATTCTGCATCTTGATATCGGTGTGTATGTGCATACCTAGGTAAAAATTTGTTAGGCAGGCCAAGTGCAGTGGCTCACACCTGTAATTCCAACATTTTGGGAGGCTTAGGTGGGTGGATCACTTGAGGTCAGGAGTTTGAGATCAGCCTGGTCAACATGGTGAAACCCCATCACTACTAAAAATACAAATTTTAGCCAGGCATGGTAGTAGATGCCTGTATCCCAGCTACTCTGGAGTCTGAGGCAGGAGAATTGTTTGTGCCTGGGAGGCAGAGGTTGCAGTGAGCTGAGATCACGCCACTGCACTCCAGCCTGGGTTACAGAGCTAGACTATGTCTCAAAAAAAAAAAAAAAAAAATTATTAAGCAGCATACTTAAGAGTAGTACACTTGTATAAGTACTGTAAATGTAACAGTATAAACAGGTGATTTTGCATTGGGATATGAAGGGCAGTGAATGGGAAGCCAACTGTGGGGAAATGATCCTAATATAACTTCATTAGTATATGCCACATTGTATGAAGGTTGTGTATTGTGGTGTTTTTAGAGAATGTCGTTACTATTCTGAGACCTACAAGAGTAAAGCTGTATATCTGTGGGTAAAGACAAGGTTTTCTATAAAAAGAATAGTTGCTGCTGGTGTCCTTAAGCTGAGCATGAGCCCCAAGAATATGAGGATGAGGCTAACCTGGACTTATATATGTTTGTTTTTTTCAATAAATGTAGGAGTTGGTGTTTTTTTTTTTTTTTTTGAGACAGAGTCTTGCTCTGTCACCGAGGCTGGAGTGCAGTGGTGCGATCTTGGCCCACTGCAGCCTCTGCCTCCTGGGTTCCAACGATTCTCCTGCCTCCTACAGGCACACGCCACCATACCCAGCTAATTTTTTTTTAGTAGAGACGGAGTTTCGCCCTGTTGGCCAGGCTGGTCTCGAACTCCCGACCTCAGGTGATCCGCCTGCCTTGGTCTCCCAAAGTTCTGGGATTACAGACATGAGCCACCGTGCCTGTCCAGTAGTCTGTTTTTTCCTTTTTTTCTTTCTCCTCCCCCTAAATATAGTTTTTAAAAATTTATTTAAGTCATTGATGTAACTGTTTCCTGAATCACATACTTTCTGGGCACTCTCTTAGACACAGGAATACAGAGAGGAGGAAGACATGGTTCATACCTTTGAAGAGCCCATAGTATATAGCTCATGTAATCAAGGGGTGTAGTTACTTGTTTGAAAGTGCTGTGATTAATGTAGATGAGAAAGTGACTAATTCCAAGGATATAAGAGGGAATGTTTCACAGAAGAAAAGACATTAGAGCCAGATTTTAGAGGATAGACTACAAAGTAAAGAATGGAGGGTCTGGCCTTCTAAGCAGAGGATATAGGATATCCAGAGGCTTGGCCGACTAAAAGTGTACATGTTCCAATGAGCTTTCCTTAGTAAGTAAGATACTCTGTTGGCTCTCTATGGCCCTTTGTATTACTCAGACTTTGCCTCACACATATAAAGCCCTCCATGAGTATGATTTTTAACCATTTACATTCCTCCTCCTCCTCTCTTCTGTTTGCTCTATTGCCTGATGCTAAGGGATCTTCTTTCAGTCCAAAAGGATCTTTTTTTTTCTGTCCAAAAGCTGAAATAGTTTTGAACCTTTGTTTCAGGTTTGAAATAGCCTTCCATCTCTCTTATTTAGAAGAATCTTCCTTTTAACACAAAGACCTCCTCAAATCAGATTTCCTAAGTGAAATCTGAGGAGTAATTAGTAGGGCGAGGCTCTGAGTTTAATTTCCAGTGTTTTTATGTGGTTTATGTTAAATGTCCAGATTGAAAAAGTAGAATGAAAATGCTTTAAAAGTTATATAACATAAACATTTAGCTGCATATTGTAATACATGGTTGCTTTGATTATCTAGTCCTATGTTGAAAGCCCAGTGGGACAATAAATCTAGCTGCATTTGGCTGGCTTTCTTGTAGTTGGAGCTGTTGCTGAGGAAGTGTTGGCAGATGTACTCTCTTGTGTGAGAGTTGTTTTGGACAGGCCTTGACTCAGGCTGAACCCAGAGTGGTGCCTGACTCTTCTGCTACTCACAGCTCAGTCACCTAGGAGTGGGAAGTGCTGCACCTGCTGGGAGTACAAGAGGGCCCACAATCTTGGCCTCTAATACTCTGTGTGCCTGATGTCTTGTTCTTTCATGTTAGCCACTAGTGTGTATTATCTTGCTGAAAAGACAGGGGAGAGCGCTTGATTTCTAGATTTGAAATTCCTTGGGGCAGTGACTGTGTTTGATTACTACTGAATGCTTAGCACCTAGCACATGGTAAAAACATTTTGATGTTAAAAGTTCCCAGGATACCCTAGTAGCATTGTTATTTTACAGATATAGCTATTTTGTTGTGCATAACTTGAAAGAGACTAAAGAATTCCTTTATGATTTTCCCCACTTAATCAGGTTTTCAAGCTAGAAATGCCCTTCTTCAGTCAAATCTTTCTCAAACTCAGCTAGCTACTATTTGGTAAGTTTGTCCCTTAATTACATTTGATTAATTTAACTATACATTAATTAATTAAACTGTCTCTCCCCTATTATGAGAAAGATACTGTTTCTGTAAAAGTTTGTGACTCAGAGATGCTCTATAAAAGCAGCCATTTGAAAGTTAGTATTAAGCTTGGAGGCAAATGTAATTGTGCAGAATGTTGTTGTACCCTTAAGCTACACCACATGTACAAAAAATATTTTCCCCAACAATAGATTAATCTTGGCATACTGTAACTTTTTAACTTTATAAACCTTTTAATTTTTTAAAACTTTTTGACTCTTGTAATAACACTTAGCTTAAAACACAAACACATTGTACAGAAAGATATTTATATCCTATTCTTTAAAGCTCTTTTTTATTTTAAAATTTATTTTAGTTTTAAACTTTTGTTAAAAACTGATACACAAAGACACCCATTAGCTGCTTAGGCCTACAGAGGGTCAAGATCATCAGTATCACTGTCTTCTACCTCCACATCTTGTCTCACTGGAAGGTGTTCAGGGGCAATAACACACATGGACCCATTGTCCCCTATGATAACAATGCCTTCTGGAATTTCTCCTGATGGACCCGCCTGAAGCTGTCTTGCAGTTAACTTTTTTTTCTGTAAGTAGAAGGAGTACACTCTAAAATAACAATAAAAAATACAAAAATACAGTATAGTAAATACATTATCCAGTAGCATATTAATAGGTGTTTATTGAGTGTTATGTTCTGTACATAATGTATATGTATATATACAGTATATGCTGTACTTTTCTACAGCTGGCAGTGCAGTTTGTTTGTTCACACTAGCATCATCACAAACACATAGGTAATGCATTGCATTATGACAGCTACAATGTCCGTAGGTGATAGGAATTTTTCAACTCCATTATAATCTTATGGGACCACCATTATAAATGCAGTCCATTGTTGACTGATATGTCATTATGCAGTTCATGACTATATTTTACAAGAAAAACTGTTGTTTTCTTTGATCTAATCCCTTCTATGGGGAATCAGAGAGTATCTCATTTTTAATATAGGTAAATGTGATTTGGTGGGTGAATTAACCATGGAGTAAGACAAACTACTTTCTTAGAAGGGGTAGGTCTCTTTCTGTTTCAAAGTTTCTTCCCTCTCTTTTATATCATGAAAATCAAGGATGAAAATTAACTCACTATTGAATGTAAATATGTACATTCAATAGTGAGTTATGTAAATGTATGTATTTACATTTCACTAAAATAAGTGTACCCAGCAGTTTTACCATCATTATCCTTCTTTTAAAAATAAAAAATTGGCTGGGCACGGGTGGCTCACGCCTGTAATCCCAGCACTGTGGGAGGCTGAGGCAGGCGAATCAGAGGTCAGGAGATCGAGACCATCCTGGCTAACACAGTGAAACCCTGTCTCTACTAAAAACACAAAAAATTAGCCAGGCGTGGTGGTGGGCACCTGTAGTCGCAGCTGCTTGGGAGGCTGAGGCAGGAGAATGGCGTGAACCCGGAAGGCAGAGCTTGCAGTAAGCCGAGACTGCTCCACTGCACTCCAGCTTGAGCGACAGACCTAGACTCCATCTCAAAAAAATAAAATAAAATAAAAAATTGAACTTTTGAAGCAATATTTTACTCCAAATAGGCTTTATTAAGTTGTACATTTTATTTTCTTTAGGACTCTGGCTGACATTGATGGTGATGGACAGCTAAAAGCAGAAGAGTTTATTCTTGCAATGCACCTTACTGACATGGCCAAAGCTGGACAGCCATTACCACTGACTTTACCTCCTGAGCTTGTTCCTCCATCTTTCAGGTGAGTGTGCCTGGAGGTGGAGAGCTATGGTTTTAATAACTTGGCAGATGTGATTTAGAAGACAGTTAAATATTTGCACTGCCATTTATTTTAGTATTCAATGAGTAATACTGGAAAAGGGTACATGTTAGAAGTAGGTGTGGGCCAGGCATTGCAGCTTATGCCTGTAATCATAACACTTTGGGAGCTGAGGTGGGAGGATCACATGAGGCCAGGAGTTCAGGACCAGCATGGACAACATAGTGAGACCCCGTCTCTACAAAAATAAAAATAATTAGCCAGATGCTCCTGTAGTCCTAGCTACTCTGGAAGCTGGGGCAGGAGGATCACTAGAGCATAGGAGTTAGAGGCTACAGTGAGTTGTGTTTATGCCACAGCACTCTAGCCTGGGCAGAAGAGCAAGACCCTGCCTCAAAAAAAAAAGTGAGTGTGTTTTCATCATGTTATGCATAAGGAAGCTAATGACTAAGGAGATAAAGAAAAATTTGCCCAAGAACAAAAATTAGCTGAACCATGATTTGAATCCAGATTTCTCTGTCTTGAATATCCATATACTGCTATATATTGTAATGACATACCAAACTGTTTTAAATATCTTTAATAGTGTATTCCCAATATCAAATTGCTGTAATCACTGGTAGTCTATGTAATCTAGTCTGAAAATGTCCAGACTGCATGATGCTAATTTTGTTGTTTGATTTTTTTAGAGGAGGAAAGCAAATTGATTCCATTAATGGAACTCTGCCTTCCTATCAGAAAATACAAGAAGAGGAACCTCAGAAGAAATTACCAGGTATCATTGAGTGTCAAAGTTGTATATTTATACTGATTTCTTTTAAATTCTACCTTTAAATGTAACTGAATATTTAGAATTTTATATTTTAATATTTTATGTGCTATAAGAAAAAACTTTGATAGGATGTATTTTGATATTGATAAAATTAAGATGGTCAAAATGAAAAGAGTATGAAGAAGAGACAATTATATGTATTTGACAGGATTATAGACATCTGAGTTAAAGTACTTCTCCTACTTTAGCCTGAGTTATTAGAGCAAACTTTGTAATGAAATCTTTACCTTTAAAAACATTTAAATATTGGTTGAAATAGTACATTTATAGCTGTTTTAATGTATTAGGATGCTAATGACATCAAAACAAATGTATAACCACACGGCTTTGATTGTCCTTGAAGAAGAGAAAAAAGTCGAAAAAGTTTTTTTTTTTCCCGAGACGGAGTTTCTCTCTTGTTACCCAGGCTGGAGTGCGCAATCCCGGTTCACTGCAACCTCTGCCTCTCGGGTTCAAGCAATTCTCCAGTCTCAGCCTCCTGAGTAGCTGGGATTACAGGTGCCCACCACTATTTCTGACTAATTTTTGGTCTTTTTAGTAGAGACAGGGTTTCACTATGTTGGCCAGGCTGGTCTTGAACTCCTGACCTTAGGTGATCGCCTGCCTTGGCCTCCCAAAGTGTTGGGATTACAGGTGTCAGCCACCACGCCCGGCCAAAAAAGTATTTTTATTGGCAAGTTTATAAAAGTTATTTCTGTCTTGAATGGATTCAAACTTAAAACTTTGATTTTCTAAAATTGAATATCCTTGAAGAAAGTAGATATTTTTCCACTTAGATTTGAGTTAAAATTATCCTTAGGGGAAGTATTCAAATACTAATAGCACTCAAATGATCACAAGGCGTGAGTATTGTAGAAACTAGATTATAGGTTCTGTAGGCTGTTCATGTGTGCGGATGCTGATGGCATACCCTGTTCAGTTACTTTTGAGGACAAACGGAAAGCCAACTATGAGCGAGGGAACATGGAGCTGGAGAAGCGACGCCAAGCCTTGATGGAGCAGCAACAGAGGGAGGCAGAACGTAAAGCCCAGAAAGAAAAGGAGGAGTGGGAACGAAAACAGAGAGAATTACAAGAACAAGAATGGAAGAAACAAGTTGAATTAGAAAAACGCTTGGAGAAGCAACGGGAATTGGAGAGACAACGAGAGGAAGAAAGGAGAAAAGAGATAGAAAGACGAGAGGTTATTTTTAAATTTTTTATTTCTTAAGAAAATCATTACATTTAGTAAGTGACTATATTTCATTTGATTAAAAAATGCTTATTTTTGAAGTTTTGTTTTGCGTTTTGCTCTGCATCATTTCATTCTTATACAAATCTGATCGTTCCTTCCCTTGAGGATGGAAAGAGGCTTCTTGCTTATAAGGAGTTTTCAGAACTGGTAAGTGGTAGAGAAAGCATCCTCTGCAGCTGATATCTCGATGAAAGGAGGATTGACTGCAGAGCTAAGTTGAGTGAGGAGCTAAGGTTAGTTAGCCAGCTGAGCAAGTCATTAGACTAAAGCAAGTTTAAGATCCAGATTAAGAGTCCAAGGAATTGGAGAGGCAGAAAGATGAGAGTGGGGCATTGAAAGTCTCTCTAGAGAGGAATCAAGAGGATGGGCTTACACAGGCCTTTGGGATAGTGTTGCTGGGAAAGAAGGGTCCTTAGGAGGACTGGCTGTGTTTTAAAGGGCCAGGGATGAATCACAGAAAGTTATTGTGCACTGAAATAATATAAATAGAATTTTTTCCCCCAGATACCAGAATAGAGGGGAAATTATTCCTGTTAACATTTATATTTATAAAGTCATTCTGTAACTTATTAAGAGAAAAATGACTAACAAAAGGATGGTCTTCCAACCTGGGCAACATGGTGAAACCCTGTCTCTACAAAAGTACAAAAATTAGCCAGGCGTGGTGGCGTGTGCCTATAATCCCAGCTACTTCGGGGGCTGAGGCAGGAGAATCGCTTGAGCCCAGGCGGTGGAGGTTGCAGTGAGCCAAGGTGGTGCCACTGCACTCCAGCCTGGGTGACAGAGCGAGATGCTGTCTGGGAAAAAAAAAAAAAAAAAAAAAAAATCTCTTGAAGAAATCAGAAAATATGATAGATGAATCCACTTTTTTGGAAGTCTTTAGACCCATTAATAAAACTAGATTTGCCTAGCTACCCTTAGCCACTATAGCCACTAAGTGCTAAACTCTGCCTAACTTCTGTTGTCTTCCCAGTTTTTGAATCATGCAAAATTTTTTATTTAAAAATAAAGTTTAATTCCTTTTTTTTCAGGCAGCAAAACAGGAACTTGAACGACAACGTCGCTTAGAATGGGAGAGAATTCGGCGACAGGAGCTTCTCAATCAAAAGAACAGAGAACAAGAAGAAATTGTCAGGTTAAACTCTAAAAAGAAGAGTCTTCATCTTGAGTTGGAAGCACTGGTATGGCTGAAGTTTAAGTGAAATCTATCTGAATGGTGCCAGAGCTACCTGTTGAAAAATGTAATTGTGGGCCGGGCGCAGTGGCTCACACCTGTAATCCTAGCACTTTGGGAGGCCAAGGCGGGTGGATCAACTGGGGTCAGGAGTTCGAAACCAGCCTGGTCAACATGGTGAAACTCCATCTCTACTGAAAAAAAAAAAAGATACAAAAAAATTAGGCAGACATGGGCCAGGCGTGATGGCTCACTGTAATCCCAACACTTTGGGAGACTGAGGCGGGCAGATCACAAGGTCAGGAGTTCGAGACCAGCCTGATCAATATAGTAAAACCCCGTCTCTACTAAAAATACAAAAATTAGCCAGGAGTGGTGGTGTGCACCTGTATTCCCAGCTGCTTGGGACACTGAGGCAGAAGGATCACTGGAACCTGGGAGGTGGAGGCTGCGGTGAGCCGAGATCGCGCCACTGCACTCAAGCCTGGGCAACAGAGTGAGACTCCGTCTCAAACAAACAAACAAAAATTAGCCAGCCGTGGTGGGTGGTTGCAGGTGCCTGTAATCCTAGCTACTTGGGAGGCTGAGGCAGGAGAATCACTTGAACCCAGGAGGTGGAGGTTGCAGTGAGCCAAGATCACGCCACTGCACTCCAGCCTGGGTGACAGAGTGAGATGCCATCTCAAAAAAAAAAAAAGAAAAGAAAAGAAAAATGTAATTGTGTTTTAAAATCTCTCGTGAATTAGTTATGTCTTAATGTCATTAAATAGTCACATTTTCATATGAACAGACTGTACAATATGGTTTACTGAGAAAAGGATGATGACTCAGAATGCTGAGAATTATGTTGTAGCGTCAGTTCAGACACTGATGAACCGTGTACTCCTAGGCAAGACATTTCCTTTCTCTGTGCCTCACTTTTCCCTTGCATGAAATCAAGAGTTGTGTTAGTTGAGTGATTTTCAGTTTTCAGATTGGTCTCTGTAAGATGGTCTGAGGAGGACCAAGCAGAGGCAGGAGAGGGGAAGCTTGGGCAGCAGAACAGTGATCTCTCCCCAACTCTTTCCACACTTCACAACAGAGAAACTTGACGTTTATGTGCTTTATTTTTCTTGGTGTTTCACTCAAGATTTGCTTGGGAAAAAAAAGATTCTACTATTAAAAAGACAACAGATTTGAAACTGCTGACCTAAATGATCTCTTACAATTCCAGTTCTGCAGGGTTGTAGTTCTTAGCTAATATTGGCCACTAAGCCGTTTTTACAAATCAGGTGTTAGAGGGTCAAGTTGTTAAAAGACTTTCTTTGAAATGCGTGGTGAGAAGATATAAGAGATCTGGCACTATTCTGCCACGACCCTAGAATCCCATGAGCCTACCTTGATCATATAGTAGGGTTTTGCAAAAATGCATACCTAGTCATGTAGTAGAGCCAGATTTAGATCTTGTGTGATTATAACGTTTTATTTGGTTGATGACTTGAATTACATTAAAAATTACTTTTTAAATCATCACAAACAATATCTTTAGTCAGAGATATTCTATGCCTTCAGATGGATAGACATACATACCACAAGTATTAATCATGCCAGAGTACTACAAAACAGTTGTAAAAAACTTTTAACTTCTTTGCACTATTTTAATGTGTATGTATCATCTTGAGTATATATAATGGGAAGAGACCTTAAGATTGATTGTTTTTCCCTCAAGAATTGGTGCATCACACGAAGCACAGTAACAGGTGAATGTGCAGAGTCTGGAAAGGTCCAGAGCCTATACGTATCCCATGTTGAGGATAAGAATGTGAGCTCCAGCATAGATACACATATTCCTTTCAGTGTATGTATTCAAATATGAAACATAGTCTTCAGTAAAACTTTTCATCAGTGATTTTTAACCAGGGATGTCATTTCCCCTCACTCCACTCTATTAGTTTGGTAGGGCTGCTGTAACAAAATACAGCAGGCTAGGTGGCTTAAACAACAGAAATTAATTTTTTCACAGCTCCTAAGATCTAAGACCAAGGTATCCATAGGCTTAGTTTCTTGTGAGGCCTCTTTTGGTGGCTTGCAGGTGGCCATCGTTCGTTGTGTCCTTATAGGGTCTTTTCCCTGAGTGTGTTTATCTCTGATGCCTTTTGTGTTCAGATTTCCACCTCTAATAAGGACACCAGTTAGACTGAATTAGGGTCCACCCGTATGACTTTGTTTAACCTTAATCACCTCTTTAAAGGCCCTTTCTCCAAATATTGTCACATTCTGAGGTATTGAGGCTTGGGACTTTAACATATGAATTTTGGGGGACACAGTTCAGCCCATAACCCCCCATGTCACCCTTCTTCTTAGGTCCTATTGAGAATCTCTGCTGTTTGGTTTGATTTCTTTGCAGAATAAGAGGAAAAAAGGAGAAGAATATTAGCATAGAACAGAACTGTTGCCAAAACGTTCCTCCTGGGCACTGTTTCATTAGAGGAAATTAGATGGCAATATTTAGGGTAGAAATAGAAGTTCAGAGAAGGTAATGCTGAACATCACATGCAAACATTTATTCCTCCTCATCATTCTTTGAGAGTGTCTCTGATATTAATATTGTTAATTAATATTGTCTAATTAATGCTGAATTCAGAAAAAAATTCAGTGTGTTATGTTTCTGCTTTCCCATACTAACATATGGGCTCTTGCACTCTGAGAATATGTTTCCCACTAATAACTTAACAGACACAACTCTGAAACACATTCCACTTGGTTTTAGGCATTTATTTCAGGATGAATATGAATGTAACTGAGGTTTTAAAATTTAACTGAAAATATTATTCTCCTTGTAGAAACATTATCTATTAGCATTTTATGTTACTATATATTTATATGATCTTCCTATAGAATGGCAAACATCAGCAGATCTCAGGCAGACTTCAGGATGTCCGACTCAAAAAGCAAACTCAAAAGACCGAGCTGGAAGTTCTGGATAAGCAGTGTGACTTGGAAATTATGGAAATCAAGCAACTTCAGCAGGAACTTCAGGTAAGCCCTTCGCTGCTAAATTGTTCTTAAACATGTACAATTAATAGTTCTTCTGGGCTGGGCATGGCTGTAATCCTAGCACTTTGGGAGGCCGAGGAGGGTGGATCCCCTGAGGTCAGGAGTTCAAGACCAGCCTGGTCAACAGGGCGAAATCCCATCTCTACTAAAAATACAAAAAAATTAGCTGGGTGTGGTGGCGCATGCCTGTAATCCCAGCTACTCCAGAGACTGAGGCAGGAGAACTGCTTGAATCCAGGAGGCAGAGGTTGCAGTGAACCAAGATCGCACCACTGTACTCCAGCATGGGTGATAGAGCGAGAATCCATCTCAAAACAAAATAAAACAGTTCTTCTAATAGAGTTTTGTTTTGGGGGTCAATAACCTCTGAGTCTTTAATAGACTTGTGATCTAAATACACACAATCCTGTATACAATATCAGGAAGTCCATAGACCTACTAAAACTAAAACTCTGCTACACATCTGGTTAAGTTTTGCTTAATATATATACATAAGTGGACATTTACCACTTTGAGTTTTAACTCTTTAACAATGTTTATGCATTCTTAATTCATTACTTTTGCTATAACAAAAGACCTTAGACTGGGTAATTTATGAGCAACAGAAATTTATTACTTATAGTTCTAGAGACTGAGAAGTCCAAGATCAAGGTGTTGGCAGATTCAGTGTGGGATGAGGGCTTGCTGTCTCCTTTAAAACTAGTGCCTTCTTGCTGAATCTTCACATGCAGAAAGGGTAAGGCAGTCCCTTCAACTTCCTTTATAAGGACAGTCATCTAATTCATGAGTGTGGAGCCTCCTAAAGCCCTACTTAATAGTACTGCATTGGGAGTTAGGTTCCAACATATGAATGTTGGGGACATACCAACATTCAGACCATAACATACATTAAAATAAGGTTATTGCTACTAATTTTAGGAAATTTTGACTTTAAGTTATTATTTTTAAAATTATGATGAGAACTTGAATATGTCCCTTGGGGTCCTGGTAATTCTCTTCTTTGCTTGTGCAGTAGGGTCTGGTTCAATAATTACTGTTTGCAGAATGGGGCTAGGGAAGCCTTCTGCATCTCTAGAGTTCTCTTATCCAATTTCTCTTACTGCATGAACTGGCAATTAATAAGTCTTTTTGCTTTGTTTCAGGAGAGATAAAAGCCAAAACATTTTCTATCTGATTTAAACCTGCTTTCCTAGTTTTAGTCCCTCTTTTTTTTTTTTTTTTTTTTTTTCTCTATCACCCAGGCTGGAGTGCAGTGGCATGATCTTAGCTCACTGCAACTTCTGCCTCCCAGCCTCAAGCAATTCTCCTGCCTCAGCCTTCTGAGTAGCTGGGATTACAGGCACCCATCACCACCTGGCTAATTTTTGTATTTTTAGTGGAGACGGGGTTTCACCATGTTGACCAGGCTGGTCTTGAACTCCTGACCTCAAGTGATCCACCTGCCTTGGTCTCCTAAAGTGCTGAGATTACAGGCGTGAGCCACCGCACGTGGCACCCGGCGTTTAGTCCCTCTTTGATATACACATATTCATCCTGGAGTGTCATGGCATGCTTACACACACCATCTGGCACTGGTCCACTGTCATTCATCAGTAATCTGAAAATTGCGGGCTTCTAGACACGCCATTTACAAAGACTTTCTTTACTGCCTTTTAATTTCAGCCAGTCACTCAAAATTGATTTTGGCTTAAATATTTCTTGGCATAATTTCATTCTAGTTGCTTCATAAGTTGTAAGCAGTTTACAACTATGTATTATTTCTAAAGTAAGTTTCAAAGATGAGTAAATCCTGTTTTAAAGTTTTCAAAAAAACTCTTGGACAATATTATAACATTTTAATCCGGTACTATTTTTTCTTTTTATAAGGAGTATCAGAATAAGCTTATCTATCTGGTACCTGAGAAGCAATTATTAAATGAAAGAATTAAAAACATGCAGTTCAGTAACACACCTGGTAAGTCTCTAAGGTTTGTCTGATTACTTGTATCCTTTTCTGAATGACTATGTCAGTAACATTGTTACTTTTTTAAAATTAAAAAAAGTATTCTGTTATAAATAACACTTTTGCCTGTAAGTTTAAAATAATGTGAAAACATTATCCCAGATGTTAGAGCATTTTCAGTGATAAAAGTGGATAAAATAAAATAGTAATGATTGTGGTATGACTTCATATCTTGATATTTTTATTTATATAATTGAAATATCAAAGAAAGTATTAGACTATAAGATCTAAATTTGGCTCTAGCCCAAGACTACATGTGCATTTTGAAAAGTCCTGCACTGATTTTAAAGACCTGTTCAGGAGGAGGCTTTACGGTGGGGCTGCACCTGGAATTCTAGGGTGTTAGCATGCAGCAGTCATAGGCTTAAGCAGGATGGTATGCCCTGCCCAGACCCTTTGTATTATCTAACTCTGTGCTTCATACAAAGAATTTTACCATCTTGGCCCTCTGACACCGGTGGAACTAAACATTCCAGGATAATTTATGAGATTGTGACTTTTTTTGTTTTTGCTCAGGTCCCAATGAGAAAACTGAAAAAAAATTCTCTGTATTGGATACCATACCAATAAAAGTGTAGCAGAAACAAGGTTTATTTAAAGAAAAGCAAATCTGCAGATGTTGTGTTACAACTGACTAAAGTATCCTAAATGTCACTCATTGAGTCTCTATCATGTCAGTTATTCCATTGTAGGTCTCTTTATTATACTTTTGGCTGTTTATGAAGTTCAATAAATAGCATCCCCTTCTTTGCCCAAGTTCTGAACAAATTAAGAAATAAGGCAAAGGAACAAGACAAATGAGAGACCAAATCACTATCTCATTATTGATGAAGCTGATTTTAGGCAGCATGGTTTATCTGTGGGTGGTATAGTTGCACCTATAAAACGCTGAATTCATGAACAAAGTAGAATGCAGGTTTCCTGTGGGCAGTTAAGTCTCTAGAGAGCAAGGGCTAGGAGGAGTCTGGGCTGTACATTCCTAGGTCCTGATCTTGAGCTCACCATTTAGTGAAAGGAAGGAAAGAAGCTGAGATTGTTGGGCTAGTGCAGGGTCCTTCATGTGGAAGAAGTATCAGAAATAAAGTTCACTCTCGTGAACTATTTTTATTGTGTCTCCTGCCTTCCACTGAGGTGGTCTGTCCATGTCCCTGCTCAGACAGTGTTCCTTATACTTGATTCTTTTCTGTTCAAAGTATATCAGCTCCCACCTCACACTTACACAGACATTCCAGAGACAGGGCGAGCCAACCCACCTGATCTGCACAGTGGCAGAAATATATCTTTATTATTGTCATTGTTCCTATTTGAATTGTGAATAAAATATAGAATATCTCTTATTGAGGACGTGATGGGGCTATTCTTTCTCTGTGGAATGTAATCCAGTGCAGCTGTTACCTATTTATTTGTTTAGCCATAGTCCAATTTAAAATAGGAAGCTTTTGTTTGGGATTTGAAAAGTACCCTGTATCCCTTAGATTCCTCTCCCTATAACAGTTGCCATTTAAGATTACCAGCCATGTGCCAAGCACTGTGTAAGTCAGTTTTGATGCATTCTTTCCTTTAATCTTTACAATAACCCTGTGGTGTAGTTATTATTCCCATTGTGCAGCTCAGGAAAACTGAGGTTCAGAGAGGTTAAGTAGTTACCCAGGATGATGCAGTCATAGTAATCAAATTCATGTCTGACTGTAAAGCCCGCTGTACTACCATGTTCTTTGTCTTATCTTCCAGTTACCCAACATAGTGTTCATATATATCATCAAATTTGGTATTAAAATATGCATTATTAGTGATATACATTGTTATGAATAAAGAAGAAATATGGGCCAGGTGCAGTGGCTCACACCTGCAATCCTAGCACTTTGGGAGGCCAAGGCGGGAGGATCATGAGGTCAAGAGATCGAGATCATCCTGGCCAACATGGTGATACGCTGTCTCTACTAAAAAATACAAAAATTAGCTGGGCGTGGTGGCGCACGCCTGTAGTCCCAGCTACTCAGGAGGCTAAGGCAGGAGAATCACTTGAACTTGGGAGGTGGAGGTTGCAGTGAGCTGAGGTCACGCCACTGCACTGTAACCTGGTGACAGTGCGAGACTCCGTCTCAAAAAAAAAAAGAAGAAGAAGAAGAAATATGCAGCTATAACACTTTGCTGATAGACATGAAAGATTCCTGAATAGGCTGGGCACTGTAACTCATGCCTGTAATCCCAGCACTTTAAGATGCTGAGGTGGGCAGACCACTTCAAGCCAGGAGTTTGAGACCAGCCTGGCCAACGTGGTGAAACCCCATCACTATTAAAAATGCAAAAATCAGCAGGGGTGGTGGCACGCATCTGTGGTCTCAGCTGCTCGGAAGTCTGAAGCATTAGAATCACTTGAACGTGGGAGGCAGAGGTTGCAGTGGGCTGAGATGGTGCCACTGCACTCTCAGCCTGGGCGGTAGAGTGAGACTCTGTCTCAAAAAATAAAAATAAAAAAATAAAGATTTCTGAGTAACTAGAGACATTTTGTGTTCCTAAATGAACTAGCTTAATATTATATTATACATGAATACTATGTCAGTTCTCTCCTAATTCATATATTCCCTTCTTTTTGGGTTTCTTTAAATGAAACTTGGCAAGATAACTGACAAATTCATCTAGAAAATAAATTGTACAAGAGTAGGCAAAACTTGAAAAAGAAAAACTTTGATAGAGGGGAGGAGACTAACCCTATTAGATATCAAAACATAAGATATGAAAGTTAGAGTGCCTAAAATAGTTTGTTATTGATCGGAAATAGAAAAGTAGAACAATGGAATTGAATAGAGTCTAGACAAAAACCTATGCATGAATGGCAACTTAGGATAAGATAAAGTTGGCACTTAACATTAGTGGGGAAAGGATGGACTTTCAGTAAGTGATTTGGGAGACAGTGGATTATCTGAAAGAGTTGCAGGGGAGCTCTTTACTGCTCTCTATGTACAGAAATAAATTCTAGATAAACTAGCAGGCTAAACATAAAAACAAGAAAAACTATTATAAAACCGGAAAATATTTTATAATCTTGGTATGAGGAAAGTCTCTTTAAACAATATATAGAGTCATGAAGAAAAATATTTACAGATTTGATGATATAAAATGAAAAGTCGTAATGAAAGACAGCATAAACACTAAAAAATTTGAAGTACATGTAATACAAGAATTTAGAGCTTCTACAAATCAAAATTACGACAGCCCAATAGAAAATATAGGCAAAGGATAAGACCTAACAATTCAAGACTGTGGCCAGAAACATAAATAGATGTTTCTTTGACTTCACTGGTTATCAAGAAAATATAAATTGAAATAACAATCAGGTTTCTTTTTTGCCAATTAGCAAAAATGAAAAAAAGATTAATAATATCCAGTATAGATGAGGGTTTGCAGGAACAGGTATTGTTGGTGTCGTGAGTTGATACAGCTTTTTGGAATAGTAGTTTGGCAATTTCTGTCAAAATTTAAAGTATGCATTAACAATGAAAGACAAAAATCTGTGAACCACATGATCATCTCAATAAATAACAGAATGAGTATTTGACAAAGTTTAACATCCTTTCATGATAAAATCTCTCAAAAAAACAGATACAGAAGGGAATTTCTTCAACATAATAAAGGCCATTTATGAAAAGCTCACAGCTATCACAATCAATGGGGGGAAACTAAAGACTTTTCATCTAAGACAGGGGTGTCCAATCTTTTGGCTTCCCTGGATCACATTGGAAGAAGAATCATCTTGGGCCACACATAAAATCCACTAACACCGATAATAGCTGATGAGTGCTAAAAAAAATCTCATAATGTTTTAAGAAAGTTTATGAATTTGTGTTGGACCCCATTGAAAGCCATCCTGGGCCACATGCGGTCCATGGCCTATAGGTTGGATAAGCTTGATCTAAGATCTGGTATGAGGTGGGGATATGCACTTTCACCACTTCTGTTCAACATGATACTGGAAGTACTAGCAAGACTACTCAGACAAGAAAAAGGAATAAAAGACATTCAAATTATAAAAGTAGTAGTAAAATTATCCCTGTTTGCAGATGACATGATCCTGTATGTTGAAAACCCTGAAGACGTCTATAAAACTTAGAACTAATAAATGAATTGAGTAAAGTTGTAGGACACAAAATCAGCATACAAAAATCAGTTGCATTTTTTACACCAATAAATATTCAAAAAAAGAGACCAAGAAAACAATGTTATTTATGACGGCATCAAAAATAATTAAATACTTAGGAATAAATTTGACCAAGGAGGGGAAAGATCTGTAACTGAAAACTGTAAAACATTGATGGGAGAAATTGAAAAAGACATAAATAAATGGAAAGATACTCCATGTTCATGTATTGGAAGAATTATTATTTTTAAAATTATCCATACTACCCAAAGCAATATACAGATTCAACACAATCCCTATCAGAATTCCAATAGCACTTTCACAGAAATAGAAAAAGCAATTTTAAAATGTATATGGAATCACAGAAGACTTCAAATAACCAAAGCAGTCTTGAGAAAGAAAAAGTTGGAAGCATCACACTGCCTATTTGCAAATATTATGAAGCTATAGTAATAAGAACAGTATGGTACTGGCATAAAGACAGACATAGGGGCAACATGGGTGAACCTGTAGGATGTTACATTAAGCGAAATAAGCCAGGCACAGAAAGACAAATACAATATGATTTCATTTATTTGTGGAATGTGTATATTTATCCGTAAAAGTAGAGAATAGAATGGTGGCCACCAGAGCTGGTGGGAGAAGAGGTGATCACTGGGAGTTTGCTCAAAGGAAATCAACATTTCAATTAGATAGGAGGAATAAGTTCAAGAAATCTATTGTACAACCTAGTGACTATAGTTAATAACAGTGCGTTGTATTCTTGAAAGTTGCTAATAGATTTTAAGTGTTCTCACCACAAAAATGGTAAGTATGTGAGTTAATGCGTATGTTAATTAGCTCAATTTAGCCATTTTATAATGTATGCATATTTCAGAACAACATGCATACTATATATACATTTTTTAATTGTTGAGTACAAAAGACTTATGGAATAGAATAGAGAGCCCAGCTAATTAATGTATGCATTATGTTAATCAGCTCAATTATGCATATGTTAATCAGCTCAATTTAGCCATTTTACAATGTATACATATTTCAAAACAACATGCATACAATATATATACAATTTTTTGTCAGTGATAAGACATATGGACTTATGAAATAGAATAGCCCAAAAATAAACCCAAGTATATATGGTCAACTAATTTTTGACAAGGGCATCAGGAAGACACAATGGGAAAAGGATAGCCTCTTCGATAAATGGTACTGGGAAAACTGGATATCTACCTGCAAAAGAATGAAATTGGACTCTTGTCTTATACCATACTCAAAAATCAGCTCAAAATGGATTAAACATAAGACATGAAACCATAAAACTCCTAGAAGAAAACATAGACAAAAGCTCTTGACATTGACTTTGGCAATGATTTTTTGGATATTACTCCAAAAGCTCAGGAAACAAAAATAAACAAGTGGGACTACATCAAACTAAAAAGCTCCTGCACAGTAAAGGAAACAACAAGATGAAAAGGCAGTCTATGGAATGGGAGAAAATACTTGTGAGCCATATATCTGATAAGTGGTTTATATCCAAAATACAAGGAATATATATAACTCAATACCAAATATCAAAAAACCCAATTTCAAAATGGACAAAGGACCTGAGTGGACATTTCTCCAAAGAAGACTTAAAAATGGTAAAGAGGTACTTAAAAAGGTACTCAACATTATTAATCATCGGGGAAATGCATATCTAAACCACACTGAAATATAATATCACCTCACACCTTTAGGATGGCTGTTATCAAAAAGATCAGCGATAACGAGTGGTAGTGAGCATGTGGGGACAAGGGAACCCATGTACACTGTTGGAGGAATGTAAATTGGTATAGCTGTTATGGAAAATAGTATGAAGATTTCTAAATTAAACTCTTGTATGATACAGCAGTCTCACTTCTGAATATATATTCAAAGGAAACAAAATTACTGTCTCAAAGAGATATTTGCACTCCCTTATGCTAAATGCAGTAACTCAGTTACAGAAAGACAAATACTGCATGACCTCACTTACATATAAAATCTAAAAAAGTTGAATTCCTATACAGAAGCTGAGAATAGAAGAGTGGTTACCAGGGGTTAGAGGGAGGTGGAAATGGGTAGATGTTGATCGGTGTGTACAGACCCACATCTACTTATACCAGTCAGAAAGGTAATAATATAAATTATGCAGTAGCCATAATGTAGACTACCATGGAGCAATTTAAAAGGATGAACTAGATTATTTGTCCTGATTGATAAGATATCTTATTAAATTCAAAACAAGTTGCACAGCAATGTAGACAATATGATTCTATTAAAACCCATGGAAATAAAAGTCAAATATGTATACATCTAAATGTAAATGCCTAAAAGAGGGATGAACTTGCAGTTGAGATGGAGGCCTTTTAATTTTTTACTCTATGTTTCATTTTATTTAAATTTTGTACTTCTGTACTTTAAAATATGATAAAGTTAAAATAGGCATTTAAACAGATAATATTGCTATTTTAATTTATTGTAATGTATTCTGCATTATATATTTCCATCTGGTTTCTGCATCCCTGCATGAATATGTAAAAAAAGATAATATAAAATGAAACCTTCTGTTCTTACCTCCTAAAATAATGTTACTAAATAATCCAGTTAGTAATACTTATTAAATCTTTGCTGTGAATATTTCCCTGTTCTTGGGAGCACAAAGAATAAATGGAAAGCTACTTTAACTATAGCTTCTATTAATTGAATATTAACTGTGGACCAGAGTATACAATGGCTTTATATCCATCACCTCATTTAATGTGGTGTGATGCTCATCGTACATGAAAAGCCTGAGGATTAGATTGGTGAAGTATTTTTCCTAAAGTAGAATTGCACTTCAAGTCCTAGTCCTTTTGAATGGAGAACCAAGGCTTATAACCATTTCCTCTGATGCTCTTTCCAGCATATAATCTGGGAAGTGGAAATAACAACTGTTTTCTCTTGTACTCGTCTACATTATGTGTATACATCCTTTGTGTTGGTCTAGTTACATCAATTTGACCAAACAGTAAATGGCATGCTGGTAATAACATATGAACTTCTACAAAATGTAAACTGTCTGATGTTTGTTTTTCAGATTCAAGGGTCAGTTTACTTCATAAAAAATCATTAGAAAAGCAAGAATTATGCCAAAGACTTAAAGAACAATTAGATGCTCTTGAAAAGAAACTGCATCTAAGCTATCAGAAATGGATTCTTATAACGATCAACTAAAGGTATTTATTTTGATGCTATTTATTTTAGGTAACTAACTTCTTACCTTCATTATTTTGATTTAATAGAATAAATAGCTAAAGCTATTATATGTATTACATTTTCATAATTTATTTTATAATTTCAACAAACAAGAATTTCAAGACTGTTTTTAATGTTCTAGTTATATGACATAGTGTCATATAACTAAACATATACTTTATCACAGTTTCCAGTTTTTGATGACTATGTGCTGTTTGTATTGGCATCTATACATTTCCAGAACAATTGCCTTTGTCAGTATGACAGAACTGATCTCAGCCTACGTGATCCTAGGCAATTTTCAGAAATGGGAAATATGGAAAATTTGAAATAATTCAGGTGGTAGAGGCTCTTTCAGCACAGTTTTTCTTTTGTTTCCTTGTTAAGTGTAATTTAATCTCTGTTAATAATGCAATGATCAATGAAATCTAAAACAGAATCTGGCACTATAAAGTTTGCATGAAAAGCAAGTTAATGTTTCTTTATTTGCCGCAGTGGCAGAGCAGATGTCCAAAACATAGACTGTCTGCATATCATTCACCACAGTATTCATTGTATACTGAAGCTATACCTATGAAAGAAACTAAAAACCAGACTCATGGCATATAATATAAATTTGGGAATAGTCTCAGTTATTCCTTTGCTAACAATACAAAGTTTCCAGAGTGTAAAGTATTCTCTGTAAGAAATAAAGCTTTTCATAAAGCTTTTGTATAAGAAATCTCTCTCTTCATATGGCTTTTATCATGCTGACTTATTTAGAATAACATTAACACCAAATATAGAGTAAACAGCGTGCTAAAGAAAGGACAACATGGTGGCTTCAGGTAAGGAAGGGGAATTTGAGGTGAACAATGTTTATACACTTTACACAAGCATATATTCAGTAGAAAAAAATTTTATAGAAAACTGAATCATTTGTCATTGCTGGTTAGACAAGCCAGCCAACTTATCTTCCCTATATTATTTCTTTAAAAAAATCTACATAACTGGGCACAGTGGCTCACGCCTGTAATCCCAGCACTTTGGGAGGCCAAGGCGGGCGGATCACGAGGTCAAGAGAGCGAGACCAGCCTGGCCAACATGGTAAAACCCCGTCTCTACTAAAAATACAAAAATTAGCCGGGCGTGGTGGCATGCACCTGTAGTCCCAGCTACTTGGGAGGCTGAGGCAGGAGAATCGCTTGAACCCGGGAGGTGGAGGTTGCAGTGAGCCGAGATGATGCCACTGCACTCCAGCCTGGTGACAGAGTGAGACTCCGTCTCAAAAAAAAAAAAATTAATTAAAAAAAAAAAGTCTGTACATAGTTTAATTGGCTTTTTGTCTGCCTTATCTTACAGTGTGGGAATATGGATGACTCTGTTCTTCAGTGCCTTTTGTCTCTGCTAAGCTGTCTCAACAACCTCTTCCTCTTACTTAAGGTTATTTTCTAATATCTAGCTTCTTTTCTTTGAGTTACTTTACTGTTTTTTTTTTTAAACTAGACTATTCTTTGCCTTTGAGTATCTTTGTTTGAAATAACGTATACAATATAAACCTTTTTCTTTCTGCTTGCTTGAATATCCTTCTGCTGTCTAACTGCCTGTTTGAGTCTAATGCAGAAATCAGTAAGGTTGCCCACGGTAACCTTTCTCAAAAGAAGCCCAGGACACTTAGAAATATAACCTGGTTCCTTTACAACATCCCTGTGAGTGGGTTAAGTGATAAGATGATTACTAACTCAATTCAAAAGAAAATGTGAGATTAAATCACTTACCCATATCACTGAAAATCAGTGTTTAAAATAAAACTTAATACTTTATGAAATCTAGGGCAAGTTTATGTCATATATGCACCAAACTGCTTCCTAATACTGTTATAAGGACAGTGTTAAAGAACTAATAATGCAGGGGCAACTTTAGTCAGGTCTAGTTACCAGGCTCATATTTAGACATGCTTGCACATCAAATAAAAATGTTTAAATTATATAAATAACTAGTTATCTTCGCCATGTATAACATACAGAGTATTTAAAATGGTCAATACATATTTTAATAGAACTTAAAGAAATGTGCTTTATGTTTACTGCTTGCTGACTCTAGCAGATTTTGACTACACATTATACTCAGTACTAAAATGGATGGCACTAGGGCAGTTGCCTGTTTGCATATATATTCCACAGTGAAGACAGAAACATGATAAGTAGAGTTCATTTGTTACCTGAGCAAAGGTAGGGCAAATTGGAAAGATGGTAGCAGCAAGGGACCCATATTTTAGCCTTTATGGTTATGGCATGAATGACCAGATTATATGATTTTTAAACTTTTGCTACGGATTGCATAGAAACTAAACTAAGTTTCTTCATCTGTAAAGTGAAGTTTAATGATGATTTGTGGACTCTTCTGCCTCACATAGTCTAATTCTTTCAGTTAGCATTTGATTCTCCACAGGCCAGTAGTTATTCTTGTCCCTTGTTTTACTTTGTTCCTTCTGCTTCCTGCCTTCCAGACTTACACTGCTTATTGATACTTTCATCAGAGCAATTTAGGAAACTAAAGAGATACGAAATCTATACTGCCAGAGCAGTCAGGAGACTGTTGTCACAGAAAGCGAGAAAAGAGGTCTTCTGTAGTCACTGGAAAATGATAGAGTTATTAGTTAACATAGTACTAAAAAATATTGGCCGGGTGCTGTGGCTCATGCCTGTAATCCCAGCACTTTGGGAGGCCAAGGCGAGTGGATCACCTGAGGTCAGGAGTTTGAGACCAACGTGGCCAAGATGGTGAAAACCCATCTTTACTAAAAATACAAAAAATTAGCCGGGCATAGTGGCGGGTGCCTATAATCCCAGCTGCTGAGGAAACTGAGACAGAAGAATCACTTGAACCTGGGAGGCGGAGGTTGCTGTGAGCCGAGATCACGCCATTGCACTCCAGCCTGGTCAACAAGAGCAAAACTCGGTCTCAAAGAAAAAAAAAAAAAGAAAGAAAAGAAAATATCCATTGAATTTGTCAAAAGGAAACTTTGAAGACCTTACTAAAAGTGCCATTTCACTTGAGTGATAAGCAGAAGCTGGATTGCAGTGGATCAGGAATGAGTGAGAGTTGAGGAACGGTTAAGTGAGTAGCAGCAACTCTTAGAATGAAAAGAAAAAAGCATGGGGGTCAAAAGAAAACCTTTTTTTTTTTTTTTTTTTTTTTTTTTAAGAAAGACTTGAAGGAAATAGTAAAGAGAAAAGAAAGGAGGAGGAGGCGGGGGAAAGAGAGAGAGATTGAGATTGTGGTAATTGATGGAGCAAAGTCCCTGAAGAAGCAGATTAAGATAGAATGGAGAGCACAGATTAAAGAATGGATAAAAAGAATACTTTCAGTGTAACATACGGGGAGAAGATGGATATGAATGCAGTTAAATTTGTGGTAGAGAGTAGGAAGTTGACAGTGAAACAGGAAAGGTTCCCTTGTCCCGCTCGAAGGGCAAGTGATAGGGGTGTGGCTCACTTCTTCAGTATCCCCTGCTCAAACCTCTAGGGGAACATACAGATGGGCAGGCTGTGGGGCTCTGACCCCATGGCAGTGTCTAGGGGTGAATGTTTACAGCTGAAGCCCCAGTGTGGGTATGTTACATGGTGTTTTTTTAGTTTGCTGTCTATAGGCGGTTTGTGTTGCCCAGCTCAGTCAGACCCCCTTCCTTATCACAAGGACAGAACAGAGGGATTTCTGTATCCCAGGGTTTCTTGCCTTGGTGTACTGGAAGAATTGGATCACACGTGGGCTTGGAGAATGAATACAAGGTTTTATTGAGTAGAAGTAGCTCTCGGCAGATGGGAGAGACAGAAGGGGGATGGTTTTACCTTGGAGTCGGGCCGCAACCTGACTTCTCTGACTGCTTTGGCCAAACTCTGCGTTGTTCCTCTGGTCAGTGGCCTGCCGGCCTGCCGGTGCCTGTTGACGTCCTTTTCCACCGGCGTGCTCTTGATGACCAGCTCTGCTTGTGTCATCTTCCGCCAATGTGTTCCTCACGACGTCCAGCTGCTTATGTCTCTGCCTTTCTAGGATCTTGGGTTTTTATAGGCACAGGATAGGGGTGTGGCAGGCCAGGGTGGTCTTAGAAGATGCAACATTTGGGTGCGAAGGCAGAAGTGCCTGTCCTCACTTAAGTTCATGTCATGGGCAGAGGCCTGAGGGTGAAGCCCTAGCCAGGAACCCGCTTTTCTCTACCCAGTACTTCACTAGCCCCCTCCCTTACCGACAGCTTCAAGACTTAAAATCAGAGGTAAGTTGAACCATCAGAAAGAATCTTCCTGGGTAGAGGAGGACATGATAGAACTCAACCTAGGCCAGAAGAAGAGGGGTGGAGATGCTGGAAGTTCTATTGATTTTTTGAGATGGAAAGATGAGAGAGCTGTAGTCTGATGGCCTAATGAGGCAAGGTTTATAGCTGGTAGTGAGGAGAATGGATGGAGATTAGGAAGTTTCCGGAGAGAAATAGGCATGAAATAGACATTTCAGTGCAGATATGTAAGCTTAGTAGAGGAAAATCTAAGTGTGCTGAGCAATGTTGAATGTCTGTTTGAAGTTGGAGGCGATGTATTTAAATTGAAAACAGTATGCCTAATTGTATGATTTTTCCTCACCGGTGTTCAGCTGTTTAGGTATAAGCACAGAGAAAGCTGATGAAATAGGTTCATGGTTCCTATAGGTTTGGGGTTTTAATGGACATGCACAAAGAGAGAAGGACAAAAGAGTTACAGATTTGACAAAAACATTATGATGAAGATGAACTCTGAAACATGAGCTAGACATGAAGGATGTGAAGAGAGGAAGGGGTATTAATAAAGAGAGAGAATGATGGGAGTCAACAGAATGGTCTCAGTGAGGTTGAAAACCTATTGATGGCCGGGCGTGGTGGCTCATGCCTGTAATCCCTGCATTTTGGGAGGCCGAGGCAGGTGGATCACCTGAGGTCAGTGGTTCGAGACCAGCCTGGCCAACATGATGAAACCTTGTCTCTACTAAAAATACAAAAAAGTAGCTGGGTGTGGTGGTGCGCTCCTTTAATCCCAGCTACCCGGGCATGAGAATTGCTTGAATCTGGGAGGTGGAGGTTGCAGTGAGTCAAGATCACGCCACTGCACTCCAACCAGGGCAGCAAGAACAGAACTCTGTCTCAGAAAAAAGAAACAAACAAACAAAACCTATTGATATAGATGTACCAGGTGTAAGAAAAGTTCGAAGGGTGAGAACTTATGTTTGAAGAATGGGGTATTTGGTCAGTGGTAGTTCTGTTTCTGATTATAGTAAGACTCAGGGTGTAATAATGGGAATGATGGATTAAGTAGAGTTAAAAAGGTCATTGATGAAGAGATCAGCCTGAGAGTTGAGGTTTTGATTGCATCATTTATGTGGATGTCAAAGACTTAGAGATTAGTGAGGTGAGTGAATGACCAGGTGACTAATAGATGACAATAAAAAGGAAGGAGAGAATGGTATTGCTGGATGGTAGGAGCCCCAGAAAAGCATGTAGTTGGTAAGAGTGAGGGGGAAATAACCATCTGAAAGTGGCAATGAAGAGCAAGGAAAATACCATAGTTATCTTCTGACCCTGATGTCAGTGGAGTATATGATAATAAACTGAGAGAGGACTAGCGGAAAAGTAGTATCCTGAGGGGTCAGCCAAGAAGGCGAAGAGGTAAGAGAATTTTCGTTCAGAGAAGATTGGTAGCTATGTGATCGTTTCCGGATCACACAGAGGAAGTTCTAGGAGAGTGGAGAGGTTTAAGGAGAGAATGAGTAGGGGATTGGGTCAGATTAAGGGATAAACAGCACTGTAGAGATAAGAATTCAGGGGATAAGGAATGAGAAGAAAGGCTGTGTCTTATCAGTAGGTGAGATGGAACTGGTCCTGATAGTGTTGGAGGAGGACAGGCACTTAGTTCTAATGCTGTGGTCCTTTGTGATAGTAGAGCACCTGGGTTAATTGCTCCTTTAGGCTACTTGTAGTGACAACAGGAGTAAAATATTTAAAATTATTTATCTTAGAATGTTATGTTTTACTGGAACCTGCAATATGCACGTACAGAATCAATAATTTTTACTCTTGCTTAAGTTATACCAAGACAAATAAAAAAGCCAGTGGATTCAGAAGTGAGACATTTGACAGGCTATTATACCATTAAGAAAATTCACACGTCTGGCCAGGTGCTCTGGCTCATGCCTATAATCCCAACACTTTGGGAGGCCATGGCAGGCGGATCATGAGATCAGGAGTTTGAGACCAGCCTGGCCAACGTAGTGAAACCTCATCTCTACTAAAAATATGAAAAGCCGGGCATGGTGGCAGGTGCCTGTAGTCCCAGCCACTTGGGAGACTGAGGCAGGAGAATCACTTGAACCCAGGAGGAGGTTGCAGTGAGGTGAGATTGCACCGCTGCACTCCAGCCTGGGCAACAGAGCAAGACTCCGTCTCAAAAAAAAAAAAAAAAGAGAAAATACTCACACATCTTTAGCAGTGAAGTGCAATGAAAACTGTACTGGCCTAGGGATCTGAAAAAGTAAACTCTAGTCTTATCCATACCACCTGCCAGTTGTGTAACGATTTGTCATTTACCCTCCAAATTTTGCTTTCATCCTTTGCAAAACAAGCTGACATTATCTGCCTGTCTTCTTTGCAGAGTCTTATGATTAAATGAAATAGCATGTAGATGAAAATGCTTTGTAAACTCTTTTTTTTTTTTTTGAGATGGAGTCTCGCTCTGTGGCCCAGGCTGGAGTGCAGTGGCCGGATCTCAGCTCTCTGCAAGCTCCGCCTCCGGGGTTTACGCCATTCTCCTGCCTCAGCCTCCCGAGTAGCTGGGACTACAGGCGCCCGCCACCTCGCCCGGCTAGTTTTTTGTGGTTTTAGTAGAGATGGGGTTTCACGGTGTTAGCCTGGATGGTCTCGATCTCCTGACCTCGTGATCCACCCGTCTCGGCCTCCCAAAGTGCTGGGATTACAGGCTTGAGCCACCGCGCCCGGCCTGTAAACTCTTATGTACAAATATACAAATATTTTTGTTATTTGTGAAAAAAGAAAATTATTTTTCCCCACTCTTCTTAAGAAAGGGGCTGTCAGAATCTCCAAAATATCTTTAGTGTTTTGGAAAATCAACCAGTGTTGACTTGAGATAATGATTGGGGAAATGCTTGTCCATAGAGGGAAAGTAGAATCTGTTAATGGTAGAATTGTGGTTTCCTTCAATGAGTTAGGTCTAAACCCTCTGCTTCCAAGGATCTGGGGTAATCTGCATTAGTAATACCCCTCCAGGTGGCATAACCCGCCATGACCCAGTTGGATTTACCTCAGCCATACAAAGATGATTTAACGTACAGAAAAGTGTAATGTAATTTACTGTATAAACAGACAAAGGAGAAAAAGATTATGCTCATCTCATTAGATACAGGAAAGGTTTTTGTTTTGTTTTGTTTTGTTTTGTTTTTGTTTTTTTTGAGGTGGAGTCTCGCTCTGTCACCCAGGCTGGAGTGCAGTGGCGCGATCTCGGCTCACTGCAAGCTCTGCCTCCCGGGTTCACGCCATTCTCCTGCCTCAGCCTCCCGAGTAGCTGGGACTACAGGCGCCCGCCACCATGCCCAGCTAGTTTTTTGTATTTTTTTTTAGTAGAGATGGGGTTTCACTGTGTTAGCCAGGATGGTCTCGATCTCCTGACCTTGTGATCCGGCCGCCTAATATCCATTCATGATTTTAAAAGCAAAACTTATTGGCAAACTAGTAATAGAGGTTCCTTAATGTGAAAGAGATAATCTGTCATTCTATTAAGATTGATAACAACTTGGCTGGGCTCAGTGGCTCACGCCTGTAATCTTGGCCCTTTGGGAGGCCGAGGCAGGCAGATTGCCTGAACTCAGGAGTTCACGACCAGCCTGGCCAACTAGTTAAAACCCCATCTCTACTAAAAATGCAAAAATTAGCTAGGCATGGTGGCATGAGCCTGTAATCCCAGCTACTCGGGAGGCTGAGGCAGGAGAATTGCTTGAACCCGGGAGGCAGAGGTTGCAGTGAGCTGAGATCGCGCCACTGCACTCCAGCCTGGGCGACAGAGCGAGACTCCATCTCAAAAAAAAAAAAAAGATTGACAACAACTCTTAAAGAATTCTGATTGGTTTATTTTTACAAGGACCTGGAAGTAGTGACTTAACCCAGAGGAACAGGTCTAAGGATAGGAATTTTTACATCACCATAGTCAAGTAGAAGAAATACTTGGCAAGCTTTGTGGTGCTCTTCAAATCTTACTAATTTGCATAGACTATTGTTTATGCATTTTTCATTTGTCCAATAAATACTAAATATCCATATTGTACTAGGTTCTCTGTTGGCTGGAGACACCTTGATGAAAGACAGTCTTGTTGTCAAGAAACTCACTTTAGTGGAGGAGGCAGTCATATAGTTGGAAGACACTATGATAGAGGAATATACAGAATGGCACGAGGAAGCTCATTAACTCTGACACTGGAGGGAATGGGATTAGTAAGGGAATACTTAGTAAAATGGGGATAACTCATTTTATCCTCACAACAACTCTGTGAGGCATGTATCATAACAAGCTTCCCCAACCTGTGGCCCACGGGCCACATGCGGCCCAGGACGGCTTTGAATGCAGCCCTACACAAATTTGTAAACTTTCTTAAAACATTGTGAGATTTTGTTTTGCAATTTTCTTTATTTATGTATTTATTTTAGCTTATCAGCTATTGTTAGTGTATTTTACATGTAGCACAAGACAATTTTTCCTCTTTACATGTAGCCCAGGGAAGCTAAAAGATTGGACACCCTTGCACTATAATTAACTTCATTTTAGTGATGAGGAAACTATAAAATAACTTTCCTAAGGTTATACAGCCGGTATACAGAGCCTGAGTCAAGCCTTGTTAGTCTTATTCCAGATCCATGTTCCTCATCATTAAACCACCTTGCTTCTCCATATGTTGTAACCACTATATTCTTCTGCTTCTCAATAGAATTTAGAGAAAGGTACAACAAATAAAACCCTAGAAGCTGAGAGCTGTGGAAAATTTGCTATAAAAGTAGTATTTGCATTATTATTGGCTTAAGTCGTATATGTTTTGCTCAGACATGTTGGACATAGTCTCGGGACAGCATGCTGTACTCAGATCAAATCTGCCATTTAAATCAAGTAAAAGGTTCACTTATAAAATAGTTATCTCTGAAAAGAAATGGAGTTTGGAGTTGTGTTATTGTGTATAGGTTGATACCAAAAAAACTTTTTACCAAAACATTCTACCCAAATACTGTCCAGCTCTCACCTTTGCCGTGAAGTTTCTTTTGATTACTCTTAAGTCCCCCTGCCCCCACTTCTTTCCTCTAGCCTCCTTTTTCTACTCTCTAGTTCAGGATTCTTGGATTCCAAATGAAAGAGATGTAGTTCAAAATAGTTAAGCTAATGAGTGATTATTAGAAGCATCCTAGGACCAGTAACTGAATCCAAGGAAGGGCTGCTGGACAGGGGCAGTTCCTAGGTCTCCGAGCCATGATATTGAACATTCAGCTTCTGCAGTAGCCTTTCTCTCCGCCTCAGTCTCTAATCTTTCCTTCTCTTTTTTCTGAGTTGATTTTATTCCTATCCTCAGGTCTTATTTGGTTGTGTGGCAGCTCCAGATTTACTTTATCCCAGTTTAATGAGCTGAAGAAAGGTTTCTTTCTCCCCACTTCAACATATGTGAATCCCAGGAAAATATTCTGGGCCAGTTTGGATTATGCTTATGTCCTTTGGACCAATCATTTCTGAGCAGGAAAGTAAGGCGTTGTGATTGTTTAGGTCAGAAATAAACAATTGTGCCTGGTGGGAATGGGAGGAGCTCTGAGTTTGGCAGACCTTTTAAAACCACATAAGATGTTGGGAGGAAGGCGGAAAGATCAGTTTCCCAGAGGAAGAAGGCAGGGTGCTGTTGAAGAAGAGGAAAAGAAGATGCTGAACAGATAATCACAAGTTTCTACTAAGGAATTTACCTCTGCCCTGCATGTTGACACTTGCCACTACACTGAGATTGTGAACTCTTTAAAGGCAAAGTCTGTAGACTTGGGAGTCAGCCTTGTATTGGATCCCCTTGGAATGCTTTATAGCACTTAGCATACAACTAGATGCTCAATAAGCAGTTGTTTATTTCAACTCCTGTTTGGAATACTTTTCATTATTTTGGTTCATTGTAGTCATGATTTTAGGTAGACATCTTTTCCATTTTTAGTTTTGAACTATATTATTTAATAATTCTGTGTTTAGTTCAAGATCATATTGGATAAAAATAACTTGGTTGAACTATATATGTCAAAACATGGCTGAACAAAATTTCTCTTCAGATGTTATAACAAGCAAATTATTCCCCCATATTTTTAATGGGTTGCTTTTTTTAATTGAAAATTATGTACCAAATCAAAGCACTGGCTTGTGAAAAATTCTGTGTTCCATAGAAATGAATTGATGGAAAAGTACACTATTTTAATGTGTTTATCTCAGGGGCTATATGATTTAGATACTTAAGGTTTTTTTTAATCATCTAGATATTTTTTAAAACTTTAAATCTTTTAAATGTAGTTCAACTTGCTTTAGGATTTTTATCTTTTATTGCAAATGCCACGTGAATATATATGACAAGTATATTTAAATCATTCACATATTGACTTATTTTCTTTTTCTCCTTAGGAACTGAGAGAAACCTACAACACACAGCAGTTAGCCCTTGAACAACTTTATAAGATCAAACGTGACAAGTTGAAGGAAATTGAAAGAAAAAGATTAGAACTAATACAGAAAAAAAAACTAGAAGATGAGGCTGCAAGGTAATATAGCTGATTTATTTATTGTGCTAGATTGCATTAGAATTGTAATTTTGTTGCTCATATCTTTAGTTTATGAAAATTTAAGGAAAATAAAGGGATTATCCTAATCAGATTCTAGATCTAAGTTCAGTCCTTTTAGGGATCAAGTTTGCAGTAACTGATTTTATTTTCCACTAGTGAAAAATAACAGACTTTGGAGTCAAACCTGTATTAGAATTCTTGCTCTACCACTTACTACCTGGGTGACCTTGGTTAAGTTATTTTATCTTTCTAAACCTCAGTTACTCCATCTGAAAAAAGAGACAATAATGCATATCTCATAGGTAATTGTATTAAATAAAATAATGTAGCTGGAACTGGGCGTGGTGACACACGCCTATAGTCCCAAGCTATTTGGGAGGCTGAGGCAGGATAATCACTTGAGCCCAGGAGTTCAAGGCCAGCCTGGGCAACACAGCAAGACCTTGTCTCTTAAGTTAAAAAATAAAATAATATAGCTAAAGAGCTAAGTATAATTTGTTGCACATAGTAAACACTCATTAATTCCATCTTTCCTTGGTAAATCTGTTAGTTTCCTGAAAGGTCATAAAAACAGAATACTTAATTGTATATAGTAATACTGAATGTAGAATGCCACATTGATGCATTTCTCTTTTTATCAATGAGATATATTAATTGCCTCCATTTATAGTAAGGACAAGTAAGACATTTGTGGTATCCGAAGCCTAGAATTACTCATTTAGAAACTTTGCATGATATTTTTCTGCCGTTAAGATTATTTTTCTAATATATTCCTCTCTTTCTTTTTTCTTCCAAGTTCTCTAGTGTCAGAAAGTAGTATAATTAGTTAACAAATATTGATGAACCAGTATTTCTTTGCCTTGGTAAAGAGTAGATGAGTAATTTCTGTGAAAAAGCTTATAGTTACTTGGGAGGCAAGAAAGACACATCAACATTTATCAGGCCTCTATTCTTAATGGTTTCAAAGTAGCCAAGTCCAACACATTTTTTTGAGTGGCTGTTGTTGGCTGTGATGGTGGTGGACTTTGGATTACTCCTTGCCTCTGGGTTTGTCATAATTCTAATAGGGGATTCAGACAGTTAAATAAATCATAACTATAATATTGTTTACTCCTAGACCCCCATTTATTTATTTTGAGACAGGGTCCTTGTTCTGTCATCCAGGCCGGATTGCAGTGGCATGATCAGGTATCACTGCAGCCTCGACCTCCTGGGCTCAAGCAATCCTCCTGCCTAAGCCCCCGCTGAGTAGCTGGGAATATAGGCATGCACCACCACTCCGTGCTAATTTATTTTCAATTTTAATAGAAATGACGCCTCATTATGTTGCCCAGGCCGATCTCAAACTCCTGGGCTCAAGCGATCTGCCTGTCTTGGCCTTCTGAAGTGCTGGGATTATAGACGTGAACCACTGTGCCTGGTGATCTAGACCCCTATTTTTGTGGCCTCCTAATGAGATAATAGAATAATATAGAAGTAGAGAAAGTAAAGTTCAAACGAAGTAGTTCTTATTTACTGCTTAACTTGTGCCACTTAATTACATAAGGGAGCTGTGCAATGGTTACACAGCTAATCCTTTTGTCAGAAGTTTCTATTGACATGTGCAGTTACCTTAATCCTTCTTCATCATGTTCACAATTCCTTTCAGGCCAAAAGATTATACTAGTTATACGCATTTCATTTCATTAATCATCCTTGCACATTATCTTAGGTAGTAGAGAAGATAGAGCAGAATTACATGTAGGACCTACTCACTCTGAAGCTGCGTCTTAGTACCACATCTTGGTTTGATTGGCCGTTTGCCCAGGTATATTTCCCTTCTTTCCCCCAAGGTATTGGTAATAGGCTTTCACATTGTAGATGTGGCCTCTTTGCCCTTTGCCCAGCTTCTGAGGCATCCTGTGGCACTGGACCAGTTTCTCAACTACTAACTCTTACATAAAGTTTGCCAGAATTCTGGCCTGGTTTCCTGCAGGGTGAGCTCAGCCAAGTACCACCCCTCAGTAAGCCTAGAGTAGAGGGGCCTGGCATCCTTTCCTTAAATTAAGCAAGGAGCCTTATCCAGGTTGTCCTAGTCTCATATTTGTGTGGCCATGATAACCTGGCAGGAGGAGTTGATGGAAAGAATGAAGAGCTTAAAAAATATATAGAAATGTTTAATTTAATGAGCCCTCTGGTTTTTTTTGTTGTTGTGTTAAATATGTGCTAAGTACTCTGATAGTGATATTTATAATGCTATAAAAATTCAAATGAAAGCTAACTGGGTATTAATTACTAGGCTTGTAAAAATGTCCTGGAAAGTTACAGAGGAACTGAGAAAGGGGATATTAGTTGAAATTAAGTGAGGACTGCAAGAGAAGCATTTTCCTCACAGGAGAACCGGAAGTCAGTTAAGAAAGTTGCCAGAGGAAGCATTCTGTAACATGATAGAGGATGAAGGAAGTTTGGAAAGTGTTGGAAGGAATCTAGTAAACGGGCTACTGAACCAGCAGTATGAAGTCTGAAACAGTTGGGGGATAAGGAGAAAACATTGATGACTAAGAGCCTACAATATTTTGAATTATCCAGGATTTCCAGATTCCTTCAGGAATTAAGGAATAGAGATGTGGAATTATGCCCGTGTTCCCACTTTGGTAGGGTATATATGCTGACAAATCTCAGGAATGTATCCGGCTATAATTTCACTGCCCTAATAGTGCTGAGACTTGGAGAAGGTGCTAAATTTAGTGGTAGCCGCTCTGAGTAAAGTTGTGAAAATACATGCAAGGGAGAACTGTAAGATGCATGAGTTCTTTTTTTTATTTTTTATTTTTTATTATACTTTAAGTTCTAGGGTACATGTGTACAACGTGCAGGTTTGTTACATATGTGTACTTGTGCCATGTTGGTGTGCTGTACCCATCAACTCGTCAGCACCAATCAACTTGTAAGATGCATGAGTTCTAATACTAAAATAATTGATCACAGATCACCTTGACTGGCTGGAAACCAAACTGTAGTTGTGTTAGATGTCATTGAAATGTTTACCAAAGCATGTGGACCTAGAGAGGAGAAATGCTCTATTTAAGCAAACAAAAAAGGCTTTTTGAAGTAACAATATAAAAAGTAGACCAGGCGCAGTGGCTCATGCCAGTAATCTCAGCACTTTGGAGGCCAAGAAGGGAAGATTACTTGAGGCCAGGAGTTCCAGACCAGACTGGGCAACATAGCAAGACCCTGACTCTACAAAAGAAATCAAAAGTTGGCTGGGTATAGTGGCATGTTCCTGTAGTGCTGCCTACTTTGGAGGCTGAGGCAGGAGGATCACTTGAGCCCAGGAGATCAGGCTGCAGTGACCTATGATTGAACCACTGTACTCTAGCCTGGGCCATACAGTAAAACCCTCTCTCTTAAAAAAAAAAAGGTAGGTTATTTTTCTAGAAGCATTTCCTATTTCCACAGCAACAATGTCTAAACCCCTGAAACAAAGATTAAATAGGACAGTGGAAATAACAGCTGGAAGGCAGTTCTTGTCAAGTATCTGGAGAGAAAGGGAGGAAACTTAGATATAATTTTTAGATTTATTTGCTGAATGGTTCCATTTCAACCTTTTTCTTTTTTTCTTGAGTTTGGAGGTTGGTTAACAGGAGGGAATTTTAGGGTGTGGAAAGTTGTCAGTCATACACCCCAGTGCATCCACTAATCAATCCAAAGCTTCCAAAGCTTTTCTTGATTGATTGATTTGTTTTCCTTTCACCTCTGATCTGAGCAGTTTCTCCCCACCCCTGTACTAATAGTTCATTGTCAGTTCTTCACCTTGACAGGAACCGGATCTTATAGGATGTTTTTATTTTGTGTAAAAAATTTCTAGGACATTATGCAAACTTTTTTCTTTTATGTAAAGGAAAGCAAAGCAAGGAAAAGAAAACTTATGGAAAGAAAATCTTAGAAGGGAGGAAGAAGAAAAACAAAAGCGACTCCAGGAAGAAAAATCACAAGAAAAAATTCAAGAAGAGGAACGGAAAGCTGAGGAGAAACAACGTAAGGATAAGGATACTTTGAAAGCTGAGGAGAAACAACGTAAGGATAAGAATACTTGTAAGGATAAGAATACTTCGAGACAGTAGAACAAAAGCAACAAGAAAAAAATGACCTGATAGGAGACAAAACAAGGGAAGAAAATGCGAAAGATACTAATTGTAGAGTCAGAAAAAACCTTTTTATAAATTAAACTTGGATAAAATGCATGTAGGCTTATTAAAACAGACTGAAATCTTAACACAGCAGTAGAAATCGTAACACAGCAGAAGAAAAGAAGATAGTTACTACTGATTGTGAAAAGGCTCTGACATGGTTTTCATAATTGAAGTAAAATAGTTTTAAATATTTTATTCAACCACTATAAGCTATTTATTTTAATGAAACAACAGTAAAATTTTGATATACCTCAGTCCATTTCTACAATACTTTTAGTATTATTGTATCTCTTTTAGATACATAAACCCTTTGAATCATTATTAATGATACAGTGTGTTGAAATTTTATGAGTTAAAGCATTTATTCTAAAGATGAACAAAGTAAAAAATTTTATTGTTATCAAATTCAGTCTGTGTACTCTTCTACTGTTTTCCTTTGAGAACCATTCTGATAGATCTATAGATTTTTCTTCAGCCATCCCTGTTAACTTGCTAATCTTCTCTTTTCAGAACCCCCGCTTTTTGTCCTTTTCCTCCCTGTTATATTCAGACCTCCACAGATCAAACCAAGCTCTCTTTGCTTGGTCTCCTTCCACTTTGTACAGCTCAGACTGGCCCCCACTCCTGCACTTTCCTTTCTACCCATGTATGCACTTCACCCTGCAAGTCGTCTCTTTGTTTTGCTGCCTCCTACCTTACTTAAGATGAGCATCCTTGTTTGCTTTTTTATTAGATGACTAGTCAAGATACAAGACTAGTCTTGTATCAGGTGTACTCTTTGGTACTCGATTTTTTCTTTTAGATTTTAGGAGCTCTTTATTGAGTCATAGCAAAGATATGTATACATGTAAGTAGCAAATAATGACAATTGTCTTCTCTTTAGGTGAGACAGCTAGTGTTTTGGTGAATTATAGAGCATTATACCCCTTTGAAGCAAGGAACCATGATGAGATGAGTTTTAATTCTGGGGATATAATTCAGGTAGGAAATGAAGTCTTTTTTTTTTTATCTTGAATAACCTGAATACATTGTAATATATTAGTTTCTGTAGTAATGTTGACTATTACTTTCATATATTTACCTTTGTAAAATATTTCTTAAACATTACCTCATTTGGCCTTTACAACGTACTTCAGAGCTGCATTGGACAGTTATTATTACTACCAAGTTCTAGCCAAGGAAGCTTAAACTCACACAAGTTGTAACTGTCCGTATTGCAGTGCCAGAATGGGATGCAGGTATGTGTTTTTTTTTATTTCCAAAAACAGCGTTGTTTCTACTATGCCATACAGCAAATGTTAAAAGAATTGAAGGAGTTAGATTCCACAGCCCTAACTGGATACAGGCAATTTGTTCCTTGGAACAGAAGTCTTTATTATATTATCACAATTCATATCAAATAGATGAGTAAGAGAAGATCCCGGGAATAGTGTTTGATAGAGCCAATATGATATAATGGAAAGAGTACAGGCTTTAGAAGCACACAAACTTGGATTTTAGTCTCTGCTTCTGTTTTCTTCTTGTTAAAGTAATATTAAACAGAGTATCTAGCCAGTGCCTGTTTCCCCCGCTCCCCTGCACCGTCACCAGTTAGTGTAATTTCTCAGTTAGGTGGCAAATGTTTAATGATATTAGGGAAAAAAATTTACCAAAACTCTAGCACCCAAGGTAAACCCCAAACACACATTGCTGCTCTTGCCATTGCCACTATTAGTAGTACTGGAGCTGTGTCTGAGCAGGGGAAGAGGTTTGTTCTGCAACCAGCCCAAGTCCACTGTCTGCTGTCCCTACCATTCCTCCTCTCCTTGTTGGTGATGATGAGATAATGTCTGTGGATGAAGAGATACAACCTATCTCTGGGCATGTTTGGTCAACAGTTTGCTTATATTTTTGGTTATATTTTTTATTTATTCAACAAATATTTTTTGAGGGCTATGTTAGACTAGGGATTTAGTGAATAAGACATTATCTCTGCTCTTAACAAGCTTGTAGTCTAATGAAAAAGCATGACAACCTGAAGCAGTAGAGGAAAGAAGGTAAAGGAAAAGGTTGTAGACTGCTACCAGCTTTAGCACAGATCTCTTCCACGGTCAGAGAGCCATTCTGGTGGCAGTGACAATAGGAACATAAAGTTAGCTGTGTGTCTTGGGTGCTTGTGTACTCTGCTGAATCGTTAACATAAAGAATTAGTCATGAGTTACTACTGTCAGTCATGAGTTGCCTGATTTGAACAAATTGGTTGATGATGGTGTCATTTACTAAGAGAGGAAAAATCAGAGGGGGAAAATGTAAGTAGAATTACGAGTTCAGTTCTGTATGAGTTTCAGATGTCCAGGCAGTAGTAGTTGGATCTCTGGAGGTACCTAGAGAGATGTCAGGCAGCGGTCTGGGCTGAGGATGTAAATCTGGATGTTGCCAGTGTCATGTGATGGTGATGGAAGACATGAGAGTAGTGGAGCTTATCCAGGGGAGTAGTAACGTGAGAGAGAAGAGGATTGAGGATGCAATTCCTGAGAAACATGAACACTGAAGGAATTATTAGAGGAAGTGGAGACTTAAAAGGAGTGACTAGAGGTAGGAAAAAAAAAAAAAAACAGGAGAGTTTAATGTTAGGGAACTTTGAGAGGAGTGATCTGCAAGTGAAATAAAACAAGGACTAAAAAAAATATTAGATTAGCAATAGCACAGGTATTGTTAACCTTGAGGACAGCAGTATCAGTTAAGTGGACTAGTAGAGCAAGAAGCCAGATTTCAATGAGTTGGAATACTTTGGAAGAGATGAAGAGGAGACAGTGAATATGTGAAACTCTTTGAATGAGCTTGTCTTTGAAAGGGAGAAGGAGAGAAGGTAGTAAATAATGAGAAATGTGGATTGAGGGAAGTTTTTTTTTTTTTAAAGTTGGTTGAAGTTTGAGCAAGTTTAATGGTAGAAAGGATCTGCAGAGAGGAAACAGGTTAATGATAGTGGAAAGAGTGTAAATAACTGATAGAGATTGTTTTTTCTAAGTAAAGTATAATTTACATACAGCAAAGTGTACTACCATAAGTATACAGCTCAAAGAATGTGTACACATCTATATATCTGTGAAGCCCCCCTCAGATCAGTGTGTAGAATGTACAGCATCAGGAAGGCACTTCATGTTCCCTGTCAAACCTCCCTGTTCTGACTAATAGATGGAGATGAGGAAGATTCTTGAAAAGACTAGAAGGCTTGAATCTGGAGCCCTGGAAGAGAGTGGTAGAAGGACTAAATACCTTTTCCTTTGTGATTAGAGGGCAGGAGGAAAGGGTGGGAGGGATTATAAGTAAATTTTGCTCAAGTAGAAGATGAAATCAGGTCCAAGGGCTTCCAAATTCCTGGTAAGATAGGAGGCAAGCTCTGATCAACTTAATGGATGAGGGTGTTACAGGAGGTTTCACTGAAAGTGAAAAGGGTTAGAAATTCCACTCAGTCTTGGCCACATTTTCGATGACAAGCTGAAATGTTTTTCTAGCCTTCTAATCTGTTAATGCTATTTTGCTAGCATTAATTAATAAGTAGTTAAGAAGAAGTAATAAGCAGTTTTGCTAGGTCTGTGAGAATTTATGTAAAATGGTCTGTTTAACTCAGAAAGTAAATTGACAACTAAAAATTAATTACAACTATAAATGACAGATATGAAATAGATTAAAATTGACCTCTTACTAAAACAACTTGGCCTAACTACAGAAGAAATGAATGAGATTTTTCTTCTTGATTAGGTTGAAAACACTAGGAAAAGGTGTTATAGAAATTAATACTTTAAAAAGTTTTTGGCCAGGCACAGGTGCACACCTGTAATCCTGTTAGTTTGCTGGGAATGATGGTTTTAAGCTTCATCCATGTCCAAGACCATACATTTAAATCAGGTACAATGTTGAGCATTTTGCAGCATTGACATACTTTCATTTGTATAATTCCTCAGGGTTTATTGTATTCTTGTCTTCATTTATATTGCTCTGGCTTAGCTATTTTATTTTATTATTTGTTTATTTTTGAGACTGGGTCTCGATCTGTTACCAAGGCTGGAGTGCAGTGGCACGATCACAGCTAACTACAGCCTCGACCACCTGAGTTCACGCCATCCTCAACCTCTTGAGTAGTGGAGACTACAGGCACACACCACCACACCTGGCTAAGTTGTTTTTTTTGTAGAGATGGAGTCTCACTGTGTTGCCTAGGCTTGTCTCAAACTCCTGGCCTCAAGCAACCATCTTACGTTGGCTTCCCAAAGTGCTGTGATTATAGGCATGAACCACCATGCCTGGCTGGCTTAGCTGTTTGAAACTAGTCTAAACTAGATTTACAGGATAATATTTCATAAGTGTTTCCTTTCGTTCTAACTATTTTAGAACACCATTTTATGGTAGTTACATTACTGTGACACCATATAGTTTAACCAGAACAGCTCTGGTTTAGGAATTTTCTAAATATTTCATTCATGATGTAATAAATAGCCAGACATAAAACATTAAAATGAGAATTATTTACCATAAACACAAATGAAGTTTCCCTAATAATCCATTTATTATTAAGCTTTAAGTCTGTTGTTAATCAAATTTAGAATAGTCCATTCAAGTTAACATTTGTTGAGTTTGTAACCATGTGCCTCTGTTGACATACAAAAACGAATAAGGAGACCACAGTCTAGGAAAAGACAGAAATGTATATTACTATACAAAATATAACATGATAAATTTCAATACTAATTGATATGAGTAAAGTACTGTGGGAACCCAGAGAATGAAGGAGAAACAACCAAATAGAATTGGGGAAGATTTTTCCCAAGAATAGGATGGAGGAAGGCCTTAAAGGGTTATGCCTTATGTTTGCTTAGTGCTTTACGGTTTCCAAAGTGCATTCATAAATATACTCAATTTAATTCTGCAAGGAGGGCAGCACAGGCATTTCCCCCCAGATTTGTAGATGACAAAGCACTCTAGATTGCATTCATTATCTTAACGAAGGATAACCAGGTGGCATGGCTAAGACCGAAATGTAGTTCTTTTAACTCTCAAGTCTGTAGTATTTCCTCTAAACCATGTAATATTCTGGGCAGGTGGGAATACCTTAAATAAAAACATTGAGGCGCCAGGTGCGGTGGCTCAAGTCTGTAATCCCAGCACTTTGGGAGGCCAAGACAGGCGGATCATGAGGTCAGGAGATCGAGACCATCCTGGCTAACACGGTGAAACCCCGTCTCTACTAAAATACAAAAAACTAGCCGTGTGAGGTGGCGGGCGCCTGTAGTCCCAGCTACTCGGGAGGCTGAGGCAGGAGAATGGCATAAACCCGGGAGGCGGAGCTTGCAGTGAGCTGGGATCTGGCCACTGCACTCCAGCCTGGGCGACAGCGCGAGACTCTGTCTCAAAAAAAAAAAAAAAAAAAAAAAAAACCCTGAGGCTTGCGTGTACCAGATGTTTTTAAAGAATGTCATACAACCATTTGCCTAGAATATCGAACAAATGGTAGGAGACGAAGCTAGAAAGGTAAGTTGAAACCTGACAAAGAAACTGCAATTTCAGAGTATTCGAATTCTACACTAAGAAGTTTGAACTTTTTAAGAGCTTTAAACTAGGGAGACAACATCTGCTAAGAGAAAAATCCTAATGGGTCTGAAATGGCTCACCATAGAGTAAAAGGCATCAAGATTGGAAAAAGAGAAGACAGACTGTATTGATTTGCAGAAGACATGATAATCTATGTAAAAAGTCTCATAGAATCTTTTAAGCTACTAGAAGTATTTAAATGAGTTTAGCAAGGTTGCAGAATACAAGATCAATCAAAATCAGTTGTAGTTCTGTATAGAAATGATGACTATTCAGAAACTGAAATTTAAAATAACATTTACAATTGCATAAAAATATGAAATACAGATAAAACTGATAAAAGATTTGCAAGACCTGTTTATTGAAAATTACAAAGTTTTATTGAGAAAAATTGAAGTCCTTGGGCCGGGCGCGGTGGCTCAAGCCTGTAATCCCAGCACTTTGGGAGGCCGAGACGGGCGGATCACGAGGTCAGGAGATCGAGACCATCCTGGCTAATACGGTGAAACCCCGTCTCTACTAAAAAAATACAAAAAACTAGCCGGGCGCGGTGGCGGGCGCCTGTAGTCCCAGCTACTCCGGAGGCTGAGGCAGGAGAATGGCGTGAACCCGGGAGGCGGAGCTTGCAGTGAGCTGAGATCCGGCCACTGCACTCCAGACTCCAGCCTGGGCGACAGAGCGAGACTCCGTCTCAAAAATAAAAAAAAAAAAAAAAAAAGAAAATTGAAGTCCTAAATAAATGGAGAGATATATAGGGTTCATGGATTGGAAGATTCAGTATTGATAAGAAGTCAATTATTCTCTTAAGTCCTGTGTAAACAAATTTTTTAGAAAAAGATAAGTCAGTTCTTCTCAATTCTTACACAGACTCAAAGCAATTTTAATCAGAACTTTTAACAGGCAGCCAGGTGCTGTGATCCACACCTATAAGCCCAACACTTTGGGAGACCAAAATGGGAGGATTATGTGAGGCCAGCAGTTTGAGATCAACCTGGGCAACAAAGGACCAAGAAGCATAGGGAGAAACACTGTGAGGATGGAGGATGTCACACTGTAGGATGAAAATGTCTGGGAGAAGAAATGAAACTGATAAATCACCTGACATGTTTACCAGTTGGAAAATAGTATTCAGAGAAGATCTTATTGTTCTGTTAGAGAGTTAAAAAAACCTATGTAACAGGAACAGAAAAAACTAAGCCAAAAACAAAAAAAGTAATGATTATAGGAAAATAAAAGTTTACGAAAAGGAAATTTAATCAGTAGCATGCTGCATGACTCATGTAAAATATTTAAACATAGTCATAATATTATAAACATTAAATATAATTTAAATAAAGATTAAGATGTAACAGTATTGGTAGAGTAAGAGGCTGCAATGAAAGAGAAGTCAGTCTTCTCTTTTCTATTGGCTTATCTATTGGCCAAAAGCCAATAGATAATGTCTAAAATTGAAAAAATTCAAGAAATAGCAGTATAAATATGTTATTCAGAAATATAAATGGTGATATAGGAGAAGCCAGGAAGAAAGGCAGGTTAGGAGTGAAAATCAGGGCATAAGGAGCCATGAGATAGAGGATTATTTTCCTTCATTAGCCATATATAATGCCATTTGTCTTTGTAAAATATTTTCATGTAACTTGGATAAAATTAAAATTTAGAAAGACAACTTGCCAATCACTAGAAATAGTAGCCTGTTAATTTGTAGAAAATGCCTTAACTATTTAGTTAGATGGGCTTAATTCTGAAAATGAGAATACAATAGTTTTCGTCTCTTTCCATTGTAAATGTGTGAATTTCTAAGCACTGTTAATCCTTCTTTTTATTTCCATAGGTTGATGAAAAAACCATAGGAGAACCTGGTTGGCTTTACGGTAGTTTTCAAGGAAATTTTGGCTGGTTTCCATGCAATTATGTAGAAAAAATGCCGTCAAGTGAAAATGAAAAAGCTGTATCTCCAAAGAAGGCCTTACTTCCTCCTACAGTTTCTTTATCTGCTACCTCAACTTCCTCTGAGTAAGTTTTTAGCTAACAGTAAAGTTTATATAGTTCTGCAAATGTATAAATACTAATAGATAGTGGTGTCAGCCTACTGCTTCATCACAGTGTAATCTGGGTTGTACTCTTCAAGAGTACTTTTTGTTCCAGATTTAATACTGAAATTTAGTAAGTGAAAACATGGGTCAGTAGTTTGTTGATGAATTATTTCTTTTCCCACAAATTGTGTGTAAGCACAGCGTGTATAATATACAAGTTGATAAACTGGTAGTACTTCATTAAGTTCTAAACAATTAAGTATACTTATATCAAAGTGTTATATTTGCAGACCACCTTCTTCAAATCAACCAGCATCAGTGACTGATTATCAAAATGTATCTTTTTCAAACCTAACTGTAAATACATCATGGCAGAAAAAATCAGCCTTCACTCGAACTGTGTCCCCTGGATCTGTGTCACCTATTCATGGACAGGTATGTTGTCTGTTATTTTTGTGGGCTTTATTCTTTGAATTGGCTCCTGATTCATATAAAATGAAAATTGTGTACAAAGGGACCATTCACTCATTTAGCCAGTTTGTAGCATTCAATTTCTTTCTCATTCACATGTGATGTGAAGTTGAAGAAATGACTATTACTTAGAGGTTTCTCAACAATTTTTTTCTTTTTTTTAGGGGGGGACAGAGTCTTGCTCTGTCACCCATGCTTGAATGCAGTGGCACAATCTCTGCTCACTGCAACTTCCGCCTCCCGGGTTCAAACGATTCTCCTGCCTCAGCCTCCTGAGTAGCTGGGACTACAGGCGCCTGCCACCACGCCCAGTTAATTTTGTATTTTAGTAGAGACGAGGTTTCACCATGTTAGCCAGGCTGTTCTAAAACTCGTGAACCTCAGGTGACCCACCGGCTTTGGCCTCTCAAGGTGCTGGGATCACAGGCGTGAGCCACTGCACCCGGCCTAGGTTTTTCAACAATTATTTTCCATAATATCAAGTTGCTAGCAGCTAAGGTTTCTAAGCTCAAAATGTTATTTTTACAAATCTCATGATATATTGTTCTTGATTTGTAGTTATTATAAGAAGAAGATAAGAGACTTGGCCTTGAGGTTTTTTTTTTTCCTTAAAGTTATTTGGGAACATCAGAACTTTTAACATATATTTAACCTCTGATTTAGATATAACCACAGCAATAGGGTTACATTAACATTATTTTTTAAAATTGCAGACTTCATCAGAATAAAGTCCTCCAGATTTCACCTTCTCTCAAAACATGCCATGGCATAGGTTCCAGGCATTTTATTATGTGCTAGAAATTTAAGGAAAAAATAAGTCAAAAACTACCTGACATTGACACCAGGCACAGTGACTCAGTGCCTGTAATCCCAGCTCTTTGGGAGTCCAAGATGGGAGGATTGCTTGAGGCCAGGAGTTTGAGATCAGCCTGGGCAATATAGCAAGACCCCATCTCAACAAAAAATTTAAAAATTAGCCAGGCGTAGTGGCATGTACCTGTAGTCGTAGCTACTTGGGAGGTTGAGGTGGGAGGATCACTTCAGCCCAGGAGTTTGAGGTGCAGTGAATTATGATCATATCACTGTACTCCAGCTTGGGCAATTCAGTGAGCCCTGTCTCTAAAAAAATTTTTAAAAACCAGAAACTCAAACTCGCCATTAAGTAGATGATAATCTAATGAACGTGGCAGACATATAAATAACTGTAAAGCATGAGAAATTCTGTATTAAAGATATCTACAAGGTCTTTAGGGGGTATGCGGAGAAGAGAGCATCTTATTCAATTGGTGAGAATTAGAGCAGCCTTCACAAAGGGCAAGGTATTTGAGTAAGGCCTTCAAAGATAAGATTTCACCAAACAGAGAAGGAAAGTTATTCCCATGAAAGAACATTTTGGGGAAAGTCACCAAGGCATGTTAACACAAGATATTTGCAGGAAACAAGAATTGTGAATAATAGGACTAGAGTACAGGATTCGTGGAGAAAGGGTTCAGCAAAGTTGGAGAGAGAGTTGAGGTTTATTTGGGAAGCATTTAATACTGTGCTAGGCAACTTGGCAGTGGAAAGTCCCTGAAGATTTGTAGGTGTGGAGTTGTTGTGTGTTTTGGAAAGATAATTCTGGCACTAATATAGAGGCTGGATTAGCAGAAGAAAACAACCAATTAAGGAAGGATATTACAATAGCTAAATAACAAGATATGATGGTTTGAACAAGTGCTGTGGTAATTAAGATATAGGAAAGAGGAGATAGATTTAGAAGATTATTAGGAATTGATATAAAATAGATAATCCATTGAATGTGGAGAGTGAGGAAGAAATACGAGTTAAAGATAATTCTTCAGAGTCTTTAGCTTGAGCAACCAAAAGGTTAGTAGTATCCTTGTCTTTGGTAGACAGTGCAGGAGGAATGGGTTTGGTAGGTTCTAAAAATGATTGTTTCAGCCATGCTAAGTTTAAGGTATGTGTATTAGGGACAGCTTTGTAGAAACACCCAGTAGGCAGTTTGATATACAAGTCTGGAGCTCAGGAGATAAAATTACACTGAAAATGTAGGTTTGAGAAGTCATAGACATGATTAAGAGTATTCAGGGAAGTCCTGTGAAACAGTAAGGGAAAAGTGTTGGACAAAAGAGGAGCCATCAATCACCAGAGAGTCAGCTTCAGGAACTACAAGGGTTGATGTTAGCTGTTTAGAGATCAAGAGGAATAAGTGTTTGGAAGAAGCTTTTGGCTTTGATGTTTTTATTATTAAACCTGTCTGGAAGAGGTTCAGTAGTGTGATGAGTGCTGAACCTAAATTAGAAGGGATTGAGGAGTGAAATTGGAAAACAAGTTTAAGACTATTATTTAAGGAATTCAGAAGTAGAAGCAAGTAGAGAAGTAGATTGAAGAGAAGGACTTAATGTTATAAACTATTTTTAGAAAATAAGAGGGCGTAATAGAAGACTTGGAGAATAAGTGAAGCGTTTAGCGTTATTAAAAGAACAAAACACTCCTTCCTTTGAGAGAGGAGGGAAAGAAAGAAGAATGAATAGAATAGAGGAAGTTAAGAGAAAATCTGAGAAACAGTGGGAGCCAAGCATGCCAATTTCCTTCCCTAGTGGAGTAAACGGAATTACATTGCAAGTTGGAAGAGAAAAAAGATTTACAGTAACACTCCTTTTTTATTTGTTCCATGATGTATATTTCATGAATGTATGAATACATTTCTTGAGTACCCATTATTTACCTTCTCTACCAGTGATGTGATGAGGTTTCTTTGAATGGTGGGTTTTCAGTCTGTCTTAACAGAAGGCTAGTCACATAGTTGTCTGTCATGTATAATTTAAAGTCAGTTAGTAGACTAAGGTTATCTTAAGTCACCACCACACCAAACTGGTCTGCTGTTTGAACAGTAAGTATGTTATATACACAGAAACAGAAATCATGGTTACCACTGCCTTTTTAAAAATTTTGGTGGTTTTGTATTCACAGGGACAAGTAGTAGAAAACCTAAAAGCACAGGCCCTTTGTTCCTGGACTGCAAAGAAAGATAACCACTTGAACTTCTCAAAACATGACATTATTACTGTCTTGGAGCAGCAAGAAAATTGGTGGTTTGGGGAGGTGCATGGAGGAAGAGGATGGTTTCCAAAATCTTATGTCAAGATTATTCCTGGGAGTGAAGTAAAACGGGAAGAGTAAGCATCTTTATGTGTTTTCATGAGATGTGGATGTTGGTAGTTTCACTAATGAGTCAGCCATGGTCTGATTGAGTGTATAATAAAATAACAGTTTTATACTTGAGTTTGAATATCAGAAAGGTAATTCTGGCTGGCTGTAGTGGCTCACACCTGTAATCCCAGCATTTTGGGAAGCCAAGAAAGGCAGATAACTTGAGCCCAGGGGTTTGAGACCAGCCTGGGCGACATGGTAAAACCCTGTCTCTACAAAACATACAAAATTAGCCGGGGCTCATGCCTGTAGTCCCAGCTACTTGCGAGGCTAAGGTGGGAGAATCGCTTAAGCCCAGGAGGCAGAGGTTGCAGTGAGCCAAGGTGGCACCACTGCACTCTAGCCTGGGTGACAGAGTGATAACCTGTATCAAAAGAGAAAAAAGGTAATTCTTAGGATGAAAAAAGCATACTTCAGATATTTGTTTCGGTTTAGAATGTCTTTCATTCTAGTTATTTCAGATTCATAAAATTTTCAAGCTACTCAAAATTTTAGATCTGTTGCTTTTTAAAATTTGTTTTTGAGACAGGGTCTCACTCTGTTGCCCAGGCTAGAGTGCAGTGGTGGATCATGGCTCACTGCAGCCTTGACCACCCAGCCTTAAGCGATCCTCCCACCTAAGCTTCCCGAGTAGCTGGGACCACAGGTGCATGGTACCACTCTGGCTAATTTTTAAATTATTTGTAGAGATGGGGTTTTGCTGTGTTACCCCTGGCTGTTCTCAAACTCCTGGGCTCAAGCGATCTTCCTGCCTCCACCTCCCAAAGTGCTGGGATTACAGGTGTGAGCCACCTTACCTGGCCATTTCTTTGTACCATAAATCAGTTAGAAAAGTTACCTTTCATTTTCTTTCAAGCATTTCTCCCTTGTCTACTATAAATTGTCAATATTTAAGTAACTCTTTACTAAGGGCCTCCTCTTGGCCAAATTGGGCATTCCCATTTCTGAGTCTCCAAGATTCCTTGAATATAACGTCTCTTACTGCTTATAGCACTCTGCATTATAGTTACTGGTATTTTTTTTTTTAAACCAATGTCCCTTATTAGGCCATAAGCTCCATGAGGTCTTATGATCTAATGTCTTTTTTTATTTGTTCATTTTTCAGTTTCTTCATGCCTGTTCTAATCATAATGCATTGTAGCTGTTCAATCATATTAGCTGAGTGAATGAGGAGAGGCGTGAATGAATGAACAGTCGAATGAATTTTCAAATGAAAACAGCAAAAAACTAGATAGGTTAGGTCTCTGGCCTTTATTTCCTACTCTGTAGGGAGTCAAGTTGTCAAATATAATACAAGGAAATAAGTACTATAGTATAGCTATGGGTAACTGTCTCTTGTGTTTTATATGGAAGTTGGTAGAAAAGCAGTCTGATTTGATGAAAAGATGCTGTTCTTTATCAGTCAAGAGGTTTGAATTTTGGCTCTGCTGTTTTTGCCAGGCTGTAAGGAATAACCTACTTAATCTTCAGTTTTCTAATTGAT
>NW_016811019.1:1098602-1184218 GCF_001698545.2 Rhinopithecus bieti | reverse complement strand
TGTTTTTGCCAGGCTGTAAGGAATAACCTACTTAATCTTCAGTTTTCTAATTGATTGAATTAAAATATTAAGCCAAATAATCTTTAAAGATCCTTTCACTGCTAAGTTTCTATGTTTCTGGAAGGTAGTGCTCAGTTTCTAAAAATTTGCTTTTCAGCCTGACATGGAATTTAGGATTGATTGATTGATTGATTGATTTTGAGATGGAGTCTCGCTCTTTTGCCCAGGCTGGAGTACAGTGGCGCAATCATGGCTCATTGCAACCTCCACCTCCCGGGTTCAAGCGATTCTCCTGCCTCAGGCTCCCAAGTAGCTGGGATTACAGGCACGTGCCACCATGCCTGGCTAAGTTTTTTTGTATTTTTAGTAGAGACGGGGTTTCTCCATGTTGGTCGGGCTGGTCTCGAACTCCTGACCTCAGGTGATCTGCCCGCCTTGGCCTCCCAAAGTGCCAGGATTACAGGCGTGAGCCACCGCCCCCAGCCTAATTTTTGTATTTTTATTAGAGATGGGTTTCACTATGTTGGCCAGGCTGGTCTCAAACTCCTGACCTCAGGTGATCTGCCTGCCTTGGCCTCTCAAAGTACTGGGATTACAGGCATGAGCCACCATGCCCAGCCCTATTTATTTGTTTTTCAAGACAGAGTCTCACTCTGTAGCCCAGGCTGGAATGCAGTGGCACAATCTCAGCTCACTGCAACCTCTGCCTCCTTGGTTCAAGCGATTCTCCTGCTTCAACCTCCCAAGTAACTGGGATTACAGGAATGCATCACCACACCGGGCTAATTTTTTTATTTTAGTAGAAACAAGGTTTTGCCATGTTGGCCAGGCTGGTGTCAAACTCCTGGCCTCAGGTAATCTGCCCACCTTGGTCTCCCAAAGTGCTGGTATTACAGGTGTGAGCCACCACACCTGGCCGAATTTTGGATTTAGAAGAATGTAATAACAGTAACAACAACCATATATAGCTGGAATTTGTATGCATGCACTGTGCTAGGCCCTTTATAGACAATTCCTTTATAGAAACTGTCTTATTTTATGTCCATAACATTTATAGAGAAGAAAACTGAAGCAAAAACAGATTAAGTTTCAATGTTTTAAAGGGTATTTCTTCTAACTTTTCATACAGTTACCAGTGTTTTCTAACAGATAACTCATGTAACTTGAAAACCTGCAATAACGGAGAATTTAGCGTTAAACAAGACAGTCCATTCAGTTGTGACCAGTAGTTGTAATAAGGTTCCTCTTCTGTTTATTTAAAAACTGCCTCACTGTGTAATTTACTCACAGGTCCTGAGGAGCCCTGATGCATCCCACAGGTGTCTAGTTAAACAGAACAGTCTTCCAGATTTTTTGAAAACAGATTCCTGGATTAAAATGGAAATTAATGTTACAGCTGTTCTGAGATAATAAAAACAACGTTTTATTATTTTTATTTTTTTAACGTAGTGCATTCTAAACAGATAATAAATTTATATATTGCCCTTGTTTTTTCCTACACTAAACTAAGCCCTGTATGTGCTTACCACTTACCAATTTGGGGGTGTCTTTTAAGTTTCTTTAGAAAGGCGAAATATCTCACATTTGAAAAACTATTTATAAATCATATTGAAATTTAAAAAATATATTTTAAAATGTAGAAGTATATAATTAGGCTGTTCTTAATCCTGCAGGATGTTCTGTATAAGTCTTCCCAGTTCTGTGTACTAAGACTATATTTAGATTAATTTGAGAAAGCCCTAAAAAATGGACTACTAAAACCTGTGCATCAAATCACCTGTCTTATTTTTGCTTGTATTTGTTTTATTGTTTTTTGTTTATATATTTGGTAGACCAGAAGCTTTGTATGCAGCTATAAATAAGAAACCTACCTCGGCAGCCTATTCAGTTGGAGAAGGTAAGCTTTTGGCAATTTGTAAATTAGATGGTAATCAATTTAGCTCTTGACTAACTACCTGACTTCACATAGTTGCTATTCTCCCCATTTCTGTGTCTGCAGTATTAAAGTGAGATTAGGAAAATCTGCCCCTATCTATTTCACGTGAATATTGAGAATATAGAAAAAACATGAATGAAAATACTTGGCACTTTAGAAAGGCAGTGCTATGAAAATTCAGCATAGATTGGTTTGATGAATAACATCATAAATAAAAAGTGTTACAATTATTGATTATAGATGTTTAGGAGGTAAGGACATTTCAATACATTTAGTTGCTTATAAATTTTAATTATAATTTACCATATGAATCATTAAGGAGTACCAAGGTATACTTTATCATAAATATTGCAAATAATTTTTTTCTATATCCTTTTGGGTTGTTTGATTAGTAAATTATTTTGACTTTGTTAATGTGAGGAAAAATGAAAGATTACCCTAATTTCAGATGATATTTTTATTTAATAGTTACATAAATTTATAAATGAAATGTATAAGTCCATTATAAAGTTAGTTGAATAGCTGAGGTACATTTTATGTTTTGCTAAAAATATCAGTTTGATGTTAAACTGAACAAAATTCAGTATCTATTATGTTGAAGATTCTATGGTAAAGCCTGGAAAGTACAAGGATGAATGACAGTTTCCAAAGTGCTCACAATAGAATGGAGCATACAATTGTGATAAATTCTTTAATGAGCGAAGAAAACCAATTTAGAGTAGGACATATGAATCCACAGAGATGGCAGTATTGCATCATCCTAAACAATAAGCATAGTGACAGAGGAGAATGCACTTCTAGACAGAGGGAATGGAGTGAGTCAAGGAACGGGGGAACCACATGTCACCAGTGAAGCTGAATCATAGGTGTACTGTGGAATGAGTGCTCTGAGGTGAGCATAGGAAAGTAGTGAGGAGCATGTTGGAAAGGACCCTACTTTTATCGCAGCGTACCTAAATCTTGTAATCACTTTGAATTTTGTTAAATTAATTGAATAATACTGGGAATGCCAATAGTAAATAATTGGTTGCAAATGGTGTTTCTGATCATCTCCAGTTTATGATATTAAGATCAAATTCCATGTTGGCAAATATAAATAAAACTAGAAAGAAAGAAAAAGGCTTAGAAACCAAGTCACCAACTGTTCCTTCTAAGTAGTAACAATCACAGAAACAAAATCAAAGGCAATATAAAATTTAGATATTTCCCTCGAGGTCATTTGTTTTTTTTTGTTTTGTTTTTTTGAGACGGAGTCTCGCCCTCTTCCCCAGGCAGGAGTGCAGTGGTACGATCTGGGCTCACTGCAAGCTCCGCCTCCTGGGTTCACGCCATTCTCCTGCCTCAGCCTCCCAGTGGCTGGGATTACAGGCACTTGCCACCACGCCTGGCTAATTTTTTGTATTTTTAATAGAGACGGGGTTTCACCGTGTTAGCCAGGATGGTCTCAATCTCCTGACCTGGTGATCCGCCCGCCTCGGCCTCCCAAAGTGCTGGAATTACAGGTGTGAGCCACCGCGCCCGGCCGAGGTCATTTGTTAACAAGTATTTATCGAACATCTACTCCGAGTCAAGTACTGTGCTAGAAGCTGGGTCATCATGATGGAACTTGGCTTCTAGTATTGCTGTCTTCTGGATATTGAGTATTTCCATAACTGTGTACTTAAAAGAATTAAAGAGAAAATAGTGTAGCAGATTAAAATGTTTCTTGTATAAAAATGTTAAAAAATATATTTTCCTATCTTGACTCCATTATCTAAATAACTGAGTGACTTAATCTCACTAAGCTTCGATATCTTTATAGAGATACTAATATCTGTTTGTAGTTTTGGGTAATTCTTTGTGATAAGAAATAATTGAGAATAAAGGAAACTCTAAAGTTTTATGTTAAGTTAAATAACTTTTTTCTAAGGTATTAAATAATTGCTTCATCCTTTACATCTTTTTATATTAGGTTTCCTGAAGGCACAAGGTCTTTCACAGCAAACTTATACAATGTCTTGGAAAATAACCTAATTTCTTTTTCACATCTGTAATCTTAAAACCAGAATCTGCTTTTTTTTAAACTTTATTCCCTACAGAATATATTGCACTTTATCCATATTCAAGTGTGGAACCCGGAGATTTGACTTTCACAGAAGGTGAAGAAATATTGGTGACCCAGAAAGATGGAGAGTGGTGGACAGGAAGTATTGGAGATAGAAGTGGAATTTTTCCATCAAACTATGTCAAACCAAAGGATCAAGAGGTATTTTGGTATTAAAATAAAATCAACCCATCTGGTTAATCAGGTTTATACTTAAATTATTTTGGTATTAAAAATAAAATCAACCTGTTCTTGTTAATCAAGATTTATACTTAAAACAGAGATCATGTTTATGGTTTTGATCAGTGGTAGGTACAAATTTTCTAAAATTTTCCCTGGAAATCTTTAATTTTATCATTGGCAAAAAATCCTGTCAGCTGTTTTCCTTGAAGGGACAGGCTTACTTCATTTTGTTTGCTAAATCCCAAGTCTAAATAGTTTTCTATTGGTTCTTTGAAGTAAAATGTTGTTCCATGAAAAACCTAGTTGAGTGCACAATTTAGTCACACAAATGCTTTCCTTAAGACAACCATCATACTTTAATATGCAGCACAGATATTTTAGGCACACTTCTGTTTACTCACACAGAATTTTTAAAAGGTATGGACTTGAAGATTAAGATTTAATAAAATTTTTGCTGCTTCATTAAAGACATTAAGTGAAACTGGCTTTGTTTTAGTTGGAGTGCATGGCAGTGAAGAACACTACTGTAACTTCAGTGTCATTCGGTGCCACTGCTATGATTCACACTAAAGCACCAATGATTTTACCCACCATTGTAAATGTCAACACAATGAAGAAGACAAATAATGTCTTAGTATTTTTATGAAAATAGTTTTTATCCCACGGACCCCTGAAAGAGGCTCAAGGACTGTTTCCAGGTTCTAAAAACCACATGCTGAGAGCCATTGGTGTAGTAGAATCAGACTACCTGGGTTGACTCTCAGCTGTACCACTTAGAGGCTCAGTGACCTTGGACAAGTTACTGTACCTTTCTGTGCCTCAGTTTCCTTCTCTGTAAAATGGAGATAATCATAATTACTTAATAGTGTTATTGTGAAAATTAAATAGCAGAATATATGGAACCTCTTAGAGCAGTGTCTGTTACACAGTACTCAGAAAATGTTAGCTTTTAACTACCATCCACTCTGCTTAATACTTGTACTGCAGCTATGTTCACTAACAGAACAAAATTCTTTTTAATCCCATCCCTTTTGTTGTTCGAATTCCTATGAAGAGGAAATGTGGTTGGGCCAGTTTATCCTTTAAAGTGAAACAGAAGTAATAGTTGCTACACAGGATAGAGGTTTTTTGTTCTTAGGTCAGATTCAGTCAGTTTGGGGGGAACATGGTAAAATAAATAAATAAAAATAAAAATATTGTCTCCTGTTCATCAAGATCCATAGATAAGTCAGGATCCCTTAGAGAAAGCAGGAGCAAAATAACATATACCTTGACATATGCAGGACACATATATTGTGCATAGTGGGCATTGGTGCTAATGATGAATGGGGTGCATTTGGCCTGGAGGGTCATGTTTAATATTTAAGTTTCAGAAAACAAGCTCTTCCTGTTGAGTCAGTGGTTGACGACATCAGCCACTTGTATATAATATATTACATTAGCAGACCAGATCTCCTCATAAGTGTTGGATTTTTCACTTATTTGTTAATACTGCATGAGGTTCATTGTCGTTTTCATCTTCATTTAAGGAAAAAGGAATGCTGGGAATTTGAAATCTCTAATTCCCATTAACCTTTGTACTTTTACTTCTGGATTGTTGGAAATAATAAAACAATATGGTATCTTTTCCTTATAGAGTTTTGGGAGTGCTAGCAAGTCTGGAGCATCAAATAAAAAACCTGGTATGTATAGTAACAGTCTTAAAAAAATTACTGAAGTGTTTGCTCTGTTGCAATCTTGAATTCATAGTTTCTTGTTTGTCTTCTTTTCAGAGATTGCTCAGGTAACTTCAGCATATGTTGCTTCTGGTTCTGAACAACTTAGCCTTGCACCAGGACAGTTAATATTAATTCTAAAGAAAAATACAAGTGGGTGGTGGCAAGGAGAGTTACAGGTAATATTCATTAAATAGCATCTATAAATTTTATTATAAAAGTATTGCATGCTCCATAAAAAAGATAAAATTAATAAAAATTTTTAGATCACCCATAATCATTCCACTTAGAGGTAATCAATATCAATATTTTACTGCATTATATTTCCTTTAGTCTTTTGTGTGTACATTTTTAGCGCAGTTGAGTTGATGTTATAAGTAACAATTTAAGGAATAATTTTCTCCAAAGACACAATTGTTTTCCAATAATGCATTCCTTTATAATTCAAAGATCACGTTCTTAAAGGAAAGCACAACATCATCTTTCCCTGGGCTAGTCCCAGGCTTGCAGTATAGCCTCTCGGAGAAAGACATGATCTAGGTGGTGCTGAGAAAATACTACTAATTGGGCTGTCCGCTAGTGGTCTTAGGTTTTTGAAACAGCAGTGCAAGGAAAAACAATATGGACATAGATGAACCTGGTTTTTTCCCTAAAATGTTAACAGTTATTGCATATGTTTTGATACAGGAAAAGGGTTCTTCTCTCACTTCTAAAATTTCCTTACTAGTTAAAACTAAAAAGCATTTGAGGGATTGAAAGATGACAAGAGATATAATAACTATTTTTATGAGTGATATATAATTGTAATATGGAGGATAAACATAGCTTCATTCTTGCAAATCAGGAGTCTTAGGATTCCTAAAGAAAATGGGGCTCAAATGTAATACCTTCTTGAATAACCCCTGAAATTCCACCTTCTGATTTACTTTGAAGATGCACTGAACTAAGTGAGAAACATGACTATTTACAAATTTTACTTATGACCTCCTGATTAATTATTAACAAAGCTCCAAGAAGTATTTGTAGTCGGCTGCACCATTTTAAGGGTTGACTTGAACTTATTAGGAGAACTCTAGAAATGTCTTTTTAGAATATAAATATTTTTGTGAAATACTCAGAGAACTCTGAGCCTGAAAGACCTCCACACAGACTTCTGCAGATGCTGTTTTCAGCAGCAGTTTGAGATGCGTGTTTTAGTGTGTCTTCCAGTTGTTTAATGTTAACTTGAAAGGCTAATGCTGAGTTTGAGGCCCCCAAGACCATGCTCATATCTGAAACCAGTTCCAAGCTTGGGGGTCTCCAAGACTACTGTCAGTTTCTGTAATTCACTAGAAGGACTTTACGGAACTCGCTACAGCTGTTACACTCATGTTATAGTTTATTGCCAAGTTACAGCCAAGTTGAGAGACACATGGGGCAGAGTGCAGTTTACAGCCAAGTTAAGAGACACATGGGGCAGAGTGCAGTAGAGTTCCAAAAACAGCTTCCAGTTGTCCGCTCCTGGTGGAGTCGTGAACAGTATTAACTCCTCCTGGCAATGATGTGTGACAGTACACACAGAGTATTGCCAATTAGCAAAGCCTTGGTGTCCAGAGTTTTGACTGGGGTTCCTCACATAGATATAGTTGATTGCCCATTTGGCTGAACTCAGTCTCCATCCCCTACCAAGGTAGAGCTGATACTGCATGACCCAAAGCACCCACCATACATCGCATTGTTAGATTTGGCATGGCCCAGCACCCACAGGTAAACTAAGACACTCTTACCAGTCAGGATAGTCTAAGGATTTAGAGATTACTTCCAAGGAGCTGAGGGCAAAGACCAGACCTCTCTTTAGGCAAGATTAAATTATTTACTTCACATTTATGGTTTTCTAATTTTAAGTTATGTCTCAATGATTGTTTTAATCTCATCTTTCAATTGTATATTTCTTTTGCTAATTTTATAGGCCAGAGGAAAAAAGCGACAGAAAGGATGGTTTCCTGCCAGTCATGTTAAACTTTTGGGTCCAAGTAGTGAAAGAGCCACACCTGCCTTTCATCCTGGTATGGAAGTGGGTTAATTTGTATTTCATTTTAGAGGAGTTTGTTCAAACTCAGCAACTTCTTAGATTAGCTCACTGTTTGCAAAACATTAAAAATGTGTTCTTTCTGCTTAAAAGTAACATGCCACTGAGAATTTTCTGTCTGAAAAGTTCAGTGTAGGAACAGCCACCTTATTCACTGATACTTGAACCACTTCAACTCCTTGAAATCTTTCAATGTGAAATTGTTACACCATCATACTTAAAGTGAAGTACTTCACTTGCATTGTTAACTGTAGTTGGGAAGTTCTTGTTTTTGTAAGACCAGGAATAGGGGAAGGAGGGTGAGAAAGACAGCAGTTCAAGGGAAATTTTAGCCTAATTTTAATATTTAATATTAAAATAATTTAAATCCTAGGGAGATTTCAAATGACCCTTGAAGAAATAATTAATTTGTTTAATGTGTTATTTTGTTATTCTTGTGATAGTATGTCAGGTGATTGCTATGTATGACTATGCAGCGAATAATGAAGATGAGCTCAGTTTCTCCAAGGGACAACTCATTAATGTTATGAACAAAGATGATCCTGATTGGTGGCAAGGAGAGATCAATGGGGTGACTGGTCTCTTTCCTTCAAACTACGTTAAGATGACAACAGACTCAGATCCAAGTCAACAGTGTGAGTAATACTAAATTATTTACCTCTCACCTAGTATGAAACTTTAATATACAGCACTGCATTTATTCCTTTTCTGGATTAGATCCTAAACTCAGCATTCACAGCAAATGTAGATTAGTGTTTAAAGTGAGAAGAAACAAAAGGAAACTTTTTACAAGGTCAGAAGTTATACAGCTTTATTTTAAATACTTGCTAGGTCCAGACCTTAGTATTAGACTTAATCTGAAAGAATATATAATTTTTCCTACGAGTCCTTTGGTATGACTGCCATCTATACTGCAGCTTCTTTTCACCATCTTCCTCTTTTTCAGTGTCCCATGTTCTTTTTTGGTTTAATAAAAAGTCGCTAGTGTCTGGGCACAGTGACTCACACCCATAATCCCAGCACTTTGGGAGGCCATGGTGTGCAAGATTCCTTAAGCCCAGGAGTTGGGAGACTAGCCTAGGCAACATGGCGAAACCCTATGTCGACAAAAAATACCAAAATTAGCTGGGTGTGGTGGCATGTGCTTGTAGTCTCAGCTACTTGGGAGGCTGAGGTGGGAGGATCTCTTGAACCCAGGAGGTCAAGGCTGCAGTAAGTCATGATCACACATACTGCACTCCTGCCTGGGCAGCAGAGAGAAACCCTGTCTCAGTGGGAAAAAAAAAAGTAGGTAGCATTTACCCTATTCACCTATTCAAAATTACTCTTTTAGCGTACAGAAGCTGTTAAATTTCCAACCGCGTCTCATTTATTTCTCGCTGTTTACATATCATCCATGTTGGAAGAAAATTAAAAATTTAATATTTATGACTGTTGCAGAATTCTTGTCAGGTGATTCTTTAGATAGCCACCTTTTTCCACAAGGGATGTATAAATCGAGGTCTATTTCATTATTTTCAGAACAGTGGTCCAGATCTCGAAGTGTGAAGTTTGGTATTATATAAAATCATCTCTCTGTATTTACCTAGCCATTCTTTTGATTGACAATAAATACAGCATTAGTAATCAATTAGGAAATAAATAGTACTTGGAAATAACTTTTACCTTTATGAAACGATTGTCACTTTTCCTACTCTTTGATTTTGAGTTTTATTTTAAAATACCTCATGACATATGTTTTATGAAATGTAAAATACTTAGCCTTTCATTTAAATTCAGTTGCTGAGAATATATAAATGGTAACCCAAACGAAACTGAGATACACTTGTGATTCAGTATAAGGATTATGAATTTATATCATATCTATAACGTTGTGCATTATTTTCACTTCAGAGCTTATAAAGATAGTTCTGACCCTGGGAGAAACCTTCTCTTTAGATGAAGCCACTAAGTTTCCCAACTTGGAGATGGGAGGAATCCAGTTTTTTGTGATTTGAATATTCCCAAAAATATTACAGAGTTTCAGAAGTGATGAAGAAAATTGTAACTTGGGTTGCCTAATAAATGATCATTTTTAAGCTCTGCTGATGGTTTGGCAGTTCACAGTGATTAATTAGAAACCAGTTTGTCTAATTAGCTGTGGCATCTTTCTTGGTGTTGAGAATGGAAAATACTTTTCAGACCTGCTGGGTCTGGAAGATCTTTGGCTAGTGATCCCTGAAGGCATGCCAGTGTGTCAGTACATTTGGCTTTTATAGCATCTATGAACTAAAGTTAGGTTTTTCAAATATGTTGTTGTTGTTTGAAACACTTTTTCCAATTAAGTCTCATCTAATAGGGAATATAAAGAACAGATAAAAGCCGTTTGAAAGGAAGGACAGGACTGTGGCCCCATGTCTTATACCTTTCCCCTGCCTATTTTATGAAGGTCCTTTCAGTTTCCCCTCTGCAGATAATTTGAAAATTACTCTGAAGAAATCTACTAGTTCAAGGCAGTAACAGTCTTCTTGGAAAGTAACTTTCCCAGAGAGTTGAGTGACAATTTTTTATTCCAAAAAGAAGCAGCATAGTTTCTGGTTGTCAGTAAATGTTTAATACACTAATGATGCAGAAAATAGATTGATATCATCTGTTAGTTATTAGTTATTCAAGGACACATTTGTCACGGAAATTACTTTTGCTCAGGGAATGCTTTGTTTACTATTGATTAGTATGGGTAGAACTGGTAGAGCCTTAGTCCACCTGTAGATGAGAGAGATATCCAGTCTAAATGGCGCTATCCAGTAGAATTTTATGCAATACAGAAAATAATCTGTATCTCCACTCTCCAATACAGTGGCCACTAGTCACTTGATTGTTTGGAGTGTGGCTAACATGACTGAGAAACTCAATTTTTAATTTAATTTAACTTTAATTTTAAGCTGAAAAGCCATTTGTGGCCTATGGCTACTGTGTTAGCGCACTTCTAGAAGACAACCAACTGTAATGCAAGCCCTCCCTGAAATAAAACACGGAAGTAGCAGGGCTGGGCACAGTGGCGCACACCTGTAATCCCAACACTTTGGGAGGCTGAGGCAGGAAGATCGTTTGATTGGCAATATAGGGAGACCTCATCTCTACAGAAAATTTTTTAAAAATTAGCTGAGTGTGGTGGCACATGCCTATAGTCCCAGCAGCCTGGGAGGCTGAGGTGGGAGGCTGCAGTAAGCCATGGTCATGTCACTGTACTCCAGCCTGGGTAACAGAATGAGATCCTATCTCAAAGCAAACAAACAAGGAAATATTGAAAGATTAAAATAAGAAAAAGAGTAATTGTCTTTCAGTCATTATTGACCTACACAATGATTTTATAGCTCCTATGTACTTCAGATTTTACTTTTTTATGGGGGTTTTGGATTTTATGTTAACATTCTTCCCACTGTTCATTTAAGAAATTCATCATTTGGTATTATTTGAGTGTCTACTCTGTACTGACTAGGAGTACTGGGAATACAAACAAGAAAAGACAATCCATTCTCTGAGTGAGGAACAACATTCAGATAAATATAACAATTGCTGAAATGAATATTTATACAAATATGTTTTGGAAAAAGACCCCCTAAATCTTTATGGAGAAAGATGGCGTGTTGTGAAAGATGTAACAGAAGATATTTGAGCTGGTACATGAAGGATAAGTAGTAATGGTTTGCTGGAATGGCAAATGTTGGGGATGCAAGGAGGAACTTATTATTTTCTTGGTCATTTTACATACTGACAGCTGGGAAAACAAAATGTTCAAGAGGTTATTTTAAAATAAGAGTAGTTTCAAATTTCTCTTTGTTATAAAGTTATTAGCAGTAACTTACCTATTACCTTGTTTCTGACTGGTGTATGTGGGTTTTTTTTAGTTTAATCAGATCTAAAAACTGAATACTTTATTGTTTTGCCTAAATGAATGGCTAAAGGCTTGTCATCCATCCTGGAATAAAAGGGCTCTCAATTCTGTAATTCTAAGGATAATTTCCAAAGAGATTCCTCTGAGATGGTTTATTGTTTCTATAAAACAACCGTTTAAATTATCTAGGAAAGTGAGGAGTACTGATTTTGTTTACTTGAAGTAATTTATCAGAAATTGAAGAGTCATAATTGCTTTTTCAAAGAAGATGAAGAGTAATGTTAATTGTGTTGGTAGCTATGAAGTTCACTCACATTATTTATATTAACCTATAATTTTAATAGGATATGGTTCAGAAAATGCTTAATGCTTAAAGTCAGGAATAGATATGAGATCCTTGTTGTACCTACCCGGATTTTTATAAATAAATCATCTGTTTGTAGTCCTTGTAATCGTCAATGAAAGCTAGTTAAATTACAGATTACCGTTTGTGTTTCTTTGGCCCTTATAAGTATTATTTTTCATTTTTTACATAATTAGAACTTTTTTTAAAATAGAGAATTTTAACAGTTCAAATTTGTTTAGTTGATGTTGCATGTTGTTACTAGTCAAATTTTATCTCACCCACCTAATTTGCATTATGTTCATTTTATTCCTCATTTTCTTTTTTTAGGACCCAATGTTGTCTTCCAGTTGTGAAAGCACCCCAGAGACCCACTATCCAAGTTTCACTCTAGCGTGGAGGCAGGGCAGGCAGCCCTGCTCAGATATCTCCTACACAATTCATTTACTTCGTTTGAATGTTAGAGCCACTTGTGATTATTTTTTTGTGTTTCTAACTTATAGTTTAAATTTATTTGTAAAAAGTTAAAGGATAGTGGGTCTTTGTGTGGCTTTCCCTGCTGTTCACTCTGGCATCTTTAGCATTTTTCTTCTTTTTTAATTTGATAATTGTAGGTCATTAGCATGCATATTGAGTTTGCCCTTATGTGGTGGGAGTTCAAACACACAAAGACCCACTATTTGCACAAACTGTTCTTACTGGTTTGTAATAGGCTGCCATGCTTTTTTAATGTTATTGCAACATGTGTATTCATTTACAGAATTCAGATAAAATTTGCTTATGTTCTGCTATTATGTTTAATCTAATCCTAATCACAGTGAGCTCTTAATTCGCTCAATATGTGGTTTGCCCTCAAGTGCACACTGTTTATTACTTTGTAATATGCCACTATGAGTACTGACATTTAGATTTGTTTAAAGGCCAAGAACTGGAAACAGCCATGCCCTGTTTTCTGTGTGTTCGGGATGGGTATAACAACATTTTGGGGAACTTTTAAATCTCAGAGAAGAGGAAAGTGGCCTGCTCTGGCAGGCATGTGCAGAATAGAGTGTTTCATTTGTTTCAGTCCCAAGAATGAGCCTTGTCCTATGGTAGTTCCCTTAGAATCTTTATGTGCTCTGGGCTAATGAAGATACTGCATTATGTGCTGCAGCATTTGTATTCTTTTCAATGACCTAAAAGGGATTATTTTGAGGAATGAAAGGCTCCCATCGTTGACTGTGAGATGTGAAAACCTTTCCTAGCTTAGAGCATTTATATCTACAGTCATTTTAAAGTCAGAGTTCATTGTTACCTGTTTTCATCAGGTGACTACATATCCCAGTATACAAAAGGGCACTGGTCGACATTCTTCTTCATGTATTTAGTAAAGATCATAAGAAATCCTTTAAGAGTTTAAATGTCCCGGAAACAGACATGCAGGCTCTAGTCCAGAATGAGCGTGAAGGAAAGCCATGTGACACCTGGCGTTCCTCTGTGTTCATGGAGCTTCTTTGAGGCTCGAAGATTGATTTTACCACTCAGACTTCTCTGGCTAATACCTGTTCTTCAACCACATTGGCTACTTTGACATAGAAATTTACTTCTTTTCCTTGAATGGAAAACACTTTAAAAAATAATAACAAACATTATTATAAACTAATATGTGTGAGAGTACTTAGTTGGAACAAAAGTTTTAGTAGACAGTATTNTTTGCCCTTATGTGGTGGGAGTTCAAACACACAAAGACCCACTATTTGCACAAACTGTTCTTACTGGTTTGTAATAGGCTGCCATGCTTTTTTAATGTTATTGCAACATGTGTATTCATTTACAGAATTCAGATAAAATTTGCTTATGTTCTGCTATTATGTTTAATCTAATCCTAATCACAGTGAGCTCTTAATTCGCTCAATATGTGGTTTGCCCTCAAGTGCACACTGTTTATTACTTTGTAATATGCCACTATGAGTACTGACATTTAGATTTGTTTAAAGGCCAAGAACTGGAAACAGCCATGCCCTGTTTTCTGTGTGTTCGGGATGGGTATAACAACATTTTGGGGGAACTTTTTAAATCTCAGAGAAGAGGAAAGTGGCCTGCTCTGGCAGGCATGTGCAGAATAGAGTGTTTCATTTGTTTCAGTCCCAAGAATGAGCCTTGTCCTATGGTAGTTCCCTTAGAATCTTTATGTGCTCTGGGCTAATGAAGATACTGCATTATGTGCTGCAGCATTTGTATTCTTTTTCAATGACCTAAAAAGGGATTATTTTTGAGGAATGAAAGGCTCCCATCGTTGACTGTGAGATGTGAAAAACCTTTCCTAGCTTAGAGCATTTATATCTACAGTCATTTTAAAGTCAGAGTTCATTGTTACCTGTTTTCATCAGGTGACTACATATCCCAGTATACAAAAGGGCACTGGTCGACATTCTTCTTCATGTATTTAGTAAAGATCATAAGAAATCCTTTAAGAGTTTAAATGTCCCGGAAACAGACATGCAGGCTCTAGTCCAGAATGAGCGTGAAGGAAAGCCATGTGACACCTGGCGTTCCTCTGTGTTCATGGAGCTTCTTTGAGGCTCGAAGATTGATTTTACCACTCAGACTTCTCTGGCTAATACCTGTTCTTCAACCACATTGGCTACTTTGACATAGAAATTTACTTCTTTTCCTTGAATGGAAAACACTTTAAAAAATAATAACAAACATTATTATAAACTAATATGTGTGAGAGTACTTAGTTGGAACAAAAGTTTTAGTAGACAGTATTATACTATATTTGAAAACCAAGGAGAAGTTTTTACAACTTAAAATGTTTACAAACTGCAGTGCAATCTACTGTTTGTGAATGTCAGAGTATCAGGAAAAATGTATATACAATCACAGAACCATATTTCCTCACAAAGTTCTTTACAAAGAGTGAACTATGTTTTTATACCTCTCAGTTTCAGTTAGAGGCATATTTTGTGCCATATTTATGTTAATGTGTCTGTACATGATGAATGAATTATTTCAGTCATACATTGCCTAAATCATAACTTTATGATGCTTGGGAAAGAATCAACAGCTAAAACTTCATGAAGTTCTAATGTCTGTGTTCCAAAATACATCACATTATTAGGCTGTAGGGAGATACGTATGTGTGCTCCCTAGGGTGGCAATTTCTAGTTACTAGACCACTTCTATTTTTAGCATTTGGCATCACATGATACTTTTATAAATATGACATTAATAGGAAAGCAATAATATCATTTTACAGATGGAATAGCAGATTTGCCTGCATTCACTGAAAGAGTGCAAAGATTTGGTCCTTGTGAATTCAGCTGACTCTTTCAAATTGTATTAATTACCTGTTCTTGCCTTTTATTTTCTGAACTTGCTGCTTTTGCATTCTTTGGAGTTCAAAGACAGTTACTTCAAATCCATTTTTAAACCCTCGGGGTAGAAATCATACCACTGTTAATTAGCCACATCATTTTGGTCTAACATTTTTTCTTTATAATTCTGAAACTGAGTTTATCTAATAGATTGATGAATTATTTCAAAGATATTTTTATAGTGCAAATGACTTCACTTTTACACTGATAAATATAAATTACTAGGAATGACCTTCAGATAGCATTTGGCATCTGTAACCAATCTGAAAATAATGTGTTCATCAGGCACCTGTGGATTAAATCATATACTGGCATATTTAAGCTGAATGTCAGTCCGGAAAATAAATTTACTCTATTAACTGAAATACCACTCTTTGTGTAGGTATTTTGTCATATATTTAAGAAAAAGCTAAAAAAAAAGGAAATCGTATGACATTTTGTCATATATTTAAGAAAAAGCTAAAAAGAATGGAAATCGTATGACATAATAACTAAGTCTTTCTTAAAAGTGCATGCAGTCTTTTGCAATACCTCATTCAGCCAAGTATTTGTTCTCTTCCTCATTCGGTATAAGGCAGCTTTCAATTTTCTTAGAAGGCAACATTAGAAGGTTAGAGTTCATCAGAAACATAGAATTTTAAAATGTGAATTCAACTGAATGAATTTCTATAGGAGGTAAAGAATCAAAATACCAGATTGCAATATATAATAATCACTTTTAAATTATTTGATTAAACCTTTTAGGTTTTCCAGAAATAAAAAGAATCAGTTCTAAAACCAAAGCTGATTTTTAGAAAATTTGAAAATGTAAATCAGCCCTATCCATAATATAGTTTATCTAAAACTTTATCTTAGAGTAATTTTAAAATAATATAACTATTAAAAATGTAACTGATACATAAATGTTTTGAAATAAAACATTTTAAAATATAAATACTGTAGTTTAAAAGAAAGAAACTGGGGGAAGGAAAAGTAGAGAAAGAAATGCCAATTCCAGTCCAAAGCTTTATTTGCCAAGTTTTCTTAGAGTGACTTTTACCAATTTATGAATTCTTGTAAACAGAATCTATAACGGAAATACTGAAAGACTTGCCTAAAGTGGCATTATTGAATGCTGCTGTGATGCTACTGTAATGTAATAAATTATTAAATTGTTGCAAAGTGCTGTTTTTGCCTTAAAATTTTATTTTGTGTGTCTTGAAAACTATAAAAGGTATTGAGATTGTGCAAATGCTGGGCACGCTTGGCATGAGATAATCTGTTTTATTTTACAAAATTGTAATATAACTATGCAAGTGTGTTTATTAAAAGAACACAAACTATATTAGTTGTATTGTGTATTTCTTTTGAAACATTCTTTAAAACTTTTCATTGTTTTATTTAGTCATGATTAAATGTTTTGGAATGTCTCTTTTCCTTAATGTAGTCTCATGAGTACAGGCCAGCAAATTGTTTTAGGGGGCAAAAGAAATGTTTAAGTGGTCAAGATGAAAAGAATTTGTTCGGAGATAATCATATGTATCTCAAAAGTGAAATAAAGTTTGATTTTAATATGTTGTTGCTCACAAAAGTAAGGAAAACATAAATCTAGGCTAATAATAGACTTGTGTTTTCATAATTTTTACTGCAACTTTTTTCTAAAAAGATTGATGGAACTTACAAATGAATACTCATTGCAAATGTAGAGTAAGACCTTTAGTACAAAATAAGAGTTTATGTAAAAGAAGCAGCAGTGAATGCTTGGAGTCATCAAAGTTAAGCAGTGTTAAAGTTAATTGTGTTGGTGGTTATATAAGCCCTTGGGTGGAAAGAAAGATACGGATCTAAATCCAGGCCATCCGTCAACATCTAGCACAAACAACCTCTTTCCAAAAAGCCTTTCTTTCCTCATCTCTGGAAAGTTATTCAACTAACTTGTATTAAGTGTTTACATAAGGCCAAGCAGGTGCTGGAGATACAAAACTGAGTGTCAAGTGGCCATCGTCTTAGGTGGTACATAGTTCTTTGAGGGGATTAGGCCCATATGGAGATAATTATAAAACAGCATATTCAGCACAGTGATAGATATTTACCAGGCACTTAAGGACTGCATAGAAGGAATACCAAATTCAACCACAGATTGGTGAACGAGAGACTTGCTGGAGGAAGCAACTGCCAGGTCTATAAGATAAGTAGCAATAAGCCAGATTCGGTGGGTAGGATGGTGGAGTGTATGATAAAGACAAGAAACGGCACGGTGGGGAAGTGTCGTCGTAAGCATTTCAGTATTGTTAGAATGGAAATAACAGAGCCAGGAACTGTGAAAGTTGAGGCTTGAGAGGCAGGCCAAGGGCTGAGTCAGAAATTCTCTAGCTCAGCTGTATGTTGGAATCACTTGGGAAACGTTAAAAATCTATAGTCGCTGGGGTCCTAATTTAAATGGATTGAAGTTCAGCCTGATCATGGGGGTCTTTCAAAGCCTCCCAGATGATTCTGATATGCATCCAAGATGGAGAAAAAAATGATGAAACAGAGTTCTGAGGGAAAATTGGCAGGAATTGGGGATTGATGGGATATGAGTGTAGGTGGAAGTCAGTTATTTCCAGATTTGTGTCTTGAGGGACAGGGTGTGATAATGGTGCCACCAACTGCAGTGAAGAATTAGAGTTGGGGGAAGAAGAGTTTGGAGCACCTATGGGATGTCCACATAGAAATTGTCAAGCAGGTGGTCAGATAAAATCAAGATAGATAACATCAGATGTACACCACCTGGTGGAATGACATACATATGGGTAGTTGTGGAACCAGTGAAAGTAGATGAGATTACTTGGGAAGAAGATCAGACCTCCTAGAAGATCAGCAGTTAAGGGTTGGATAGTGAAAGGAACCCAAAGACGGGAAACAAGTTATATGAGAAAGAGATTGTTGTGCTATTTTCACAACTTTTAAAAAAATAATGAAATTCTGGCTCTGCAATCATCTCTCGCACCAGTAAAAAGAGGAAAAATGCTATTTTTTGAGGACTTCTTAGTCTACGTACTTTTCTAAGGTCCTTGAATGTATTACCTCTTCATTATTTTCTTTTTTGAGATACAGAAATTCAAACAGATGAGATTATTTGTTCAGGATTCCACAGCTAGTAAGTGGTAGAGGTGGTCCATGGTCTGGCTCCCAAGTCCACGCTGTTAGCCTCTACACTAGTGTGCCACCATCCCCTAATAATGAACTTCGAGAGTACAACCGTTACTCATACCAGTGAAACGAAAGCAAGATGGTGGCTCATGCCTGTAATCCCAGCACTTTGAGAGGCCAAGGTGGGTGATTACCCTGAGCCTAGGCGTTTGAGACCAGCCTAAGCAACATGGTGAAACCTGTCTCTACGAAAAAAATTAAAGAAAGAAAGAAAAAGAAAGATAGATAGATAGATAGATAGATAGATAGATAGATAGATAGATAGATAGATAGATAGATACATGGATGGATGGATGGATGGATGGATAGATGGATAGATAGCTGGGAGTGGTGCTGCTGCACTCCTGTAGTCCCAGCTACTCAGGAGGCCGAGGCAGGTAGGTCAATTGAGCCTGGGAGGTCGAGACTGCAGTGAGCTGAGATCACACCACTGCACTCTAGCCTGAGTGACAGAATGAGACCCTATGTCAAAAAAAAAAAAAGGAAAAAGGAAAAAATCAGAGATTGCACAGGGTTTCTCTCTGTAAAAAGGACACATAGAGAAGAGTCAAAGACTGAACATAATAAGCAAGGACAAGACTCTATGACAATAGTATCCAGAAGGATAAAATTGAACTTAATCACTTTTTTTGGTAATAGCTTCATTGAGATATAATTCACTTGCCATGCAATTAGTGGTTTTTAGTATATTCACAAGGTTGTCCAACCATTTCCACAATCACTTGTAAAACATTTTTATCACCTCAGAATGAATCTCTGTACAATTTAGCTATCATCCCCATTTCCCTAAGCCCCCCTCCAACCTCCAGCCTAAACAGCACTAATCTTGTTTCCATGTTTGTCTATTCTGAACATTTCGTATGTATGGAATCATAAAATGTGTAGCATTTTGTGATTGGCTTATTTCACCTAGCATAATGTTTTCAGGGTTCATCCATGTAGTAGCATATAGCTGTACATTATTCCTTTTTATGGCCAAATTAATATCCCATTGTGTGTATATACCATGTTTTGTTTATCCATTCATTAGTTAATGGACATTTGGGTTGTTTCAACCATTTGGCTATTGTGAATAATACTGCTGTGAACATATGTCCGTGTTTCTTATGGATAGATATCTAGGAGTAGAATTCCCAGGTCAAATGGTAAATCTATGTTTAATTTGTTGAGGACCTGCCTCACTGGCTGCACCATTTTCTATTTCCACCAGCAGTGTACAGGGCTTTCTGTTACTCCACATCCTCCCCAGCACTTCTTATTATCTGACTTCTATTATAGCCATCCAGTGGGCATAAAGTGACATCTCATTGTGGTTTTGATGTGTATTTCCCCGATGACTAATGATATTGGGCATTTTTTCATGTGCTTGTTGGCCATTTGTATACCTTCTTTGGAGATACGTCTATTCAGATCCTTTGCCCGTTTTAAAATTATTTGTCTTCATAATCACTTTCTTAAAATACTTTATTTTTTAGAGTAGTTTTAGGTTCACAGCAAAATTGAGAGGAAGGCACAGAGATATCCCATATGTCCCTTGCCCTGACACAGGCATAGCCTCCCCCATTAACAACAACCCCACCGGAGCAGTACATTTGTTACAATTGATGCACCTCCATCATGTCATTCTCAAAGTCTATAGTTTACATTAAGGTTCAGTCTTGGTGCTGTGCGTTCTGTGGGATTGTACAAATGAGTAATGACGTATAGCTAGCATCACAGTGTCATACAGAGTATTTTCACTACCCTAAAAATCCTCTGTGCTCTATCTGGTCAGCTCGCTCTCCCTGCATCCCCTGGCAACCACTGATCTTTTTACTGTCTCCATAGTTTTGCCCTTCCCAGAATATCATATGATTGGAATCATACAGTACGCAGCCTTTTCAGATTGGCTTCTTTCACTTAGTAATAGGCATGTAAGTTTCCTCCATATCTTTTCATGGCTTGATCCTTTCGTTTCAATGCTAAATAATACTTCATTGTCTGGGTGTACCACATTTATCCACTCACTGAAAGATACTGTGATTCCTTCCAAATTTTGGCAATTCTGAATGAAGCTGTTATAAATATCTGTGTGCAGGCTTTTGTGTGGACGTCAGTTTTCATTTCCTTTGGGTCAATACCCAGGTGTGTGATTGCTGCTGGATCAGAGAGTTTAAGAGTATGTTTAGTTTTGTAAATGGCAAACTGTCTTCCAAAGTGGCTGTACCATTTTGCATTCCCACCGGCAATGAATGAGGGTTCCTGTTGTTCCACATCTTTGCCAGCATTTGATGGTGTCAGTGTTATGGATTCTGGCCATTCTAACAGGTGTGTAGTGGTATCTCATTTTTGTTTTAATTTGCATTTTCCCAACGACATAGGATGTAGAGCATCTTTTTATATGCTTTTTTGCCATCTGCGTATCTTTTTCAGTGAGGCATCTATTAAGGTCTTTGGCCCGTTTTTTGTTTTCTTATTGTTGACTTTTAAGAGTTCTTTCCATATTTTGAATAATAGTTCTTTATCAGATATGTCTTTTGCAAGTTTTTTTCCAGTCTGTGCCTTGTCTTCCCATTCTCTTGACCACATCTTTTGCAGAACGAAAGTTTTTACGTTTAATGAAGTTCAGCCCTATCAACTCTTTCTTTCATGGACTGTGTCTTCGGTATCATATCTGAAGAGTCATCACTGAACCCAAGGTTATCTAGATTTTCTCTTACGTTATTTTCTAGGAGCGTTATGGTTTTGTGTTTCAAATTTAGGTTTGTGATGCATTTTGAGTTAAGTTTTGTGAAGAGTAGAGGCCTGTGTCTACATTTCATTTTAAAGAAATTTTTTTTTTTGGCATTTGGATGCCCAGTTGTTCCAGCATCATTTATTGAAAAGACTATCTTTGCCACATTGTATTGCCTTTGCTCCTTTGTCAAAGGTCAGTCGACTCTATTTATATGGGTCTATTTCTGGACTCTATTCTGATTCATTGATCTATTTGTGTATTCTTTTGCCAGTACCACACTGTGTTGGTTACTGCAGCTTTATAGTAAGTCTTGAGGTCAGGTAGTGTCAGTTCTTTAATTTTATTCTTCTCGTTTAATTTTGTGTTGGCTATTCTGGGTCTTTGCCTCTCCGTATAAACTTTTAGAATCAGTTTTAGAATCACTTTTTAAACTTTGCTTTAAAGAACAACAAATTATGAAGGACATTCTTCAGAGAGACGTTTTAATGCTTGTCAAAAGGCAAAAATCACTTACTCTTTCAAAGAGAACGATAAATGAGTGCAGTGGGAAGTATAGTGGGAGGATTGCTTTGATTCCTGTCTCAGCCAGCTCACCCCTCCTAGCCTTAGCCTGGTCCGTATAAGTGAGAATAATAATACCCACACTGCATATGAGACTTAAGGGGTTTGTAAAGCACTAGTTTAATATCGGACACATAATAGATACTAGAAATAACAGCTAACGTTTAGTAAACATTTGCTGTGATGAACTAATCATTTGGGTTGTCTGAGTAAGTAGTAGAGTTGGAACTCGCGTCCGGATCTGACTCCAGAACTCTCTCATGAATTTTGAGAACTGACTCAAAATTCTCTCATGCTGCTTTCCATTAACTGGGAGCTGCTCTTATTCCCAACCACAAAAGCAGAACAGACATCAGTTAATTGCAAGATGGAGGGTGAAGAAAATTAACTGCTTTAAATGAATTCAAGCTGGTCAAGGTACATTCCAGGGTACCGAAGAACCTGCCACTGGGATCCCTGTGTCACCAGTGGTCATCCATTAGCCACCTGAAGTCAGAGTCAGACAGTGCTATAGAATTTGTGTGTCCTAAACTCAGCAATTTGGGGCGAAGTCTCCAATTATGTATGTAGTCATAAACAAGTGGAAGATATGAGTCATATGAACATACCACTGGGGAAGATTAATGGTGTCCTAAGCTGTTCAGTAATACTAAGAAAAAATATATATGTGCATATGAAACCCCTACTGCCCAAGGACAGAGCTATAGTAATCGGTGTACTCATACAAAGTGCTACAGTGCATGGAACAGTTTATTTGGAACTGGCTATTAGATACAAGGGCCTAACTGTGTGTGTGACAGAGCAGAAGGGTGTGTAAGGGAACAATTATGTCACTTAGACATAACAAAGAGTTAAAGGAGAGTAAAGGCCTTGTTTGCTTTTTCATTGCTTTGGGTTTTGGCATTCAGAATATTTATCCTAAACCTTTTTTGCCTTTCAAATTCAGTTCACCAAGCTTAGGACCTGGTAGGTTTATACATGGAATCTCCAGTGATTGCAATGTAAGCACCATTTTAAATGGCCTGCCATTACAAAATATAAGACTTGAAACAAGTTACCTAGATTTAGATATGTAGTAGCTCTAATTTCTCTGGTAAGTCTCTTCACCACCAAGCTTCAGATTCTCTATTTACTTACAGAACAGGGGTCAGAGTTGTTATCTGTTATTCAGAGGATTGTTCAGGGGTTGTAAATCAGTATATACATATTGGTACAGTTATTTTTATTAGAATTGAAAGTACTATTTCATGATATCTCTTTATAATATTCTATATCCTGCATCTCACATGAACTCCCTCACTTGAGTCATGGTACAAGTCTGGCAGGTTAGAAGGTTGCTGCAGAGTTTAGCCTGAACTAACTGCTCTGTGAGGCCAGGTCTGCCCTTTTGTCTATCATTAGGAGGTTGTTGCTGTCTTAGGCTTATGACCTTTTACAGTAAATTCAAAAGTAAAAATAAAACCAATAAAATTTTTCTTTATCTTGCACTTGTCAATACAGTTGCTTTTGGAAATTCTAGAATATGACTATTTTCTGAGCCAAATAGTTGACTTTCTGATGGTCTGCAACATTAAAATATGATCTGAACTTCTTTCCTTTTTGTGCTTACATGAGCAACATAGCTCCTAATGGAGTAGAACTTGACAGGCCTCAAAAAGACATGAATTTAGAAATTTGTTCAGTAATTATTTAAATTTCCAAAAGTAAAAACAAGTATCTTTGGCTTTGTGGTGGAAGCATGCTACCCGGTACTCAATAAATATTTGCTATGTGGATGAGAAGCTCTTCTTTTACAAAATAAAATATCTTGTAATTTTCTAGTGTCCTGATAAAACTTCAATAAAAAGCCTTCAGAAAATGCAGTTTATTCATGTAGATTTACTGTTAAAGTCTCCTCTTTTCACTGAGCTTTACAGTATAACTGGAAACCATTATGTGATACTCTGGCTGCATAATTGGGCACACAGAGAACAGCATTGTTCACTGGCACTGCTCTCCTCCAAATGGGCAAGGACTTTTCTGGGACTTGTGACATAATCTGAACAAGCACTCTCTGTGTTCGTCATCACAGATTGTCTTTTGTCCTTTACCTCCTGGAATCTGCCCAGATCTTTCCCCTCTCCTTTCCTAGGCATCTCTTGTTTGCTGCTTATTCTTGCTTGCACTGTAACTTGGAAGAGTGGTTCCCAACTGTGGTGCGACTTACTTATGATTCATAACTTGTCTCTCAGTCTCCACATCCTCCCACAGCATGGGGATGGGTCTTGTGGCCCAGCCCACTACTAATTATTCCTCTGGGAACATGATAGTAGCCATGATCTCTCATCTTTCCTCTTTGCCCACTCTTCCTGTCTACCAGAAAGGACCTACCAGGAAGTTTTCGTCAGTTTCTCTGACTGCCTATAGTTAACACTGCTGTACCGTCTCCTGAAGCTCAGAGTTTATCTTCACATCACGTTCCATAAATGCTGATTAAAGCCCTCCTGTGTGTCAGACACTGGGGATGTGGCAAATTATAAAACAAACAAAAATTGCTGCCATCTTGGAGCTGGTGTTTGAGTAGGCTAAAACAGAAAACAAACAAAATGAAGTGTGTAGTGTCTTAGAAAAATAAAGCAGGGAAGGGGAACAGGAGTTCTGCAGGGAGGTGGATCCAGAGGGATTTTACTTTGAATAAAATACTCAGATGAAGCCTCTCTGAGATGGTGACGGGGGGCAGAGACTGGAGGGGTGTGAGGATATCTGGAGGGAGCCGTGTGGATATCTGGAAGATATTCTGGGCGGAGGGGGTAGCACATACAAAATCCCTGAAGCAGGAGCATCCTGTGGTGCCTGAGGAATAGTGCAGAGGCCTGTGCGGTGGAAATGGAGGGAAGAGCAGGAGAGAAGGAGGAAGCGAGGGTCTGGGTGTGACCTAGGAAATAAGGGAGATTGTTTAGGTTCTTGTGGACTATTTATAAGAACTTTGGCTTTTGCTTGGAGTGAGAAGAACCCATTGGAGTGTTTTTGTTATTTTTATTATTTTTATTTATTTATTTTTTTGAGACAGAGTTTCACTCTTGTCGCCCAGGCTGGAGTGCAATGGTGCAGTCTCCGGTCACTGCAACCTCTGCCTCCTGGGTTCAAGTGATTCTGCAGCCTCAGCCTCCCAAGTAGCTGGGATTACAGGTGCCCACCACCATGCCCAGCTAATTTTTATATTTTTAGTAGAGACTGGATTCCACCATGTTGGCCAGGCTGGTCTCCAATTCTTGACTTCAGGTGATCCACCTGCCTCGGCCTCCCAAAGCTCTGGGATTACAGACGCGAGCCACTGCGCCCGGCCAAGGGTTTTAATTAAAGGAGTGACATGATCTGACGTGTTTTAACAGTATTGATCTGCCTTGCCAGATTAAAGAGGGGGAAGGGATCAGAAGCCAGGAGATCCACTGGAAAGCTAGTTCAGTAATCCAAGCACAAGATGATAACTTGGATCAGGATGGCCGTGGGGGACGTGTGAGAAGTGATCTGGATGTATTGTGAAGATGGAGCCCACAGGTGGATTGAATGTGAAGTGTGAGAAGTATCCGGTGGCCTGAGCAGCTGGAGAGATGATACTGCCATCCACTGAGGTGGAAAATCAGAGGAGCAGGTTGGGAGATGATTAGGGGTTTGGCTTTTGATGTTACTGTGATGTGCCTTTTAGACATCTGAATGGGGATACTGAGTATGCAGCAGAACATGTGAAGAGGTTCAGAGAAGATGTTCAGGCTGGAGTATAAATTTGGGAGCCTGTCAGTACATAAATAAGCCCTGAGAATGAACGAGGTCACCAAGGCTCTGAGTATGTAGAGGAAAGTTCCAAGGACTGAACCTTAGAGCACTGCGACTTTAGAAGTCTGGAGAGTTGAGGAGGAACGAGCAAAGGAACCGTGGGAGGGCAGACCAGTGAGGTGGGAGGATAATATGAGGAGAGGCAAGGTGGTGACCTGGAAGACAGTGAAAAAGGATCTCACGAGGAGGGGGTCATCAGCATCACAGACATTAGCAAGTGAATAACAGAGGAGGCTACCTGGGGAGATTAGGAAGTTCTTTTGTTTTAAAGTGAAATATCTGAAAATAATGTTAAATGTGTAATTTTCCAGCTTCATTCAGTAAACATTTTTCTACAGTAATATCGATTCCTTGGTGTTTATTGAAATTGGTTCTATGGGTTCTTTGTGTTGTTGTTGAGACAGTGTCTTACTCTGTCACCCAGGCTAGAGTGCAATGGCACAATCTTGGCTCACTACAACCTGTGCCTCCTGGGTTCAAGAGATTCTCACACCTCGGCCTCCTGAGTAGCTGGGATTACAGGCGCCCATCACCACACACAGCTAATTTTTGGATTTTTAGTAGAGATGGGGTTTCGCCATGTTGGCCAGGCTGGTCTCGAACTCCTAACCTCAAGTGATCTGCCCACCTCGGCCTCCCAAAGTGCTGGGATTACAGGCGTGAGCCAGCACCCCTGGCCTGGTTCTATGGGCTCTTCAAAAGAATGTATAGTCTCTCGTATGTGTGTTCATATGTTAACCTTGGTAATAGTGTTCAAATATTTCATATTCTCATTAATTTTCATTGAGAGAACTATATTAAACTCTACTACTATGATTATAGATATGTCAGTTTTTTCTTTTTGTTTTTCTTTTGAAGGGAGGTGGGGTACGGGTCTTAGTTTTTTATTTTACACTTTGAGGCTTTCCTGTTAGTTGCAAATAAGATCAGAATTATTCTTGTTCCTGGTGAATTGTTTCTACCATCTCATATGGGTCTGTAAAGCCTAATTTGTCTGTTGTAATAAAACCTCCCCAGTTGCTTTTAGAATTTTTATTTGGATAGCTTTTTCTAGCCCACTACTTCCACCATTTCTTTGACCTGATTTTTAATCCAGAGCCTCTCTTTTCACTGACAGATTTAGGCCATTTACATTGATTAAAACAATTTAACACTTTTATTTGTATCTATTTTATTATGTATTTTCTATTTACCAGGCATTTTCTTTGCCTTTTTGTTCTGCTGACATAGGGACTTCTGTTACACTGATTAAGTGTCTTTGTTTCTTGTATTGCCCTCTACTGGTTGGGAAATTATGTATTCCATGTCTGTTCTTTGAGTGGTTACCTTTCCCTTTTTAACATACGTGTTTACCTTTGATCAATATCTCTTCTCCTGATCAATGCAAGGATGATTTATCGCTAATGATTCTCTTCTGTCTTTCATGTTATTATATTTTTGTGTTTTAACTTCACCTTGTATTTATACCTGCCAACTTAGTCATTATTATTGTTGTTTTATACAGTCAGTGATTATTTTGATTTCTTACACATTTACTAGTATTTTGGCTCACCATTACTCATATCTCTTTTATCTTTCCTTCTTATGTAATTTCCTTCTTCCTGAAATACATCTTTTAACAGTTTTTCCAGTCATGTCTATTAGTGGTAAATGCACTCAGACTTTGTCTGAAAATGTGTTTATTTCTCTCTCATCTGTGAATTAGATTTCCAGCTGGACAGTCATTTTCCCTGTGTTGTGTGTTATATGAGGCCAGTCTAATTGCCGTTCATGTGGTTACTCTGGTTTTTCTTTGTGACTGTTTAATCATGTTTTTTCTTCCCTCTTTGGTGTTCTGGTATGGATTTGTTTTTGATTTTTTCCTAATCAGAAGCCATTGTTCTGAATTTGGGACATTGTATCATTCTTCAATTCTAGAAAAGTCTCAGCCATTATAATCAATATTACCTCTCTCAATTGTTTCTATTCCCTTCTCCTAGACTACCTGTCAGATGTATGTTGGGCCTTGTCATTCTGTCCTCTGTGTCTCTTAACCTCCATTGTATGTTTTCCATCTTTTTTTTTTTTTTTTTTTTGAGACAGAGTCTCACTCTGTTGCCCAGGCTGGAGTGCAATGGCATGACTATCTTGGCTCATGGCAGCCTCCACCTCCCGGGTTCAAGCAATTCCCCTGCCTCAGCCTCCTGAGTAGCTGGGATTACAGGCACCCGCCACCATGCCCAGCTAATTTTTTGTATTTTAGTAGAGACGGTTCACCCTGTTGGTCAGGCTGGTCTTGAACTCCTGACCTCAGGTGATCCACCTGCCTCAGCCTCCCAAAGTGCTCAGATTACAGGCATGAGACACCATGCCCAGCCTTCCATCGCTGTTTCTTTCTGGGCTGCATTTTAAGTAATTCTTCAGATCTGTTTTTAGGTTTACTAATTCCTAGGATGTGTTTAATCTGCTATTTTATCTATTAATATATCATTTCCATGACAATATTTGCCATTTTTATTCTTTTTCAACTCTGCTTATTCTTTATTTTAATAGACTACCTATGGCTTCAAGCCCTTCATTATGTGTCTTGAGTTAATGTTAAACATATATATTTTACATCTCCATGTGTATTTTTGTTCTATCATATGTTCTTGGTGTTCTAATCCTCATTTTTTAATTTATGGTGGATTTTTTTCCTGTTTTTTGTAATTTTTTTTTCATACTTTGAGCTTATCTTTAACGAGACTTGGTTTTTCTGTGGAATCTTGTGGAACCAAAGTTGTGAGTGCGGCCCTCCAGGCCAGTTGCACCATTCCTTTGGCCAGTCACCCTAAGGGTATCCCCAGTGGGCGACCAATTTTTGTGCTTTTTTCTTTTTCTTTTTCTTTTTTTGAGATGGAGTCTTGTTCTATCGCCCAGGCTGGAGTGCAGTGACACAATCTCAGCTCACTGCAGCCTCTGCCTCCCAGGTTTAAGTGATTCTCCTGGCTCAGCCTCCCAAGTAGCTGGGACTACAGGTGGATGCCACCACGGTTGGCTAATTTTTGTATTTTTACTAGAGACGGGGTTTCATCTCTACTAAATGTTAGCAATAGGTCAAGTAAAATAACAGAGGAGGCTACCTGGGGAGATTAGGAAGTTCTTTTGCTTTAAAGTGAAATAGCTGAAAATAATGTTAAATGTGTAATTTTCCACCTACATTCAGTAAACATTTTTCTACAGTAATATCAATTCCTTTGTGCTCAGACCCAAGTGAGCACCAAGAAAAACCAGAATAACCACATGAACAGCAATTAGACTGGCCTCACATAACACACAACACAGAAAATGACTGTCCAGCTGGAAATCTAATTCACGGATGAGAAAGAAATTATAAACACATTTTCAGACAAAGTCTGAGTGCATTTACCACTAATCGAACTCCTGACCTCAAGTGATCTGCCCACCTCGGCCTCCCAAAGTGCTCTGGATTACAGGTGTGAGCCACCACACCTGGCCACTTTTTGTGTTAATTCATCTGAATTCTTGAACTCCAAGTTTGTGTAAGATGCAAGCCCAGCATTTCCATTCATTACTTAACAGACAGAAAACTTTTTAATCATGTCACTCTTCTGGAGAGAGGACATTTTTCCTACTCCACCCTGTAATATTCAGTGTCCTGCCAGAGTTTCTTCTCATTGGTCAAACCTAGGCAGAGGCCAACTAGAACAGAATCTTAGAAAAAACAGCCTGCAGGGTTGGCTTTTTTGCAGCCCAGAGCAGAACAGGAAAAAGGAGAGAAATGGACCTGGGCAACACAATATTCTACCCCCAACAAATATTCCCTGACTGCTGGCAGCCAAAACGCTGTGCTCAGCTTGCTATTACAGAAACGTGTTAGACACAGTCCCTAATCTGCAGTGAGAGCCACAGACACACTAACTACACAGATTAACAACAGCACCAGTTAGACGACAGTAATGTTAAAATACAGATACAAACCAGTACCGTGGAAATGCAAAGGAGAGGCAGGTCTGGGGGTAGGTGTCAGAGGGACAGGGAAGGTTTCCCCCAAAGAAGGATGGTTCTTTGTGGAGAATGAGGTGTGGACAGAGGATACAACAGGAGCAAAAACAGCAGAGCTGTGGAAAGTGTGTGCAGCCTATGAGGCTAGGGGAGGAAAGGCGGGCAGCGTAGTCAGAGCTGAGGCTGGAAAGGTAGGCCGAGGCTGGCTTCTGGAGACTCTGGAGCCTCTGCCACCGAATTAGGACTTCATTCTGCAAATAATGAAAGCTGTTGAACGTTTGTGAGGGAAGGAACACAAAGTATGTGGTGGCTGGCTTGAGCTGTTCAATAGAAATCAAGTGTGAGTCACAAATGCAGCCCCATATGTAACTGAAAATTTTTCAGTAGCCACCTTAGAAAAATCAGAAGAAACAGATGAAATTAATGTTTATATTTTTACTTCATCCAATCTATCCAAAATATCTTTTCAATATGCAATCAGTATATTATGAATGCAGCATTTCCCATTTCCGTTTTTCTGGAACAGGTCTTCCGAATGGAGTGTGTGTTTGACACTGACAGCACGTCTTTATTTGGAGCAGTCACCCTGCATGTGTGCAGTGGTCACAGGTTGCTAAGGGCTACTCTATTGACAATGCAGGTATAGAGGGTGGCAAAGGGGTGTATCCCATCCATAAGACCCGAATTCCTCCGTTTATCAGGACTTTTCTCAGGACAAAAAAGATTTTACCCTCCCTCCTCTCAAAAAAAAGAGGATTCTGTGGTCGAATACGTGTTGGGAACTCTGAGCTCATCAAATTTTTCTGTAGCACAGAGTTTCTCACTGCCTAATAAGCTCATGTGCACTGGGGCCCTGCGAGCGAGATACACAGTCTGCTTCATTGTCTGGATTCATCTGACTGCACAGGACAGGAGTGTCAGGAGCCTATTTTGACATTTGCTGGACTGGGGAGCAGAGAGCCGGGCAGCCGGCAGAGGCACAAGACAGAAGGAAACATCAAGAAGAGGAGAGGCGCAGGGGCTGAGAGAGGCAGACTCGAGCCTCCAAAAAGGCCTCTCATCCAAGGCACCCGTGCTGTGGGCCGGCAGAGGAGGGTGCAAGCTCAGAAGGGGTCGCTGAACTTGGCAATGCCGAGGTCATCGTTACCTTCCCAAGAGCAGTGTCAGGGGCGGTGGGGCAGAAACCAGAATCCCGAGTGGAGATGTGACAGGGAGAGCTGGCGAGAGTTGGCCATGGGTGTAAACCCCTCCAGTGACATTTGCCAGTGAGACCAAAGAAAGGCGGTGCTGAGGAGGGGGCAGGGTTGGAGGAAGGGTGCTTGTTGGTTGGTTTCAAACAGTGGGGTAAGAGGGACACTTTGCAAAGTTTATAGGCTGAGAAGGAAACGGTGAAGAGTGAACATAGAAGCTCGAAGGAAAGGGAGGGGCCCTGGAGGAGAGGCCAGTTACAGACTAGCTTTAGAAAGAAACAGGACCCTTCCTTCCCTGACTCAGGAAGGACACACAGGGACAAGTGGACAGACAGAGAGGAGGAAGAGGGGCCTTGTGTCTTTACTTTTACCCTGACATCAGAGGTAAGAACGTCTGAAAGTGAGGGTAGGAGTTGGGTTGGAAACTTAAACAGAGGGTAAAAATTTAAGAGCAGGCCAGGCACGGTGGCTCATGCCTGTAAATCCCAGCAGTTCAGGAGGCCGAGATGGGCAGAGCACTTGAGGCCAGTAGTTCAAGACCAGCCTGGCCAACATGGCGAAACCCCGTCTCTACTAAAAATACAAAAATTAGCTGGGCGTGGTGGCGGGCACCTGTAGTCCCAGCTACTCGGAGACTGAGGCAGGAGAATCGTTCAAACCCGGGAGGCGGAGGCTGTAGTGAGCCGAGATCAGACCACTGCACTCCAGCCTGGGCCACACAGTGAGACTGTCTCAAAAAAAAAAAAGTCGAAGAGCCATCGTGATGAAATGCAAAAGGGTCAGCTAGGCATGGCATGCCAGGGTGTCCCCACAGTATCCTGCTAAAGCTAATGCAATGTATAGTCCAGCTTTAGAAACAAATATCTGAGGTTCTTCCTATTATTCCAAGGTATGATTCCAGATAGAGGGGCCGGTACTTGTGGTTTTTAATGTAAATCATTGTTTCCCAAGTATGATAGTTGTATCCTCATGGTACTCAACGCAGTGGTACACAAAATGGACCTGTTTTATTTGAATGATTACATATTTGCTTTAATGATTATTAGAAGAAACATAATGAGCACATTTAACTTCAAACATGAATACGTTTAGAGAAAAATATTAAGTAAATAATAATAGAGATGGAATGTGGATGTGGCAAAAGTCTTGAAAGCAGAACATGAAGTTTGTAAGACACTGGTGTGGGAGGTGGGGCAACCTTGGAAACTGGCCTGAGTTCCCTCCATCAATCACCTGGCCACACCGAGTAGCACCACTGGATCATATCAGTATCAGAGCCATTTCGCCAGGAGTCTGGTCACCAAGCCTCTCCTCCCTGCTCCACAGCCTCATCAAGCAGACGTTTGGATTAGCCTGTGTTTAACACTCAGTCACTCTGCAGTTTCCCCTGGCAGAAGATAATAAAATACTGTCCCCCTAAAAGCTTAACAATTTTGAACATGACAGTGGCATTATGATTTATTTCTCTTTCTTTTCTTTTTCGTTTCTTTTTCTTCCTTTCCCCTTTCCTTTCCTTTTCTTTCCCTCCCTCCCTTCCCTTCCCTTCTTTCTTTCCTTCCTCCCCTCCCCTCCCCTTCCCTTTCCCCTTACATTCACTTTTTCCTTTCTTTCCCCTGTTCCTTTCTTTTCTTTTTTTTTTTGAAACGGTCTCACTCGGTTATCTAGCCTAGAGTACAGTGGTGCAGTCACGGCTCACTGCAAACTTGAACTCTCAGACTCAAGCACTCCTCCCAGCCTTTGCCTCCCAAGTAGCTGGGACTACAGGCACGTGGCACCGCACCTGGCTTTTTTTTTTTTTTTTTTTTTGGTAGAGACAAGAGTCTCACTTTGTTGCCCAGGCTGGTCTTCACCTCCTAGGCACGAGTGATCCTCCCGCCTCAGACTCCCACAGTGCTGGGATTACAGGCATCACATCCAGTCTATGATTTCTTTTTAGAAACACCAAACATAACCTGTCCTATTATTTCTTGTTGTTGTTCTCTGTGGGAGTAATTTCTTTAAAGCTGTTGGCAACATCTGTAGGATATAGAAAAGCTGTCTTCCTTAGAACTGTCTGTAAGCCCAGATCCATACAAAATATATGCAAATGCAAAGGAAATTAGAAAGAGCAACACACCCTGCTGGATGCACAGTGTCCTGGCAGGTGCAGGGGTGCGCCTTCCCTCTGCTGCCCTTCCTAATTGCCTTCGCTACAGAAGGTCTTCCCTACTTCATTCGTCTCTTTCCCAGTTTTCCGACACAAGCACTTGCTGCCTCATGTTGTAGCTTGCTGGGTACCTACATGCTGTCAACCTAAATGAAGACAGAGAGGGAGACTCTAAGATAAACTGATGTTCATTTAGAATAGTTATTGCACTGGGCGCGGGGCTTATGCCTGTAATCCCAGCACTTTGGGAGGCCAAAGTGGGCGGATCACGAGGTCAGGAGATCCAGACCAGCCTGGCCAATATGGTGAAACCCCGTCTCTACTAAAAATACAAAAATTAGCTGGGCATGGTGGTGTGCGCCTGTAATCCCAGCCACTCAGGAGGCTGAGGCAGAAGAATCACTTGAACCCGGAAGTCGGAGGTTGCAGTGAGCCGAGATTGTAACACTGTACTCCAGCCTGGGTGACAGAGCAAGAGCTCTGTCCCCCCCGCCCCCCCCCCCCAATAGGTTATTGCAAGTGGGGGAAAATGCATGGCCACAGGTTGCATATTCAGGGAGGAGGTAAAGGAAGGACAAAAACTTTTTTTTTTTTTTTTTTGGAGATGGAGTCCTTGGGCACCGTCCCAACCCCCAGGGGCTGGAGTGCAGTGGGCGCCATCCTCGGGCCTCAACTGGGGCAAGGCTTGCCCTCCCGGGTTTTGCTATTCTCCCTGGCCTCACCTCCCGGAGGTAGGCTGGGGACTACAGAGCGCCCCGCCCCCAACCCTTAGGCCCGGGGCTAGTTTTTGGGTTATTTAGTAAGAGACGGGTTTCACCGTGTTAGCGGGATGTCGGATTCTCCTGACCCTCGTGGATCCACCCTCTCGGCCTTTTCCCAAAAGTGCTGGGATTACAGGCTTGAGCCACCGCGCCTGGCCAACAAAACTTTTTAAAGGAAAAATGAAGAGGATCACATAATTTTATATATATATATATAAAATTATCCTTGGCCGTGAGAATCAATAAGGGTGGCACCAGTCCGAGGTTGGACAGGCAGTTGCTGGGCAGATAACCTTTGCAGGACTAGGTTTTTGTGTAAGGTCACCATGGCCTTCATGCAAGTTTGTGGTTTTGCAGTCTTTTGTGATAGTTCTAGTTATCAAGCATTCATGGATGAGAACTCTCTCTTCATGACCTTCCCTGGCCCTTTGTCAGGATTTTTAACACAAGTGACTCCATTTTGATTCTGACAACTTCCACTACTTTTGCTTTTTTTTTTCTAAGAAGGGTATCCTGAGGTATTTCACAACATCACTGTGTATAGACAAGCCCTCAGCCACTTGTTAAGTGACTCTGGAATTATGTCACTTCATAGTTTGACATCTAGTTCAGCTCTGATGTGCCTGTAAATTGATCCAAAGTGAATGCAGTACCTCTCACCCTGATGCGAGGCTGCTTGTGGCTTTCCTGTCATTTGTGGCTGGATATCGGCAGTGTCCCAGGAGTTATTTGTTCTAGTGAGAGGAGGCAGTGGTCTTCTGGGAATTACCGGGATCTGGGAATTACAGGTGTTATAACCTTAGAACTTTCCTTTGAGAAATCTGGAGACATGTTTCTCATTTCTTTACCAGTAGCTCACCGTGAGAAATCTATTTTACATTTCGAACACATATACAACTAAACATTTCACAAGATTTACGAAAGCCATATGCATGGTAATTTCTGTTTATTTATTTTTTAATGCTGGGCCTGACCAGCATTTTAAAAACCAAAATGATATAATGACCCAGTAATGGCTTATGACCTGCAGTTTGGAGTGGTCTGAAGCATCTGATTCATTTAATCATTTCAGTAACTTCGAAAAATGTCTTGAGATGGTGAGATTCTTCACATGCTCTGCACAGTTCTGAAAAGAAATTAGGAGCACATTGAAACGTTACAGACATTGCTGATTTGCCGCTTTGGAGCTGTGAGTGCCGGCTCATTAATGCCAACTCTCCGCTTACGCACGCCGCTCTGCAGAAGTTAGCAGCGCTCTTTTTAAGGCTGCGTCATTCTTTCAAAGCAGCATTTGTAAACCCAGCATGTCTGCTGACAAATGTCTGTTTTCTACAAAGTTGACTAAAGTAATATTTTAAACTACCCTGTTTTTTCCACAGGGTGTGCTGATCTGCAAACCCTGGACACAATGCAGCCAATTGAGAGGAAAAGACAGGGCTATATTCACGAGCTGATTCAGACCGAAGAGCGGTACATGGCGGACCTTCAGCTCGTCGTCGAGGTGAGGAGGCCGCTGCTGGCTTGCTCTCGGGGTATCTGCTGTCTCCCACGAGAGATGGTGGGAACCAGACTCAGGGCTGCTTCCACGCAGAGGCAAAGCAAGGCAGCACTTTTGATGTGTGAATTCACAAATAGGGACGGAAGCTCTCACACCCTCCAAATGCCATCTCTGCCTGCCGGATAATGCTTCAAATTGAAAGTCTCTAATGAGCTCTTCCCCTCAGATGAGGTCACTCAGAGTGAAGTGGGAGAACAAGAGGGCATTCGCATGGCTTCGCCGGATGTGGCAGGAGCCCCATCAAGGAAGGACGGGGATAGAGTGGATGGGAAGGGCCTACGGCAGACCATAGCTTCCTCGGATATTTGCCTAATATCTGTTTTAACATCTGACATGTTCGTAAACTGGTATCTCTGGAGGAACTGTGAAACGGTGAAAGTGTTCACCTCATGTTTGTATCGTTTGGAAAACCCAATGGGAGCATACTGTAAAATAGTTCCCAAATATCATAGAGCTACTGTTTGTTTATACCAGTGACCTCTATGCTGGTAACAGCTATCCTTATTCAACTAGCACTTTAAAATGATTTGTGCTTCAGTGAACAAAATAAGACTTTCTATTTCTTTTATACCTTCGTTCCCATGCCTTTCAGTTCCCAGTATACAGACCCTCAGGTGAGAAGACCAGTTAAATTAACAAACCACCTGAAAAGAACAGGCGCCCCCCACCCCCACATACCCAACGGGTGCAACGTATACCTGGCCATGCCTTTCATAGCAGAATGGAGCAGAGGCTGCATCCTTCTGCGTCTGTTCCCCAGCAAGCCCTGCCCTGGATTCACTCTCCACCTTAAACACAGGCCTAATGCCTGGGATATCCAGACATGGAATACTTGTTCCCTCCCATGCGAACTATATGGCATTTCTCAGTTGGTGGTATCTGTCTTCCCCACAAGCCTGTGGCTCCCTGAGAGCAGAGACTGTGCAGCCTCCATCCTGTGTTCCCACAACTTATCCTGGCCCTTGCTCGGCCTTTCCGTAAGCAGTCAGTGAGTTGGGTGTGTTTATGTCTGCACCTCTCTGGCCAGGACAGATGGCCTAGAAGAAAAGCCCATCACTTTGACCCCCTGCAAGGATCAGCCCTGCTGCTGGTCAGATTCCAATCCTAAGGGACTGTAAGTAGGTGTGGCGGTCTCCCTAACACTAGGACAGAGGTGAGCAGGCGCTGGGTGCTTGCCCCTTACTCTGAGGAGTGAAGCGTCAGGTCCGGGTCCGGGATTCAGGGCGAAAAGCGCCGTTCACAGGTGAGGACTTCTTATGACCATCCTCACGAAGGTTCCCAGAGGCCTGACCATCTTATTCCCATCTGTTTACCTCACCAAGCCCGGCACAAAGCAGCTACATGGATGGCTAGAGGGGCATGAACGAATCAGCGAATAAACAAACAGATGGACAGCCAGACACTTCTCTGTCCCTCCACAGCAGCCTCTGAGCAGGCCGGCCGTCTTTCCAGGGCTGCTCTCACAGGAGTGGCCTGGTGTCTCCAGTGTGATTTGGAACTGTAAAACTCTCTTTAGAGAGTGCCCAGCACTTTTACTTGAATTCTGTGAATCCATGTTCAACTCAAATCAGTAAACATGAATTACAAACCACGATGTGCAAAGGGCTATGCCAGAGAACAGAGATGAAAGACAGTTCTTGTCCCCCAGGAGGTCAGAGTCCTGGCAGATGGAGAGAGGTACAGTGGGGCCAGCAAGGCTGAAACCGGGGTGTAGTGACCACCCCAGCCAGGAAGGAATTCCCAGTTACGCTTTGGACAAGGACAAGTTTGCTCCTCCAGGAGGAGGAAACAGAAGTGGGACGGCATGTATGGAGGGATTCAGGGGCCTACAGGCCATCCAGGGTGACTGGAGTGTGAAGTTGCTGAGGGCCAGGCTGGTGAGGTCGGCAGGGGGCAGGTCTCATAGGCCCTGGAACCTCCAGGAGGAGTCTGCGTCTCAGCACACGGCCAGTGGAGAGCTTTGCGCGATTCTAATAGAGAGCAGCATGTCGTGGGCATTTTGGGAAGATGACATAGGAGAAGAGTGTCTCAGATAACTTCTCTATTTCCTTAAGGTGTTTACAGTCATTCATTCCCTAGGAATCTCAGTTATGCAGTAGAAACTTAGATTTAGAATCAAAAAGAGTTGAATTGTGGTTCTCAGTCTTTGTGACCTTGAGCAAGTCTCATTCTGAGCCTTTACTTCTTCATGGGTCAACTGGGAATAGTAACACCTGACTCGGTGTCACCTCTATCACCCGTGAAGCTAATTGAGAACCCTGCAAACACACACGCATGCGTGTACACACACACAAGCATCTGCGTATCTGTACATATCAGTGCTTTGTAAATCCTCAAGTGCCATGTAATACAGATGTAGAGTATTATTATTTCTTCCTCAGGAGCCAACTTCTGAAACCCACATCTGCTTAGAGTTATGTTAGGGGTGGCATAAGTTGTTACTCTGGTTCTCCCGTTGAATGTCTCATCAATTGTTGTCTAGAACTCTGAGATGCTCCACCTAACAATGGCCTGCTTTCTCAATTCTGCAAGCTCATACAGTGCATAGGTGTTTATGCCTTTGGCTCTATTTCACCTTCATAACATCCCTAAGAGAGAAATCTGACAATCTCCTCTTAACCAGGAGATTACTAGATTCAGTCCTTGGAATCAGCCTTGATAGGAGCTACGCTAGCAAAAAGAAAGAACATTATGCAATATAAAATGTGTCATAAGTATACTTACTTGGATGATTAGCTTCAGTTTATGAAGACACTATTTGATCTGACTAGCTTCAGTTTATGAAGACACAGTTTGATCTGATTAGATTCAGTTTATGAAGACACTGTTTGATTTAGACCACACGTAGGCTGTGTATCCACACTTAAGCTAACTAGTTTTTCTATGTTTTGACTTTAGGTTTTTCAGAAACGCATGGCAGAGTCAGGCTTTCTCACTGAAGGGGAGATGGCCCTGATTTTTGTTAACTGGAAAGAGCTCATCATGTCCAACACGAAGCTGCTGAAGTGAGTCCTGAGCATCACCGGTCATTGCCGCTGACCCCAAAGGCCCCAGACTGAGACTCACACAAAACCCTCTGCAGTGGCTTCTTAGCAAAGGAACTTCAGCCGCTCCCTCAGGCTTGTTATTTTATTATCATTTGATGAAATGTCCTGTGACTGTAAGATACATAAGTATTGAAGAAAGTAAAGAAATATAACAAAATATTTTGGTAAAGAAAAGATTAAATCATTACACCACATATCAATCTATGATTCCAAGATATAAGATGTCCTTGACCCTGGCAGGGCAGAAGAGTCAGAGGAGAGCTGCAGCTCGCAGTGCAGGTAAAACTGCCTAGTTTGGTGGTCTCCTAAGTCTCCATCCCCATGTAGGTTCTGTTGTTGGGGTGACTGTCCATCCTTCGTGGCTGTGAGGACAGGCCCCCAAGAGAGGATGAGCAGTCCCAGCTTCCCTCGGAGATAGTGCCCCTCTGCCTCCACCCCCGGCCCCTGCGGCTCCTGCTCCCTTTTTTCTCTTACAGACTGAAAATTTCCTTCATGGTTCAACTGAGAACAAGTTAGAATCTTTTAAAAGAAACTTTGCAAGAAGCTAAGGTGAAACCAAAACAATTCTAAAGGCCTTGAAACACCCAAGTGTATTTTTTTTTTTTTTTTGAGATGGGGTCTCGCTCTGTCTCCCAGGCTGGAGTGCAGTGACACGATCTCAGCTCACTGCAACCTCCACCTCCCGGGTTCACGCCATTCTCCTGCCTCAGCCTCCCGAGTAGCTGGGACCACAGGCGCCCGCCACCACGCCTGGCTAATTTTTTGTATTTTAGTAGAGACGGGGTTTCACCGTGTCAGCCAGGATGGTCTCAATCTCCTGACCCCGTGATCCACCTGCCTCGGCCTCCCAAAGTGCTGGGATTACAGGCGTGAGCCACCATGCCCAGCCACCCAAGTGTATGTTTTTAAATTTTATTTTATTTTATTATTTTAGAGGCAAGCTCTCACTCTGTCACCCAGACTGCAGTGCAGTGGCGTGATCATAGCTCATTGCACTCTTGAACTCCTGGGCTTAATCGATTCTCCCACCTTAGCCTCTGGAATAGCTGGAACTATAGGTGTGCACCACCATGCCCAGCTAATTTTTCATTTTTTGTAGAGACAGGGTCTCACTATGTTTCCCCAGGCTGGTCTCGAACTCCTGGGCTCAAGCAATCTTCTTGCCTTGGCCTCCCAAAATGCTGGGATTAGAGGCGTGAGCCACAGTGCCCGGCCCACACAAGTGTATGGACTTTATTTACTTTTTTTTTCTTTGCTAACATCACACCCAGGTTGGCTTGACCAGCAAAGCTTTTGGCCCAGGCTATCTCCTCTTCCTCTCGACTTTTCCTTCCCAGTGCCAGAGGTTCTCAGGTAACTCACTGGTTATCCTTACCATTGCTCTGCCATCTGCCATGGGATTCATCCTTCAATTAGCTGAGACATTCACTTAGAAACACAGAATGAGAGCGTGTTCTTTGCAGGGCTTTGCGGGTGCGGAAGAAGACCGGGGGCGAGAAGATGCCCGTGCAGATGGTTGGGGACATCCTGGCAGCTGAGCTGTCCCACATGCAGGCCTACATCAGGTTCTGCAGCTGCCAGCTTAATGGAGCAGCTCTGCTACAGCAGAAGACAGATGAAGACACAGACTTCAAAGAATTTTTAAAGGTAATTCCACTCTGGGCCTTGCATGGCAGGCTCCTTCTGAGGCCGGGGGCAACAGCACACAATAGCCCAGCCGGGAATCCCGGCAATGGAGAAGGGCATCCGCATCAAAGGAAACACCAGGACGGCAGATAATTTTCCCATTGTTTTGTGTCGCCTTTTTGTAGACCTGATTTCTTCCTGGCACTGGGACCATAACTTTTTCCCCATCTAATAACAGAGTGTTTTTTTTTTTAAGCACACTTACTTATCAGCTACTGTATACTCCCAAGAAACACCTGGAATGTCACTTTCTTAATTTTGTAAATTGCATTCATTTAATACCTATCTTATTCCAGAAAGAGTATAAAATAGCTTACTTTTTTTCTTTTTTTTTTTTTTGAAACAGAATCTCGCTCTGTTGCCCAGGCTGGAGTGCAGTGGTGTGATCTTGGCTCACTGCAACCTCTGCCTCCCGGGTTCAAGAGATTCTCCTACCTCAGCCTCCAGAGTAGCTGGGATTATAGGCATGTGCCACTATGCCTGGCTACTTTTTGTATTTTTAGTAGAGATGGGTTTTCACCATGTTGGCCAGGTTGATTTCGAACTCCTGACCTCGGGTGATCTGCCCACCTTGGCCTCCCAAAGTGCTGGGATTACAGGTGTAAGCTACCGTACCCGGCCCTAAAATAGCTTACTCAAACGTATAAAATGCAACAAGATAAAATTTAAAATAACTAGATGAATAAACTGGGACAAAAGGAAATGAGAATAGGAAACAGGAATTAGGGTAATATATAAAATGCGTATCTGTGATCCTGTACATATACCAGAAGTGTGCACAGATGTCATCAAAGCTTCCAGAAACTGATGAGCAGAAGAAGAAAGGATCGGTTCCATGATGCCACGTCACAAGTTAAACATGAAAAGTAAAGTTACAGCTGTACTCAGAGAGAAACACTGTGTATAATGTAATGAGTCAACAACATCCTTTGTACAAGTTATCACAATAGAAAGTCACATTTTGATAAGTCATTTGCATTAATGTTGTTCAGTAGTAGAAACTATTATTATAGCTGTTAAAATGGTAAGGAAATAGAAAGTAAAATCTGTTTTCTGGCTTTTTTTCATATTTCCTGTTGGGTTTTTTTGTTCATGAAATACTGCATATTGGGATCTATTAAACAGCCATATCAGTACTTAAGGGAGAGAGTACATAATTTAAACATTTTCACTGTCACAAAAGAATAGAAAATAAGAATAAACTATAAAGATGTTTAGGCAGAAAATAGAAATTCCAAAAGGAAAATGGAGGAAATAATAAAGATAAAAAGCACAAATTATATCAATATATCCAAGAACTGGTATGTTGAAGAGAAGTAATAAAATATAACTGAGGAATCTAATAGAAAAAGGAAAAAACACAAGTAACAGTCAGAATGGATGTGAGGAGATCTCTTAAATTAAAGCGCATGTAATTCCAAAAGACATGCTAACAAATGTGAAAACATGAACAAAATGTGTCATTTTCTATTAAAACTTGAAAACTGGCTCAATAAGAATAGAAAATCTTTTAAAAATAGAAAATCTTACTATTAAGATACTATTAACCAAGGAGAAAATTGAGAAACTTACCCCAAAAAGGAGCTGGGTTCACTTGATGGATTTAACACTGAATTCTTTCCAACTCTAAAAGAATAGATTATTCTATATTATACAAACTGTTACAGATCACAGGAAAAAGTAGAGAGGTCATGTAGTTCATTCTATAAAACAAAAGTAGCCATGATTCCAGGCCTGTTTAAGTTAAAACCCACTATCTTTTACAAATACAGCTGTTAAACTCTTAAAGTAAGAGTTCATAAAATTAAGCATTACACGAAAAGAAGAGTCTATCATAACCAAATAGGATTATCCCAGGAGGCTATAGCATACCATGCTTAGAACAAGACAGGCTCTAATTGTGTGACCAGAGGCAATTTATTTAACATGTAGGAGCCTTCAGTCCCCTCATCTATAAAAGGAGATTATCATACAATACTTTTAAAGGACTTTAACTCAGATACCAACACATTATTATTAGCATTCAATAAATGATTATCGTATTTTTCCTTATGATCTCAGGGATGCAAAAATGATTCAATATAAGGCACTGAGGACAGAGCCCTTCAATTTGTGGTAAGGGTAGGAGGCGGGGAGTTGCCTCGAAATGAACTGGAAGAAACATGGACACCAAGATCATAGACTTAAACGTTCATCAGAATAATGAGATAAACTGAGAATTGTTAGTATATGTGCACGTTTTAAAACAATAATGATGTAAATAGGATTTCAGTGTCATCACAATTGTAACAATAGTAAAAATAAATAAAAATACTGCCTCATAATGAAAGGCCTGCCATAGCTTACCTTAAAAAGCAAAATCTAGCAATAAGCTGTGTTCTAAAATGTTACTTTTAAAAGACTCAGAAAAATATGAAAATAAGCACGAAGATGCTTGTGACAGCAACATATACAGATATGGCCAAAACAAAAGGGGGCAGTTTAAATATCCAGTCGTGGGGCAATGACTAGGTAGGTTACAGCGAGTGTACTTTTCCGCCATTAAAAGCTGCCATCCCAGAGCAGCAGCCGCTCTCTCTGGGCGGTGTACCAGTGCTAGAGGTAGAGGCAAGTAAGATGTGGGCCCTGGGCCTGGCGTTCAGTCGGGTGTGGAATAGAGACACTGAAACACCATGCCTCTCCCTGTATCACCTGGTGCACATGTGGTGTGGCCAGGGAGGGTCCTGGAAAGGAGGGAAGGTGTCCCAGGGGAGAGCCTGGACAAGGGGAAGCAGGACTTGAGTCTTGAGGGTCGAGTGTGAATCAGCCCCGAGAAGACAGGGCGGGGACAGTCCCAGCATAGGCTCTCACATTCGTGAGAAAGCTGAGAAGCATCCGCTGGGCTTGGCACGTGAGGTGAGATATTCCTACTGTGAACCCAATAGGTATCATTTTAGATCCTGAGTTATTAAAAGAAAGTTGAAGGCCCTCACTTTACGACAGTGCAAAGTATCAGTGTAGCAAAATTACAGTTCTATGTTGTGAATATATACATGTTTTAAAATAAAAATAAAACATGCACCTAAAAAAATTATAAAACAGTAAGACAAGGAGAAACATAAATAAATAAAAGAAATGTGAAATCTAAAAGGTGATCAAAGACCAATGCTTCCTGTGGTCAGAGCTGTGATTTCCTCACGAGCCTCGCTGTTGTTTTGCAGAAGCTGGCATCTGACCCGCGGTGTAAAGGAATGCCCCTCTCCAGCTTCCTGCTGAAACCCATGCAGAGGATCACCCGCTACCCACTGCTCATCAGAAGCGTGAGTGTGCAGGCCGGGCGGTGGGGTCTGAGGAACAGGACGCGCTGAGGTCCACAGAGGCCAGATCCTCAGGGAGCCTCTGACCATGCCACCTTACCCTGCACACAGTGTGACGCCGCAAAAGCGATCCCACTGTCCTGGGGACCAGACGCCTGTGTGTGTGTGTGTGTGTGTGTGCGCACAGAAACACGCCGAATCCTTGAAGTGGGCAAATGAGAGAGGAATCCAGTGTCACTTGGGTAACCTGTCATCCGCCTTCCAAGAAACTCCCCAGCATCTCAAAGTCATAAGTGTACTTGTCCAGGCAGGGAAAGGCCCCTCCAGGTCTCCAGTTTTGGAGCCCATCTGGAACCCAGAGAGAGACCAGAGCAACCTTAGACTCCCGTCTTTCCTCTGAGATCTGCCTCCATCCACCCCTGAACACCTTTCCTAGATGTCCCAGGAGGCTCCACTTGGCACGTCCTAAACAGAGTTCATTTGTGTCCCTCACTGTATTCGGCTTTGACATTCCTTCAAAATTCCTTCCGGCTTTCTTTTCCATAAGCAATATGGCCCTCTTGAGCCCATAAGCCTTCTAAGGAACAGGCAGACTTTACAAAAGATTATGCCACAATTAACCATTGATTACAGTAACTTACAAAGAAAAACAGCAGGCATGTGATAAGCCTGTTACTTCTATTGATGATTCCTTGACTTTTGGTCTGTTAGCTTCCTCAACATAGACCTCATGTGATAGATGCCTGTACTAAACCATATGCAGGTTCACAGCCCCTTCATTGAAATACTTGGGGCCAGATGTGTTTCAGAATTCGGAATGTAGTTCAAATACCATATAATATATGACTCCTCAATTGAGCCTTAGGGCAGCACTTATAACCAGACACACTAATATTCCTACAGTGAAACATAGGAACAATCACTGTAAGTAGAATAAGTAAATATATCTCTTCTGTTTAGGTTAGATTTTGCCACCAAATAGATACTGAGTAAAACCTTTAGGCTCTCAGGCTTTTCTGCATTTTAGAATTGTAAACGAAGGACTGTGGACTCATCCGACTAGAGTGAGAGAGTCCAGACAGGGGGCGTCTGGTGATGGCCCGTAATTTCTGGAGGGACCACACGCGTTTGTGTTCTGGCCTCTACCCATTCACAGTTGCAGCATGTGTCGTTTGAAATCGCTTCAGAATGAACAGAATGCATTTCTTCCACATGCTGACAATGTGATTTTATTGTATTTTTCCTGTGGCAGGGGAGTCATTGCTTTCATCAGGTATTTTCAAAAGGATCAGTGACCCCCAAATTGTTATGAACCATTGTTATTCAGCAAGTTCACGCTTACCACAGCTGCAGCCAGTTTACTCTGGAGGGCTCGCCCTTACATGGCTTAAATTTCGGGAGGAGTAGGGCGGCTCCCGCCTATTACCAGGAGCCAGTCAGAGAGCAACCAGAGACCCACACAGTTCAGAGCCTTGATCCGTTTAGCACTGTCACCTTGTCGCAGCAGCGTTACCTGTCCCTGTGTCCTCACGAACGTGTGGGAGTACGAGTTTCTCAAGGGCGGAAAGTGTCGTCTTGTTCCCCACCGCACTTCAGGGCATGGAAGCAGCCCATAACGGGGGGTTGGCGGAGCGGTCCAGCTAGGGTCCCGGTGGGCGGGTGAGAGACGCAGGGCAGCTCCTCCCACGTGACGCTGCCCACTCTCTTCCAGATTCTGGAGAACACCCCGGAGAGCCACGCGGACCATTCCTCCCTAAAGCAGGCCCTCGAGCGGGCAGAGGAGCTGTGCTCTCAAGTGAATGAGGGAGTTCGGGAGAAGGAAAACTCGGACCGACTGGAGTGGATCCAGGCGCACGTGCAGTGCGAAAGCCTCGCGGAGGTCAGGCCTGTGCGGTTAAGCCGTGCGCCCCCAGGGAGGCTGTGGGCGGGGAACCAGCTCCGAGCCTTCCCTCGCATGGACAGTCTCCACCTCAGGCAGACTGCGTGGACTCACCACCCTGCCCCTGCAAAGGCTCTTTTTTTTTTTTCTTTCTTTTTTTTGAGACGGAGTCTCATTCTGTCGCCCAGGCTGGAGTGCAGTGGCGAGATCATCTCGGCTCACTGCAAGCTTCGCTTCTCCAGCCTCCATCTCCCGAGTAGCTGGGACTACAGGCATCTGCCACGATGCCCAGATAATTTTTGTATTTTTAGTTGAGCTGCGGTTTCACTATGTTGCCCAGGCTAGTCTTGAACTCCTGGCCTCAATTGATCCTCCCGCCTCGGTCTCCCACAGTGCTGGGATTGCAGGCATGAAGGGCATTCTCCTTTCTCCTAAGGAGAGAAGACTGGGATGTTTTGTTTTGAGTTATTTGAATTCAGCTGGTAGAATCAGTGTTCTGTGGCTGGAAGTAATGATTCTCACTGGGCCAGTTTGAACTCTGAAGAGTAATGTATTTGAGGATCTTTCATGCAAGGTGAATGATTCTAGCTACACTCCCACCTAGAAAACTCCACTACAGTATCCTCAGGCCCAGGGCCCTGGCCTCAGGGGCACTGGATGGTTTGTGCCGGGATTTAAAAAGTGAAATTTTCTTTCTCTTTAAGCAACTTATTTTCAACTCTCTCACCAACTGCCTGGGGCCCCGGAAGCTCTTGCACAGTGGAAAATTATACAAGACCAAGAGCAACAAGGAACTGCACGGATTCCTCTTCAATGACTTCCTGCTTCTTACCTACATGGTCAAGCAGTTTGCTGTTTCCTCTGGCTCTGAGAAACTTTTCAGCTCGAAGTCCAATGCTCAATTCAAAATGTATAAAACGGTGAGTATCACACGTCTGGAGGTAGCATCAGGGGCCTAATGAGGTGTCACCTCTATCTTAAGGGCCTTCCTGGCAGACCCTGAGCTGACCTTACAGGACCCTCCTCACCTGGTTCCAGATGGCTCCTGCTTCCTTTGCTGCTTCCCACACATTCGGGCCCCATGCGGCTGGGCTCTCCCCACCCGCTGCTGGCCATCAGCCAGACTCCAGCTGAGATTCTGGCTTCACGTGACACCTGGGCTCACCGCTGTCCGCATTCAGCACTGGGTCTCTGTAAGTCGAGCCCCAGCACAGCACCAGCGTTGGTAGCAGAGAGAGCTTTTTGCACCAGCCGTCGTGGGCGCTCGGAGCTCCTGTCCCCAGTCCCAACACCTAACCCACCTCGATGGTGACTTTTCCAGAAATGGAGGCTTCATTCTTACAAATGGAGGTTTCATTTGTTCTGTGGAGAAGACCTTTGACACTAGACCCCTTTCTCCTTCTCAGCAAGGCTCTTCAGAGCAAACAATTCTCTCTGGTCATAGGCGGGTGGAGTGTTCTGGTCCATCTCACAGCCTATGTTTTGGCCCTAATTCTTTCAGCCCATTTTCCTGAATGAAGTCTTGGTGAAACTGCCCACAGACCCTTCCAGCGATGAGCCTGTCTTCCACATTTCCCACATTGATCGGGTCTACACCCTCCGAACAGACAACATTAATGAGAGGTCAGTCCTGACCATGTGTGGCCTGCCTTGAACTCTGGGAGAAGGCCTGGACGTCTCCCTCTGCCTAAACCTATCTCCAGCTGTGCTCAAGCCCCACTAATTCTGTATCCTGAACCTCTCCTAACACGTCCCCTCTGCTCCGGTCCCACGGTAGGCCTTTGTCACCGCAGCTGCCTCCTAACATGCTTCCCGGCTTCTCTCCCCACACCACTCAGCAGCCTTCCCAAATGGCAGATTGGCACCTCAGGCCCTGCTACAGTCCCTGCAGGGGCTGCCTGCAGGTGACAACCCACTGTGCTTTGCTGGTTTCCGAGGCCTCCTTGGGCCACAGGTCTCAGCTGCCAGCCCTCCACCTGCAGCTCTTCGCCCCCCAGGCGCCCTCGTGTGGGTCCCATCCCCGCTGTTCCCAGCTTCCTTCAGCCTGCAGCTCCAACAGCGCCTTTGGGGCGCCCACCCGGGAGGTGCTGCTGCTCCTCTGTGTGTGCTAGAACCCCTCATGCCAAGTGTCATCCGTGGGGCCAATGCATTGTCTGTCTCCCGGTCCCAGCGCCTTGCGAGTGCCTGGCATTTTGTGGTCAGTCAAGAAGGGGCATTAGCAGCTCTCAGCTGGATCCTCCATTAGCATAAGCATCTTTCGGTTGACTAATATCAGGTCTTTGATAGGAAACTTGTGAAAGCTGAGGTTAGCAAAAGACTGAAGAACATGTGCAGAGCTCTGGGGCTCCGGGCTGACCTGTGAGGGTGGGATGCCGCCAACGACTGCCCCTGCTTCTCCCGCAGGACCGCCTGGGTGCAGAAGATCAAGGCGGCGTCTGAGCAATACATCGACACCGAGAAGAAGAAGCGCGAGAAAGCTTACCAAGGTATCGGGGTGCCTGGAGGGTGGGACGCAGCCCCCAGGGGCCCTAGGGATGCCGGCCACTGCTCCTGCAGTCAGGCTGATGACATGGGGACAGGCCTGAAAGACCAGACCTGCTGCGGGATCAGACCAGAAAGCCCTCCCCTCTTGAAGCTGCCACTGCAAACCTCCCTGGGGCCCCTGCCCACACAGACACAGGCTGGCAGTGCCAGCTCCGGGACCTCCCCCTCCACTGTACCTTCTCCACTCCTTTCTCTCCATGACTCACCTCACCTCTGCTTGGGCTGTGTTGCTCCATTACATGCTGCTCCTGTGGTCTGTCTCCCTTCAGCTCCTGAGCAGCCCCTGCTCCTCCTCACCCTCTTCCAGGGCCTGCCATCCACCCTCTCCCTTTGCAGCCAGGGGGCCTAGACCCTAAGTCTGCCCTCTCCCCATCCTTCTGCCCCTGCTTCCTCTCCCTTCTCACCTCACCAGAATTCAGTCCACGTCCTGTCCCCACCAGTGACACCAGTGGCCTAGTTAGTGCTCAGTTCACTTTCCCTGCCCCAGCTCCCTGCACTGATGGCAGTCACTGAGGCTCTGCCTTCCCTCTGGACCCCATGGCCGCCTTCCCAGCTCTTCTTCCACCCTTGCCCAGGCCTCTCCCCCGCCTCTGTAGCTCTCTCCCTTGGGGACCCCACCGACCCCCAGCTTCAGGGTCAGGCTGGCCACACTCCTCCAAGCCCGGGCCTCTGAACAGCGCCCTCCAGAGAGCCACCTGCCCCATTGCTCCCGCATCACACGACTTTTCCCAGGGGACCACCAGCCTCCCTCCAGCAGCAGCTCCTCCTCCTGGGAGCCTCTGTGGAACGTAGTGTGGTCCCCAGCCACCCAGGCCCCTCCCTGGCGCCTCACACCTGGTCAGCTGCGCTGCAGTCCTCCTCCCTCGCAACTTTCCCATCACCCTGCTTTCCTGTCCCCGTGTCACAGGCCCCCAGTCTCCCACCCAGGCTGCAGCACAAGGCTCTCTTCCTCTCTGCCACCCATCCTCTTCATTTCTGGAGTATTCTTTTTTCCAGAGCTGCTCTTAGTGCACCTCTTCCTGCTGAAGTATCTTCCCTATTGCCTCCCAAATTAAGGACACATTTCTTATCCCGCACTCAGGCCCCATCCCCAGCTCTTTGCTGTGCCCGGCCCATCCAGCTGCCTAGTTGGGCAGCCCATCGTTGCCCTGCCTGGCCTTCCTATGTGTGCTCACCCTCCAGCTGAAGTGCTCTGCCCCCACCTTAAAATCTTCCCATTCTTCGAGGCCCACGTCAAACACAGCCTCCTCCATGACACCTTCCCTCTTGCCCTAGCCAGCGTGACTTCTACCTGGAGCCCCCACTGTCCTGAGGCTGCGATCATCCTCTGGCTCTCCTCCTCTGTTGCCTCTGCTTACGCCCCCTCAGTCCCTGCTTTTCTCACTTAATGGCCATAAGCTCCTCAAGGCAACTCCCCCCGCACCGGGTCCGGAGGGTGACTTATGCCGGTGGGGCTCCAGCTTTGTTGCATTGGCGGTGTCCTCTCTGTTCATGGCACAGATCACTCACCTGCTCAGTGGAGCCGCAGTGGTCTCTGTAAAGCACCTGCCACCCTACCCCGCCCCACCGTGGGCCTCCGACCAGCACTCCCACATTCTTCTCCAGCCTCCACATGAATGCCAGGCCCCAACCTCCCTGCTGCATCTCCAGCTGTGCCAGGCCCGCCTGTGGCCTCCACCCCACGGGGTGGGGAGGGTTGTGCTCTGAGCCAGCTGCACCTCCACCTTCCTCCCCACCCGGCCCCCCATGCAGCCTGTCCTCCTGCCCGGGCCTCCCGCCAGCTTCCTGGCTGCTCTAGTTGCAGCTCTTTACGTTTTTTTATTCAGGTTTCCCCTATTTTGTTATATACTCCTAAAAGGTATGTTTAAAACAGCTTTTGCTAATTGAATGTTATTTTAATGGTACTTTAAAAGCTTGCTGTTGAAAAATCAATGATTCATACGCATATAATGATCTCTTAATTGGCCAAAGATGTCAATCCAGTTTTTCTGCCTGAGGTCTGCTTCCCATCAGCATCTGCATATGTTGCTGTGCCTCGTCCGTGTGTTCAGTCCTTTCCACATTTGTCGATTACTTTGTGCCAGGCTCTGTGCTAGGCTTAACTGGGCCTAGACTTTGGTATCTGATGTTTAAATTTTGACCCTGCCATTTAGCAGCTCTGAGTGGATCACACTACAGTTCTTTCTAAGCCTCAGTGTTTCTCATCAGTAAAATAGGGAGCTACGTTATCAGGTAATTATGCAGTTTAAATAATATAACTTACATAAGTCTAGCACATGCCTAACACAAAGTAAGTATCCAATAAATATTAGCTTCTATTAAGTGCTGCACAAATACCCTGTATTATTTTATTAATACTACTATTTGCTGGGCACTTGAGGGGTTAATACAAAGATGTTCGAAACACTCCATGCTCTACCCTGGCTCCTGTCTGGCAGAGAAGACAGACATTATACAGGATTTCAGACCCAGCAGGCTGTGGGCTGCTCATAAGCCAGGGATACTGGATGCAGAGGAGGGAAGGGATCTGGGAGGTAGATGTGGGATCAGACCTGCATCTTGAAGGATGAGTAGGATGCTGATGGGCAGAGACAGCAGGCAGGGCAGAAATAGCAAGCAGGGCCTTTCTAGCAGGCGACACAGCCTTGGGAGAGGCACAGGGCAGCCAGATGCTGGGCTGTTGGGCCCAGGGCAGTGGTAGATGGGGACAGGGAGTCAGTAGTGTTATGGCTGGTTGGAAAGACAGTGAGGGTCTGCATCCTTGGAGAAGAGATGAACGAGACTTGTCTTCCTCTTTTGTAGCCCGCTCCCAAAAGACTTCAGGCATTGGGCGCCTGATGGTGCATGTCATTGAAGCTACAGAATTAAAAGCCTGCAAACCAAATGGTAAATCCTGCTTTCATTCCTTCAACAGACATGGTAACTGCCCTGCCGCAGTTTTTGCTGATGACTTTTTGAGACAGTCTCGGTCACCCAGGCTGGAGTGCAGTGGCCCAATCTCAGCTCACTGCAACCTCTGCCTCCGGGGTTCAAGTGATTCTCAAGGCTTAGCCTCCCGAGTAGCTGGGATTACAGGTGCGCACCACCATGCCTGGCAAATTTTTGTACTTTTAGTAGAGACGGGGTTTCACCATGTTGGCCAGGCTGGTCTCGAACTCCTGACCTCAAGTGATCCAACCACCTCGGCCTCCCAAAGTGCTGGGATGACAGCACTTTGTCATTGACAAAGTGCCACTGCGCCCGGCCACTGATGACACTTCTGAACATTGAGTAAAGGAATGCTTTCTAATAGTGTGTCCAGTGCCACTAAAATGCACATATTGGACCAATATTCTTTTTTTTTTTTTTTTTGAGACGGAGTCTTGCTCTGTCGCCCAGGCTGAGTGCAGTGCCGGATCTCAGGCTCACTGCAAGCTCCGGCCCCCGGGTTTACGCCATTCTCCTGCCTCAGCCTCCCAAAGTAGCTGGGACTCAGGCGCCCGCCACCTCGCCCGGCATAGTTTTTTGTATTTTTTAGTAGGAGACGGGGTTTCACCATAGTAGCGAGGATGGTCTTCGATCGGCCTGACCTCGTGATCCGCCCGTCTCGGCCTCCCAAAGTGCTGGGATTACAGGCTTGAGCCACCGCGCCCGGCCGGGACCAATATTCTTATCACTGTTTTCCCAGTAAGTGCCAGTGCCCGCCTTCCCTAGTGTGTCTGCGCCGAGGAAGCATGCAGCAGGTTGCACTGACACTCGCCCAGGCTTGCTCCGTGGGGAGCGGTCCTGGCGGTGGAGCTCTCGGCCACTCCCCAGGTAATGCTGCTGTCAGCACTGGGAACTTGGAGACCCTGTTACTAGACCACAGGGATACGGTGCCCCAGGCAGCGGCTCCTGCTGCCATGGTCTCAAGTGACCCGTTATCTAGGATCCTGCTTCTGCTCAGGGAGGGCACTATCAGTCACTTCGTTTTACCTGCATGCACCACATGTGTCTGTGGTTTGCTTTTGTTCAGGGAAGAGCAACCCATACTGTGAAATCAGCATGGGCTCCCAGAGCTACACCACCAGGACCATCCAGGACACACTCAATCCCAAGTGGAATTTTAACTGCCAGTTCTTCATTAAGGATCTGTACCAAGATGTGCTGTGTCTCACCCTGTTTGACAGAGACCAGTTTTCACCAGATGGTAAGTGTCGCTCAGCCAGGGGATCTAAAGGCTTTCTAGTTTCCTAGATCCTGGAGTCCTGATCCAGGGGCCTCAGCTGTGTGCAGACCCCTTGCCACTTTGGGGAAGTGACACAGGCCTGTGTCATCTCGCTTTGGCAGCAGGTGGGTGGCCTTCCTCAGGGGAGGGGGTGGCCTCAGATAGTTTCAGGCCTTTGACCCGTCACTCCCTACACACACGATGCGAACACCACTCCTGGAGCCTTCTCAGAATGGAGACTTGAATCCCACATGGCAGCTTCTCACACATAAACCTGCCACCATTCCCCACACACCCATTCACGATATTCAACAGCCATGAACCAGAAGAAGTTCCTTGTTTCGGATGTGAAGGTTTTATGAATCCTACTTCAGACACTCTTACGGATGTAGCTCTTTAATGATTTTATAAAGAAGAAAGACATCTGACTCTATGTTTATTCACCAGATTTCCTGGGTCGTACTGAAATTCCAGTGGCAAAAATTCGAACAGAACAGGAAAGCAAAGGCCCTGTGACCCGCCGACTGCTGCTGCACGAGGTCCCCACCGGGGAGGTCTGGGTCCGCTTTGACTTGCAGCTTTTTGAGCAAAAAACTCTCCTGTAGGGGTTCTAAAGAACAGCACCAGTGGGACAGCCCACAAGGCTGGGGCTGGAGAACGAGAGACTGCGCTCTCTCAGGGCTGAGGGAGCACCATGCAGCTTCACCCCTCACAAAGCCATGCACGCTGGGGGCTCTGTTTTCCTGCACACTAAATAGCTAGCAATCTATGCAAACACCTTTCCTAAAAAGAAACCAAACCCCATAGTACAGTGCCTTGTCCTAGTGTTCACATGTTCAGCTGTGTTTAGATGCCAAGGTTTCCATTTTCAGGGCTATAAAAAGTATTACATGGAAATGAGGCATCAGACCACCAGACGTTACCGCTCGGTTGAATGTGTCCACCATGGAGTGGTTTGGTGATGCTGTAACCATTCCACGCCAGTGACCTCTGCTGGGTCACAGCCACTCAGGAGGGGAAGGGTCAGGATGAGAGGCTACAGCCTCGACGCTTGCACAGCCTGATACTGAAATAGCGTCTACTCGTGCACTGAATAAAAACAGAAACTTGATCATTTTATTCCTGATTAGATTTTATCACTCTCTGCTAAGACAATATAGTCTGGAGTATAAGTGGGAAAGCTTGATTTAAATACTGTGAACTCTAATAATGTGGAAAATATTTTTCAACTTTAATTTTCTGAAGTATAAATTATTTATGTAAATTCATTGTTTTTGCATTTCATAGGACATGCATCTTTAAGCTTTATCATTGCCAATATGTACAGAAAGAATAAAGACATATGTTTATGGATGGAACTTCTGTCAAAGTCTGACTGATTTACTTTCTATATGAAAGCTTCTTTTTTTCTTTTTAATTTTCTCAGCCAGATGAAAGGCTCTTAAAAGGTACCTTCAGAAGTTGCCTATAATGAAACCAAGTTTCCTTCCTGGTACGTGGGAAAAACCAAGGACAGAGTGAGGATGAGGTCAGGAGACCCAGCACCTCATCTTGACTCTGCCACTAATTTGCTCTGTGACTTTGGTGAATCTACCTTGTCTTTCGGGTGCTGGGTTTCTTTAATGGGTGAAATGGATGATCTCAGTGGGAGCCACTGACCCTCTGCGTCCTTCAGCTTGCCTCATTGAGTGATAACCTCAGGGTTACTTACAGTAAAGAAATGCACAAAGGTCTTAGACACTAAACCCCCTGATTAATTAGTAAAAACTGGGAAAAGATCTGTCCTTTTGTTGTTGTTTTGAGACAGAGTCTCGCTCTGTCACCCAGGCTGGAGTGCAGTGGTGCGATCTCGGCTCACTGCAACCTCCGCCTCATGGGTTCAAGCAATTCTGCTGCCTCAGCCTCCCAAATAGCTAGGACTACAGGCGCCCGCCACCATACCCAGCTAATTTTTGTATTTTTAGTAGAGATGGGGTTTCACCATGTTGGCCAGGCTGGTCTCAAACTCCTGACCTCAAGTGATCTGCCTGCCTGAGCCTCCCAAAGTGCTGAGATTACAAGCATGAGCCACTGTGCCCGGCCAGGTATATCTTTTAGAAGGAATAATTTGGATTGCTAGGGCCCTGATTTCTAAGGGAGCAGGTCTCCAGGCAGCTGGAGGCACCAGGAAGGATTAAAATGTCCCAAAGGCTTGGGCCTCCACCCTAGCCCCTGCTTCTGTTTAAACATAATCGCTGGACAAAGGACTGGAAACAGAACCGGCACATTCAGATTTAAAAATCCATCACTCACTCACTCAGCTATAGATCCTGGGCACTGATCGGTTAAAACACAGACATAAAAAAGGTAAGAGATGTCACTGGATATATGAAACTGAAACAACTGAAATATTGCTTTTGCTTATGGGAAAGTCTGGCTAGTCAGGCCCAGTCTCATGGAACAGAGTGAACTGCTGGCTGTCTCTAGGGTTGGGGCTGATGTCAGCAGCAAGGCTGCCCCTGATGACTCAAAACCAGCTCCAGGCTTACTTGGAACGAGAGCTACAGAACGACCCTGTGTTCCCAGGGCTGCAGGGACTGTAAGCCTCACTGTGGTGAGAACCATTTCTCCACTGCTAGATATGAGAGGACTCTGGTCAGATTTAGGGCAGAGGAGCCTCAGGACCAGAGTCAGACAACCTCTATGAAACCACGGACCACACGGGCGTCAGCCCACCCGGCCACTCCAGCTGTCCCCTTATGCCTAGGAGCACACACCTGCCCCTTGAGAAATCAAATGTAGGCCTGACTTTTGGGAGGATATGGGATGTGCCTGAGTCTCCATACCCTGAGTCTCCATACCCCCCGAGTCTCTGTACCCCCGAGTCTCCGTACCCCAAGTTTCCATACCCCCTGACTCTCCATACCCCGAGACTCTGTACCCCCTGAGTCTCTGTACTGCCTGAGTCCATATACCTCTACCCCAGCAGGACCTGGCATATGTGCCTCATGCGCCCAGACATCTCCCCTCTGCTGAGGACCCCCTCAGCAGCTCCCTCCAGTGCTCTTCAGGAGCAGGTGCTGTGGCGGGGGAGGGGCACTCCACTCTCTTAAAGGCAACCCATATTCTGAGCAATTTGATGATCAAGTCTGAGTGCACGTGAGGGGGGGATAAACATGCTATGTGGCACCTGAGGGACTGGCCTGAGAGAACACTGCCACCTCTGAGCTAGGGGACTGCCACCTCTGAGCAGTTCACCAAGCCTCAGAGCATTGTGTGTTGGGAGAGGATAATATTGTCTTACTGCAACAACTTTTCAGTGAACAAAGTACCTCATAGGGCTCCTGGTTCACAACAGGAGCTCAATAAACAAGAACTACTGTGCTTTGAGTATTTCTTGCAATTTATTTCCACTTCTAGAGAAAGAAAGTATGTTTAGAGTATTTTAACTGTTGAACAGACACTGCCAAGTCAAGTCCACCAAACTTCAGTACCAAGGGTGGCCCTGCCTGGCCACCTTCTGCAGGGAGGCCAGGTGCTGCCCTAGGACCTCAGCTGTCATCACTCTTCTTCCTCCAGGCTGAGGACCCCTGGGCTGTTGGCTGTCCCCAGCAGCCCAGGAGCGGGGTCTCTGCTGTCTAGTTCCTAAAACCTAGCAACAGAAGAGAAGGGCTAAGTGTGGTGCAGGGATGCGGGGCTTACACGTGCAGGGAGGACCCCCGCTGACTCTGCCCCACACTCAGCCCTCCTGCTGGAGCTGAGACCCCCGTTTCAGGCAGGTTTCCAGCCAGCCCTCTTGCTTTACCTCTCTCTCTCTCACTCACTCTGGTTCCTGCAACTCTCAGACAAGGCTGTCTGTATCTTTGAACTCCACAAAGAACTAATCTTTTTGTGGTATGTACAGCAGGGATGACCAGATGTCCACAAAATGTTCTGCCATTGTGGACAGACCAGCCATGGAATACTTTTCCCCGTGCCCCTGCACCCTACAGTTAGGGACAGACATGGGACTGGGTCCTAGCCCAGGGAACATCAGAGGAAGTGACACACCGCCTTCAGCCCGGCCCACATACACCTGACTCCCAGGAAGAACTCATCCACGATCTCTTCCCCTTTCAGGTTGACAGGAATGAGTTCTTGGGGCAACCTCGGAAGCCAGGTGCTGAAGATGACACAGGCCCATGAGATAGGGCCCCAAAAGACCGCACAAAGGAGGGACAGCCTGCTGACCCACTGGGACGTGCTGGGACATAAGCAAAACTTAACTGCTACTGCATTTAAACCTCAGTTCACTTGGGTCTACTAGTGTAGTCCACCCAACCATTAAGGGTAGAACTGACCACAGTCACATAAGATCTGATATAAACAAGTGCAACTATATCAAACTAAAAAGCTTCTGCACAGCAAAGGAAACAAAACAAAAAGGCAACCTACAGAAAGGGAGAAAATATTTCCACACCATATACCAAATAAGGGTTAATATCCAAAATACATAAGGAACTCATTCACCTCAATAGGAAAAAAGTGAATAACCCAATTTAAAAACGGGGACAGAGCCTCAACAGAGATTTTTCCAAAGCCTCCCTCCCGCCCCCCAAAAAATGTACAAATGGTCAACAGGTATATAAAAAGGTGCTCAATGTCCAACGTCACTAATCATCAAGGAAATGCAAATCAAAACCACAAGGAGATGTCCCCTCACACCTGTTAGGCTGATTAGGAAAAAGTCGAAAGATCACAAGTGTTCGCTTGTGTGGGACTGTTAGGTAAGAGTTCTAAATTTCTTTTCAAAGAATATGTCAGTATGTTCAACTCTTTGGCTTCTACTTTTAAACTTCCTCGTAAAGCAACCTTTTTCGATTACCTGCTCCACCCTGACTCATTCTGATCACCTCCTCCACCCTAACTCATTCCAATTATCTGCTACCTGCTCTGCCCTGACTCCCACCAAAGCACTCACCCCGTCATTCTCTTTAAATTCGCCAATCAGAATTAGTTTAGCCTGTGCGGTCTAACCCTAGCCAATAGGGGACCGACACAGCAGCAGGGGCCATGCGCATCAGGGATAAGAACCCCCTCTCCTCCCTTGTCCAAGTGTGCGCTCACCATTGTTTCATCTGTAAGGGCGCACCTTCTATCCAGAAGTACCTTGCCTTGGGGCCAGCCACAGTGGTTCACGCCTGTAATCCCAGCACTTTGGGAGGCCGAGGCGGGCAGATCACGAGGTCAGGAAATTGAGACCATCCTGGCTAACACGGTGAAACCCCATCTCTGCTAAAAATTAGCCAGGCGTGGTGGCCGGCGCCTGTAGTCCCAGCTACTTGGGAGGCTGAGGCAGGAGAACGGCGCGAACCTGGGAGGCGGAGCTTGCAGTCAGCCGAGATCACGCCACTGCACTCTAGCCTGGGTGACAGAGCAAGACTCCATCTCAAAAAAAAAAAAAAAAAAGAGCACAATGGGGACAGTAAATTTAGATAGCCATTACCAGTTTTAGTTGGTCAACAACAATAACTAGAAGTACCTTGCCTTGCTGAGAATTAAAAAGAAAATGTTATATTCGAGTGCTATTTCTTTTGTGGCACTGAAACTTTACATATAACAGGACCCTTGTACACTGTTGGTGGAATGTAGATTACTACAGCCATTACAGAAAACAGCATGGAGGTTTCCAAAAAAACGAAAAATAGAATGACCATACAATTCAGCAATCCCACTTCTGGGTATATATACATATATTCAAAGGAAATAAAATCACTATCTTGAAGGGATATCCACACTCCCGTGTTCATTGCAGCATTATTCACAATAGCCAAAAAATGGGAACAACCTAAGTGTCCGCTGACACGAACTGGTAAAGAAAATGCATATGGTACACATACCACGGACCATTAACCCGCCTGAGAAGAGAAGGAAGTCCTGTCATTTGCAACAACATAGGTGAACGTGGAGGATGTTATGCTAAGTGAAAGAAGCCAGGCATAGAAAGACAAATACTGCCTGATCTCATATTGTCAGAGGTGTGTGAACCAGGACGCCATCTTAAAATAGGAGCTGGGTAAAATAAGGCTGAAGCCTACTGGGTTGCATTCCCAAACGGTGAGGCATTCTAAGTCACAGGATGAGATAGGAGGTGAGCACAAAATACAGTTCATACAGACCTTGCTGATAAAACAAGCTAATAAAAAGGAGCCAGCCAAAACCCACCAAAACCAAGACGGCGACAACAGTGACCTCTGGTCGTCCTCACGGCTACACTCCCACCAGCACCGTGACAGTTTACAGATGCCATTGCAAAGTCAGAAAGTTACCCTATATGGTCTAAAAGGGGAGGCAGGAATCATCCACCCCTTATTTAGCATGCCATCAAGAAATAACCATAAAAATGGGCAACCAGCAGCCCTCGGGGCTGCTCTCTCTATGGAGTAGTCATTCTTTTCTTCCTTTACTTTCTCAATAAACTTACTTTCACTTTGCACTGTGGACTGGCCCTGAATTCTTTCTTGAGATCCAAGAAACCTCTCTTGGGGTCTGGATCAGGACCCCCTTCCTGTAATAATATGTGGTATCTAAAGACGTCGAACCCAACCAAACAGTAGAAGGGTGGTTACCAGAGTCAGGGCGTGGGTGCAGTGAGGTGACAGGTGTTGGTACAAACTTTCCATGGTAAGTATCGAGGCAGGAGAACAGGGTCTGGAGAACAGGGGGTCTGGAGAACAGGGTCTGGAGACAGGGACAACAGCAAGGTCTGAGAAAACAGCAAGGTCTGGGCACAGGAAACCCAAGGCCAATTCGAGCTGCCTCCCCAAAGCTGGATCACAAGGAAAACACCTGGGTCTGGGGGCAGGGAACCTGAGGCCAGTTAACACACTTCTGAAAGCGGAACCAAAAGGAAAACCCCCTGTCCCCAAGCCGAGCAGCAAAGGATCAAAGCCTACTCTCCCTACAACGTCTCAGATGGAAAGGGAGAGTGCCCTGGATTAGCTGCAGGCAACGCAGGGACCATCCCTTCATCTGCACAGGGCACCAATTCACCTCAGCCTTTAATCAGCCAGGGACCAAATCCTTCATCCAGATACGGAGTAGCAGATAAGAACCTCAAACAGGGAACTTAACACCCATGAGCCCTTGCTGGGCCCGCTCCCACCCTGCAGAGCGCTTTCTCTCTTGAATAAATCCCTGCTTTCGCTGCTTCGCTCCCCGCGTTTCATTCCTCTGCTACTCTGTGTTTTGGTCAATTCTTTGTTCAAAATGCCAAGGACCTGGACAACTCATAGTAAAGACCCTCCACGAGTAACAGTAGGTTCTAGAGGCCTACTGGACAACACGGACACTACAGTTACTAATAACATATACTTGCAATTGGCTCAGAGAGTAGATCGTGAGTATTCTCACCACATACACGAAAACAGTAAATGTGAGCTGGTGGGTATGTCAACAAGCTTGACTGTGGCGAACATTTCACAATGAATACTTATAGCAAAGCATCACGTTGTACATCTTGAATATTTGAAAAATATACGGAATGAGGAGCCCCCTGTGCTCTCAGATATAATTATGCTCAGAGGAAACTGCTGAAGAGTCACAGGTAACTTACCACAGATGGAGAATCCCCTACTCCCTGGAGAGACCGGGGACAGCGATGGGACTGAGCAGGAGCTGGGTCACAAAATAGCTATCCAGGCTCACAGGCTGGAGAGCAGCAGCAGTCCCCCATCCTGTGTGTGTGGTGGTGAGGGGTGGGAGTGATGCTGTCAGGTACCCAGCCCAAGGCCCCTAGGCCTTCCCTGGGAGGGTCCTGCACCTCAGGCCTCAGGGTACGGGGCGTGGCAGAGAGAATGAAAGGGGAAATAGACCAGGAGCTGAAAACCATGTCAAATGAACCATGAGCTCCAGATAAGAAATCTGTACTCAGAAAATTCTTACATATAAAAATATCTTTTAAATATTAAAAAATCTCATCTTGCTCTAATTTTTTGGTATAAATTTCATTTCAAAAACTTCCCACCTGTTGTGTGTGGACTAAAGAGAACATGATTTTTGGTGCAGTTTGGATGGAGTAAGTGGAAAATGGCGGGAAAGTGGCAAAAGGGCAAAGGCCTCCAGGCAAAGGCGCTGAAGAAATCTCAGGGGGAAAAGCCCCTGTGGCCAGGTTGGCCCTCACCTTGGAAGGACAGGATCTGTCTCCAGGAAGTGGGGTCCAGGTCCCACATTTACCACTTGTCTGAGTTTCTTCATACAAGGCTTCCCCGCCTGAGGGGCCTTGTCAGAGCTGCAGTGCTGAGCCCGAGGCCACCTGCCATTTCTCCCTCCTCCTCTTCACGTCCTTCTTCTTGGGCCATGCCTCCTCCGCCCTTGGGTGTTTGTCTGACAGGGAGGGCTATGGCGGTGGCTCATTCTGGAACCAGTATGTGCTGCTTGTGGGGGCTGCAAAGCCCTGCATGCCAGCCCCGCCCCAGGCCTCTGCTTACCAGACCCTTCCTTTCACCCACTTTGTTCTTCTGGGTGAGTTTTGAGGAAAGGAACTGCCTTTCAAATGCAGCCTGACTTAGGTCGGTGGTCTTTTTCTCTTTTCTTTTCTGTTCCTTGTCTGCACAGATGAGCTTTTCAGGACTGTGAAGAAAAGCAGAAAAAAATTGTCTCGATTCAGCACAGATGGAATTGTACCATCAAATAGTTTCTGAAGATTAATGTATTGAACTCAATCGTCACTTCTGAGAAGGAACAACTGACCAGCCATCACTGGTGGCTGTGCCTCAATTTGCCTGCCCAGTCCGTATCTCTGCTGGCCCAATTCCTACGGAGGTGGTGACTTGGGGACCCTTCCCCAGCCATGGCTGAGGCACCAGGTCCAGAGCCTCAATCCCTATTGCTGTAGTTGGGACAAAGGGGCTTCCAGGCAGCCTCTGAGTGCTTAAACCAGAAAGTCAGGCAGGACGGCGCCTCCACTTGCCAGCACTCACAGGAAAGCACAGAAAGCCCGTGTGCAAAGATAGAGAAACGGAGCAGGTTCACAAAGAGAAGTGATGCTGAGTGCCACAGAGCCCCAAAGAGGCAGCCTGGCTCCAGCCTCCCAGTCGGTCCCCCGAGCAGCCTGGCTCCCTTCCTGGCTTGGCTTCCATGACATACCGGTGCTCTCTAACATATGGAGCCCCTCTCTCACCTTTCCTTTGAGAAAGACTCTGGCTTTTGTAATCAAACGGTCTCTGCCTCACCTCACCACGTACTGTCAAGTCCTTTTCTTACTTCATCAAATAGCCACGCGAGGCATCCTCTGGGTGTATCTTCCCGGAGGAATTTCACCAGGGCTGCCATCATTTCTGCCCCAGGAAGCCTAGCCCTATCGAGGGAAATAAGCCTTCTCTTTTCTTCCTCCATTCATTCATTCAACAACCACTTATTCATGATCTACTATGCTCCAGCTAAGTGCTGGGAACACCAAGATTAGTAAGACACAGTCCCTGCCCTCAAGGGGCTTGCTGATGGAGGAAAGGGCCAGTAGGGTGCTGGAGAGTTCTGTGTCCCTGTGATAACTGCCCTCTTGCCTGCACTGGAATGGCCAGTGACAGACAGAGGGAGCAAAGGCAGGCAACAGCCTGGCAGGTCAGGGAGTTATGAATGTGCTGACTTGAGCCAGAGGTTTTTGTGGTTAATCAATCTTTCCTTTCTTTAGGTCGATGGGACTTCTGGGCTGAGGCCGGAAAGGGTGGCAGGGCCCAGATGGTGCCTCATGTGCCATGTTGAGGGCCTGGGCTTTGTCGTAAGGGGAATGGCACTGAAGGGTTCCAGTGGAGGAGTGCTGATCACTTTAAAAAGACCACTCTGGCTGCTGGGCGGAAAATGGATTGGAGGAGACCAGCCTGAAGGAAGAATACCAGCGGAGGAGCCAGAGGGGAGATGACGCCAACAAAGCAACGTGAAACCTTTGTCTTGTTGCGGGGGTGGGGGGTTGTGTAATTACTGTTGTTTAAATAAAAATGTTTGTTAAAATGATAAAGGAACCATAAAACCAGAAATAATACATAAAACTTCAAAATCACTAGGGGAAGCAGAAACAAAGTAGCACTGTTTATTCCAACAAAACTCAGGATGGGGAATGAAAACAAAATGTTGAGAGAGTATAACAGACTTCCACGTTTGTGTAGAATATAGAAGTCGGCACAGGCTAAAAGTCCTGCCGAAATAAATAAAGAAGAAAAAACAGAAAATTTACCATCAAAAATAAGAATTTTAAAATCACTAAACAGCTTTAAAAACAATTCCAGAGATGGGAGAGCCTTCAGGAATGAGTTGACAATCTCTAACTCTTGCCTTCCTCTGTGGGAGCATTTTAAATACCAGGTCACCAATATTAAGTACCAGCATAGAGACTGATTCCTCTGTGCTTCTAGCATCTTTGGTGGATTTTTTTCTCCTCGGGTCTGGTTGATGTCCTGGCAGATGGGTATTTAACCTTGTTCTCAACATCACCCTCCCCCTAATAGGCAAGTCAAGCAATGCACTTGGTTTCTCAATGGAGGACAGAACTCTCCAGGCCCCAAGTACAGACAGCATTCCCCAAAACCTATTTGAAAAAGAATCAAGGAGGGGTGGGGAGGGGGAAGGGAGAGCATTATGAAAAATAGCTAATGCATGCTGGGTTTAATACTTAGGTGATGGGTTGATCACCTAGGTGCACATTTACCTGTGTAACAAACCTGCACAACCTGCACGTGTATGCTAGCACTAAAAATAACTAATTTACAAATCAAAGAGAAATTCTAGACCTATAAAATAACTGAAAATAATAATTCAATGGATGGCTTTAACAACAAACAGACACAACAAAAGAGATAATAAAATATCTGAAACCACACATGGAAACACAAAAAGGATAGAAAATATACAAAAATGATAAGAGACAGAATCAGTGAGAAAATCTAAAATATGTTTAACTAGAGTACCCAAAAGAAAGGAGAGGAGAATATGGCAGAGGTAACAAAGAAAAAATAACTGAAAACTTTCTAGAACTAACTAAAGACATTAACCTACAGATTCAAGAAGACCCATGAATTCCAAGCAGGATAAATAAAAAGAAATCCACATCTAGAAACATCATGTAAAACTACAAAAAATCAAAGACAATGGGAAAATCATAAAAGCATTCAGGGGAAAAGACAGATTACCTTCAAAGGAACAACAGTAAGACTAGCAAGTGACTTCTCAATTGAAAGAGTAAAAGACAATAAGATACATGCTGAAAGAAAATAACTGCCAACCTAACATTCTTAATCCTGAAAACATCCTTTAAGAATGAAGGTGAAGTCTGAAAAGGCTAAATGTTGTATGATTCCAACCACATTACATTGTGTAAAAGGCAAAACAATGGATACAGTAAAAAATAAAGAAATAAAAATTAAAATTAAAAGTAAAAAAATAAAAAAATAAAAAATCACTGGTTGCTAGGGGTTAGTGGGGAGGAGAGATGAATGGGCAGAGATGATTTTTAGGACAGTGAAACTATTCTGTGTGACACTGGAACAGAATGATGGATTCATGTCATTGTACATTTGTCAAAAAGCATAGAATGTACAATGCCAAGAGTGGAACCCTAATATAAACTATTAACTTTGGGTGATAATGTAGTTTGTGCCACTGTGGTGCAGGATGTCAACAGTCGGGGAGGTTGTGTTGGTGGGGGACAGGAGGTGTATGAGAACTCTCTAGGTACTTTCCACTCAAGTCTGCTGTAAACATAAAATTTGTTATGAAAAATAAAGTTAAGTTGAAAAAAGAAGGGAAATAAAGATGTCTTAAAGCAAACAGATTTTTCATGAGCAGATGCACATTTATGAAAACTGGGAAACAATATTTCTGTGTTATTTGTCATGAGGTACATAGTAGAGTATAAATGACATGACCTGAGACCTAGAATTTTCCCACAAAAGTGTGAGCACAAAAGGGAAAGTGGGGTAAAGTGAGAGAGAGAGAGAGAGAACGGCAAAATGTTGATGGCTGCTGAACCTGGGTGATAGGTACATAGGAATGTGTTGCACTCTCTACATTCAGAGCATTTGAAAATGTTTGTAATAAAATATTTTTAAAATGAGTCAGTGTAATTTTCCACAGAAGGGGCGCAGAGGCTCACGTCTATAAATCCCCCAGCACTCCGGGAAGCCAAGGTGAGTGGATCACTTGAGGTCAGGAGTTTGAGACCAGCCTGACCAATGTGAAACCCCTTCTCTACTAAAAATATAAAAATTAGCCAGGCATGGTGGTGGGCGCCTATAATCCCAGCTACTCAGGAGGCTGAGGCAGGAGAATCACTTGAACCTGAGAGGCAGAGGGTGCAGTAAGCCGATATCGTGCCATTGTACTCCAGCCTGGGTAACAGAGCAAGACTACGTCTCAAAAAATAAAAAATAAAAATGTCCACATTAACAGAACAAAGGAGAAAACACTGTAATATTAATAAATGCATAAAAATTAATATATGTCAAAATCTATTCATGATCTAAAAAAAAAAACTCATAGCAAACTAAGAAAATGAATTCCTTAATTTATTAATGGAAATCTAAAAATAATGTAAAACACAAAAAACACCAAAAGTTTTCCCTTTAAAAATAGCACAAGGAAGCCAATTTTCACCACTTCAGCTTTGTGCCAGAGATCTTAACTGGTACTGTAAGGTAAGGAAAAGAAATAAAAGGTATAAGGAATGGAAAACAAGACATAAAATTCTCTTTATTAGAAGATAATATTGTGGGCTGGGCGCAGTGGCTCACACCTGTAATCCCAGTACTTTGGGAGGCCAAGGCAGGTGGATCACCTGAGGTCAGGAGTTCGAGACCAGCCTGGCCAACATGGTGAAACCTCATCTCTACTAAAAATACAAAAATTATCCAGGTGGGGTGGTGCACACCTGTAATCCCAGCTACTCAGGAGGTTGAGGCGGAGGTTGCAGGGAACCAAGATTATGCCACTGCACTCCAGCCTGGGTGACAGAGCGAGACTCCATCTCAAAAAAATAAAAAGAATATTGTGTACATAGAAAATCCAAAAGACTATAGATAAATGTCAGAACTCAAAATAAAGTTTAGCAAGGTTGCCAAATACAAATTCAGTATATGAAATCATTTTTATTTCTATACATTATAATTACCTAGAAAATGAAATTACACATAATAATAAAATAGGAATAAGTAGGAATAAATCTAAACAAAGATCTATAAGACCTTCAGACATGGTTTCTTATCCATAGTACTTACTGACATTTGGGGCTGAGTATTCTTTGTTGTAGGATATTTGGCCACATCCCTGCCCTATGTCCCGTATCAGATGCCTGTAGAACCCCACGCCCTTGACAACCAGAAATGTCTCCAAACATTGCCAGCTTCTTAATCAATTTGATTAAGAACCACTCCCTTACATAAAATAAGACCCACATTAATGGAGAGATAGATACCATGTTCATTGATTAGAGGACTCAAAATTGTAAAGATGTCAATTCTCCCTAAATTGATCTACAGATTCAATACAATCCCAATCGAAATCTCAAGCATTAGGTTGGTGCAAAAGTAATTGTGGTTTCTGCCATTACTTTTTTGTTTGTTTGGGAATTTGTTTGTATGTGTGTATGTCTACATGAAACTTGAGCTAATTATAAAATATATATTGGTGTATTTGTTCTACCAGGTATCAAAACTCATTAAAAAGCTATAGTAAACAAATAGGCAAGGATGGAGAACCTGGAAATTAAGTATACATAACAGCACTGAATTTGTATAAAAGTCTACGCTGCAGAACAGCAGGGAAATTATATTTTCAATAAATGGTACTGAGGAAAATGGGTGTCATTAAAGGGAAAAAATTCAACTGGGTCCCACATAAAATATATACAAAAAGCAATTCTAACTGGATTATAAGCCTAAATTTGAAAAGCAAAACTATAAAAGCAGGCCAGGCATGGTGGCTCATGCCTGTAATCCCAGCACTTTGGGAGGCCAAGGTGGGCAGATCATGAGGTCAAGAGATAGAGACCATCCTGGCCAACATGGTAAAACCCCATCTCTACTAAAGATACAAAAATCAGCTGGGTATGGTGGCGTACGCCTGTAGTCCCAGCTACTCAGGAGGCTGAGGCAGGAGAATCACTTGAACCCGGGAGGCGGAGGTTGCAGTGAGCCGAGATCGTGCCACTGTGCTCCAGCCTGGCGATAGAGCAACACTCCGTCTCAAAAAAAAAAAGGCTGTACAGCTTTTGGAAAAGACATTTTAAAATAATGTATAAAAGCACTAGTTATAAAGGAAAAGAAAAATAGGTTTGACTATATCAACATTAAGAATATCTATTCATTAAAAAATACCATTAGGAAGAGTAAAAATGCAACCCACAAAATAGGAAAAGATACTTATAACACAAATAACTGAAAAAGGGTTTATAGCCAGTATAAGGAAAATCAGTTAAGAAAGACCAAACATCCCAACAGAAAAAAAAATGCCAAAAGTCTCGAACAGATGCTTCTCAAATGAAGAAACCCAACAGCCAATAAAGACATGAAAAGTGCTCAGTTTCACTGATAACGTGAAAAATGCTGTTATATAGCTGCCAGCTTTACTTTTATTATTTTACTTTATTATACACCAAGGGTAAAGGAGAATGAGAAGCAACAGTATTTCTCCCCCATGCTGATGGGGGTGTAAACTGAAACAGTCTCTTGGCAAAACAGTTTAATATTATCCCACAACTCAACAAACTCCACTCTGGGGTATATATCCTAAGAAATGTGGATTGTGGGCCAGGCACAGTGACTCACGCCTGTAGTCCCAGCATTTTGGGAGGCCGAGGCGGGCGGATCACAAGATCAGGAGTTCAAGACCAGCTTGGCCAAGATGGTGAAACCCCGCCTCTACTAAAAATACAAAAATTAGCTGGGCGTGGTGGCGGCCACCTGTAATCCCAGCTACTTGGGAGGCGGAGGCAGAGAACTGCTTGAACCCAGGAGGCGGGGGTTGCAGTTAGCTGAGATCGCATCACTGCACTCCAGGCTGGACAACAGAGTGAGACTCCGACTCAAAACTAACTAACTAAATAAATAATAAATGTAGATTGTGGGAACCAAAATACCAAACTGGATCGTTCATAATAGCCAAAATGTGGAAACAACCCAAATGTCCACAACAGTGGATTGCCTAAATGATGGCATAGTCAAATACAACAGAATACACTCTGAAAATAGAAGTTAACACACTGGAGCTATATGAACAACAGAAAGGAATCTGAAAAACTTAATGGTGAGTAAAAGCAGTCACACAATGAACTACACATGTACAAACCCCCAACAGATGAATTTTATGGTATGTAAGTTGCATTTTTTTTTTTTTTTTTTTTTTTTTTGATCGTGTCTCACTCTGTTGCCTTGCCCAGGCTGGAGTGCAGTGGCGTGATCTCAACTCATGGCAACTTCTGCCTCCCGAGTTCAAGTGATTCTCCTGCCTCAGTCTCCCGAGTAGCTGGGATTACAGGCATCTGCCACGACACCTAGCTAATTTTGTATTTTAGTAGAGATGGGGTTTCACCATGTTGGCCAGGCTGGTCTCAAACTCCTGACCTCAGGTAATCCGCCCGCCTCGGCCTCCCAAAGTGCTGGGGTTACAGGCGTAAGCCACCGTGCCCAGCCTGTAAATTATATCTTAATAGAGATGTTTTTAAAGAGTCAGTCATAAAAGAATAAATGCTTTCAGGTTCTGTTTATATGAAATTCAAAAATATGCAAGATAAACTATATCATTTAAGGACACAAAGTTAGTTGATAACACCACAGGGAGAGCAAGGAAGTGAACACTTATAAAGTGAAGAGAGCTCTGGGGCAGGGAGGAGACTGCCTTGGGAGGGGGCAGGATCCCTTTCTTGAAATGGCTGGTGATTCCACAGGACTGACTCAGGGACTTGTTAAGCTGTTTATGTTTTATTCTGTCCTCTACATATATTTCATAATACAAATGTGATGATAGTAATAATAAAACTATAAACTACTAAAAGACAGAAGTGTGACTAGTTACAAGAGCTTCAGTAGGAAATAAAGGAAGTTGCAAGTTAAACAAATATTTGTTCTGCTCATCTGTACCTGTATTTGTAAGTTTGAGTCCTGGCTCTTGCGGAGGCTTTATGCCACTCTTTTGGAATCACACGGTGTGAAGTGAAAGTGAAGTAGGGTGAGCTGGCATGCAGCCTGGCCTTCTCTATTTCCTTAAATTCTTTGATGGAATGTCGTTTTCCTACAGGAAGATAAAAAATCAAAATCAACACTCTTCAAGAACTCCAGTTGCTCTTGGAGTGAGAAGTCACTGGACAAATAGCAGTCTCAAAAAAATGAGGCCCAGTGATCACAAAGCACCTGTCTCACATTGAAGACCAGTTCTCTTCTCTTCATCCACCTCTTGCTGTCTTTGAAACAGAGGATCAACAAATGGTGGGACTGTAACCTACAAGAAAAATGAGACTCTTTGAGGACCAGAGTGCAGTCTGTATTAAGCTTTTAAAATGTGTTCCACATAAAGATGGGAACAATAGACCCTGAGGACTACAAGAGTGGGAAGGGCAGAAGGGGGCAAGGGTTGAAAAACGACCTATTCGGGACTCTGCTTGCTACCAGGGTGACAGATTCAATCGCACCCCAACCTCAGCAGTATGCAATATACCCATGTAACAAACCTACATGTATACCCCCGAATCTAAACGTTGAAATTTAAATAAATAAAGTCTGACCTAAGCATGCAAGTATGCCCTTACTGTACACCAAAGCAGCTGAGAAGAAAGGCCCAGGAATGTGCCAATCTACACAGCAGTGGAAGGGCATCACCTCAGATGAGGATGTCGCACAGAGCCTTAAATGGCTGAACTGAGGGAGGGAGGGAGGGCCGCCCAGATGGAAGAGATGCACTTCTGTTAAGTGCTCTACTGTGTCACTGCATCAGCCAGTAAATATTTGTGTTGCCATTGTGTGCCACATCCAGGCTAGATCCTGTCTTCAAGGATCTCCTAGTCTAGAACAGCCTAGTCATCCACAGTGACAATCTAGTCCTGAGAGGGGCCAGCCAGCTCAGGATCCTGTAGGAGCAGGGGCAGTGCTCCTAACCCAGCCTGGGAGGACACATGTCTCCTAGGGAAGCTGACGACTGGTCTGTAAGGGTCTGTGAGAACAGAGGGTCAGGTGACCAGAGCTATGAGTTTGTGTCAAAGGGTAGGGACATACAGAAGTATTTTTTCTCCCCGCTCCTGATAAGCCTTAGACAGAGGGACTATTTTTCCCCTCCATTTCCCCCACAGCACTCATCCCAGTGCTGGACTGAAGTGCTAGGTAAGCAATTACTGAATAAACCAGGCAGCATAACATGTACTGCCTCCAGCACCCCAGATGATGACATTCTACCCAGAACCAAAAGAATCTGTTCATCTTCATATGACTGACCTGGCTTGGTTCTCTGGGAGAAGCAAAAGAAACCGCTTCCACCTTCAGAGCCATACATATCTTTTAAAAAAGTAATAGTCATATCAGGTAGCTACTTCTGCTGCATGGGAGCGAAAAACTGAAACCTACATTTCTCAATTTTAACTCCTGTATTGGCGGTTTAAAAATCTGAAGACTCATTACAACCTCAAGTATGAGCTCTCACGGGCAGCCTGTGCTGAAATTCCTCCTGTATCTCCGGTAGAAAGGAGTATTCCCTCCCAAATCCCATAATCCCTGTGCTGACTTCTGTGACACTCGCCGCACTCCACTGCACAAGCTGTCCACACCTCTCTCTCTCCTTCTGGTGCTTCAAGTTTGCTGAATGTGAGTAAATGAATGAACAAGTGATCACACGTATCCGTGCCTTGTGCACAGTGTAAATTCCACAGGAGTCTAAACTACTCTAAAACTCAAAGGAAATGCTTTTGTAGACTTTTTTAAATAGAGAATAACTACAAGACTTCTAAAATGACTAGGTTTCCCCCAACTCCAGAGCTCCTAAGAATAAAAAACCAAAGAAACCTGCTCTACCCTTTTATAATTTGGTTTTTCTTCATATAAAAGGATTGTAGGCCGGGCCCAGGGGCTCACACCTGTGATCCCAGCACTTTGGGAAGCCAAGGCAGGTGGATCACTTGAGGTCAGGAGCTCAAGACCAGCCTGACCAACATGACGAAAACCCTTCTCTACTAAAAATACAAACAATTAGCCAGGCGTGGTGGCATATGCCTGTAATCCCAGCTACTTGGCAGGCTAAGGCAGGAGAACTGCCTGAACCCCGGAGGCGGAAGTTGCAGTGAGCCAAGATCACACCATTGTACTCCAGCCTGGGCAACAAGAGCGAAACTCCATCTCAAAGAAAAATTCAAAAAATTTAAAAAGGGATTGTATACTTCAGGATTATAACGGTCTTCACATATAATTTCCTTCAGATATAAAATATACTTAAAGGAAAAATCACTAGATACAAACTGTTTTGCGAGATTCATATTATAAAAGTCAAATACTGTATTTCATTTTTATATAAAAGCATAGCTTCAAAGAGTTGGAAGAAACTGCTGAAGTAATTTAGACTGCAATGAGACTCCACTACCTTCTGGGAGAAGTAATCATCTAACTTTAGTCTGAAGTCATCCATGGGCCTTTGAGAACTTTCTGTTCCATGAGGCAGGTACTTTTTTTGGTAATTTTAACCTCAAGAAAGTCTGCCCTTAGGTTGAGTTTAAATCTGCCTTGTAACTTGCAGGTACAGACACTAGTTCTATACATCTAATTCATCGGCTAATGTCTGCCTTTAAAATATTTAAAAGGTTCATTCCCCCTCGTGTCGTCTTTTCCTTGGGCCAAATACCCCACCTCTTTCCAGTTTTCTTCCTATAAAGTGATGTCAAGACTCTTTTCTAAAGGTTTTGCAACTGATGACTGTCCCTTCAACAGTGTGACATCAGGAATGACAGGATAAGGACAGGATGGACCAAGACTCTGATGCTTCCCACTCTTAAGCACAGCCTCTCTTGCCTGAGAGCTGTATGTTTTCTGGGAACCCAGCTCATACAGTTGATTTACAATGACTTTACTGACATTCAAAATCACTTGGACTTCGACACATGCCATTTCTAAGATCTTCCTCCCTATACCCATGAAATCACATTTCTGGACACAAATATAAGACTCTGCACTTTGGAGATCTGGATTCAATCTTGAGCTCTGCCCCTTAAGAGTGTGTAGGAAAACGTATTTAAGGTAAATATTCAGAAACTGTGCTCAGTAAATATACGTAAATGTTCTAATATTTCAGCTAACCTACTCTAGGGTCTCACTCTGTCACCCAGGCTGGAGTGCAGTGCCACGATCATGGCTCACTGCAACCTCTGCCTCCCAGGCTCAAGTGATCCTTCCACCTCAACCTCCCAAGTAGCTGGGACTACAAGTGCACAGAACCACACCTGGCTTTTTTTTTTTTTTTTTTTTGGTACAAACAGGTTTTTGCCATGTTGCCCAGGCTGGACTCAAACTCCTGGACTCAAGCAATCCATCCACCTCAGCCTCTCAAAGTGCTGGGATTACAGGGGTGACCCACTGCACCCAGCCACTACTCTAGATATCTACTAGATATGTGGAGGTAAGAAAGAAAGATCCAGTAGTGCACACCTGAAGTTAACAGATTTGTATTTGGTACTGCAAATAGATAGACCTAAATTCTGAGAGAGAGTCCTGACCTCAAAATCAAAAGAATCTTCAAATTAAGAAACCAAATTTTGCTGTTTTGTAAAGCCAAACTGTAGAACAGAGTTTAGAAACTGTTAGTCCTAACACCTACCGGTTGGCTAACTCAGCCATGCAATAGCATTCTCCTTTGTCCACTTCCTACTAGAGAGATGAGAAAGCCACAGTGGCTTTCCAGGCTCTGCTTATGGCTAGGATTTGCCTCATGACCCAGTCCTGGCCAAACAGACCTAAGGGAAAGCTGACTAGGGGCCTCTGGGGACTCTTTTTGCTTCCTGCAAAGGAGTAGTGTAAGAGCAGAGGCCCCTGGTACCATTCCTTACCCCTCCTTCTTCCTGCCCTGAATGAAGACCTAATGTCTGGAGCTATAAGCAACCATCAGGCAAATGTGAGAATGATGGGGATAAACTGAAAATACTAAGGATAGCAGAATAGAATAGGAAAAAACCTGACATTGTTATGCTGTCAGAACCTAACACGAGACCACCTACTTCTCAATATCTTGTGAAGTAAATGATAAATGTCCTTATGATTTAAGCCACAGTAACTCCATTAACATCTACATAAAATCATTCCTGACAAATCTAGTTCCAAGTCAACACTCCTATCCCCTCCAACCTCAGGCTTAAGAAAGCAGTACGTGTATCACAATTCAATGAACTCATCTTAAATACAAAAATAAGCTGGAGACTATTTGTATAACCAGTGAAACTGTTAGACTAACTCTTCAAATTATACTTTATTTGAAAAATAAAACATCAGTACCATTTTATGTCTGTGCTGTAAATAATATTCAACATTCTCTTGTTTCCTTTTTTTAAGCCCTTTATATGAAATTACTTTTTCCATAATTCTCTGCTGAAGAGGCTCTGCAACGTTTTCAACCCATTTTTTATGTAACATCTCTTTTCTTCTTTCCTTAAAAGTATCCAGATGCTGAAAATACGTATCCAATCTCTAGTGAAGTGATACAAACAAGGAAAATAAATTATAAAGAAATGTTTCACTTATTGTCATTTGAGTAAGGGGGAAAAAAACATCTGTTCCCACTACTAAGCTCTCAGCCACATTTGGGTTGCAAAGCCCCAGTATAAGATAACTGAAGCACAGAATAAAGTACAGTAAGAGAAGCTGGAAACACAGAGCAGAAGAACTCACATAAACTTCTAAACCACAACTGTGCCTTCAGATTAAACCACATCTAACTCATGAATCAGATTAAGTTATTCCTAACTCATGAAACTCTTGTTTCTTTTTCAGGATTTCCAAGCATTCCCTGGTCACCCATCCTGTGTCTAGCCTTCACCATCAGGAAAGTCTGTGACAAAATTGGTAGAGTAGAAAGCACACTAGACTGTGACACCTCTCTCTGGCCTGTGAAAGAGAGGTAATCCCATCTATCTCTTTGGATGCTTAAATGGGAATTTATGTGCACTTTCTTTATAAATTGTAAATCGCAATTCAAATGTCAAAGCTTTATTCTTTTTTGTCTGTTTAAAAGATAAGGTCTCACTCTGTCGCCTAGGCTAGAGTATAGTGGCATGGTCACAGTTCACTACAGCCCCAACCTCCTGGGCTCAAGCGATCCTCCTGCCTCAGCCTCCTGAGTAGCTGGGACTATGGTGTATGCCACCACGTCTGGCTAATTTTTAAATTTTTTATAGTGATGGGGCCTCACTATGTTGCCCAGGCTGATCTCAAACTCTCAAACTCCTGGTTTCAAGCAATGTTCTTGCTTCAGCCTCCCAAAGTATTATTATAACTCCATCTCTCTCATTGAAATTAAATGTCCCTTAAGCTAATTTCATAGTGACTATCAGTTACTGATTGGTCATAACCCTTAAAAGCTTATTTTGTTTCTAGTGGTTTTCTACATCCCCACTGCAACGTGGGAACACATGAGAAAGAGGCAAGTGTGACTAGGAAAGAGTTTCTATTCAGTACCAGGACGAAGAGAAGGAGCAATTAGGACAGTTTCTCAGATCCCTTCAGGACAGATCCAAGTGGGATTAGGGACCTCTTAGTGATCCTGCAAGAAGCGGGCATGACCTCAGATCCATGTAGTACAAACAAGTAAATTACAGGATCCTCATTCCCCCTGCAAAATGAATCTCTTGGATCATGGTGACATGACTCTTGGCCATGTCGTTCTGCACACTCTTGCTCCCCTAGAACACACTTAGAATGCAGCGTGGAGCCAACTCTTACCTTCACAACAGAATTTTCTCTAAATAATATTGCACGTACTGCTTCATCAATGTCTTCTCTAGCTAATACCTAAAATTACAGAATTGGATATTAGGCTGTAAATCCTGAAGAAACAAACTACAATGACGAAACTCAGTGTACTTTACCCAATAGTTTTAGCGTAAATCTTGAGGCTTATTGTGTAACATAAATACATGGAAAATTTCTAAACCCATTCTCCATGAACCCATCAACCAGGTTCAAGAGTGATTAATTCTGAGTCAATCTTAAATCATCTAATAAATCTCATTTTTCAGCCCCCCCACCCAGACTATTTTAAAACAAATCCCTGATAGTATATTATTAAATTATGTTTTAAAGCACTAAAAAGCTTACTAAAGGAATCCTCTTTTCAGGCATTCAGTAGCTGTTTTTGGTTTGCTTTTTGACACAAAGTCTGGCTCTGTCACCCAGGCTGGAGGGCAGTGGTGCAATCTTAGCTCACTACAACTTCAGCCCCCCGGGTTCAAGTGATTCTCCCGCCTCAGCCTCCCAAGTAGCTGGGATTATAGGCACGTGACACCACACTTAGTTAATTTTTGTATTTTTTAGTAGAAACGGAGTTTCACCATGTTGGCCAGGTTGCTCTCGAACTCCTGACCTCAAGTGATCCACCCACTTTGGCCTCCCAAGTACTGAGATTATAGGTGTGAGCCACCCCACCCAGCCAGTAGGTGTGTTTTAAAGAGCCCTTGAAGTTTTCCGCCTTTTGCTAGATCTCTTCATAAGTCAAAAACCACAGAAAATTCCCTTTAGTTCAACTAGTCCAGAGTCTCAGAGCTAATTAGTGGGAGCTCATGGCCTCCAATCAATATCATCCACATCTAGGGACTTGCTGTTTCCATTATGAGTTTGGGTAAAGCTGATGCATTTTAATCACCACTTTAGGGCTTTTTCAGTTGGATCACTATGAACTAATCTCTAGCTTTTATTCTTACAGGACTAAGTGTGAACAAATGAAAAGGCAATAAAAATCCAGTATCTGGAAGAGATAAACTAGTACATTAAAAATTGTTGATGAAAAATGATAAAGGTTCTTAGAACTGTTATTCAATTTCTGATTCTTCTTTCTGTTCTGCCACACTGAATGTATCACAACTAAACCCCAAATTCAAATACCAAATCTGTGAATAAGAGAAATCTCAAAAAGGAAAGTTAAGAACCTGTCTCTAAAATATTTTTTTAATTAAAAGAAGATGGTAACTGAAAAGTATGTAAAACAATTAAACATGTATCCTGACACTACAATATAAATTTAGAATCAATCTATTTATTTATTTGGAGAAGCAGAAACACGTTGACAAGCATCTTGGGAAGTCACCTTCTTAAAGAACATCCTAGTAAGACTGTTAGCAAATGTTATGTACACTCTTGAGTCAGATTGTCAAATAATCTTTTTCTGTTTAAAGAAATTAAACTGTTTTTGTCTTTGATGGCTCTTCTTTGTGATTTTGTCAGGAAATATAAGGAAAAGGTCATGATTTGCGGCAGCACTTCTGAAATCCACGGCTTTCTGTGTGTACACACACAGAAAATTAAGCCTCTCACTACTCCGACCGCCACTAGGGCAAAAGGGGAAAAACAAAGGAAATTTCCAAGAGTTTTTCACGGCGAGGCAAAATGATACAAAATAATGAAACTTTATGAGAAAATCATTACCAGATCCTAAAGCAGAATTGACTGGCAAGCCCAGACCTGGCTTTTCCTGCCGGGGAGCTGGGGTTGCTGCCTTCACCCACCCGCCTGCCCCCGTCGGTGCACCAGTCCCCAGGCTGGCGACCGGGAACACTCTTGGCCACACTCTCGGCCAAATCTGAGCCCGGAACACTCCCCTTCAACGCCTGCTTTAAACCGGGCACTGTCCCAATCCTGAGAACAGAAGCGAGATTAAGATAAACAGTTCCCAGACTCGAGGGGTCCCATCGCCAAAATGACGTCTCAAAAAGCCACGTTCTCTCACCTCCATTAAAGAAACGGACTCGGGCTCCGGCCATTCTCTTAACTTTTCTGGCCTGAAATGTTCATCATAAATCCAAGTTTTGGTGGCAGCCATGGACAGAATCCCTGAGGGAAGAAAAGGTAAACTGAGGCTGAGGACGACGGTTACCGTTGAGAGCTAGGCCTGTGGGCTCAGGGAGTGTTCGAATCCCGCTCGGCCCCTTTCTAGCTGGGTCGAGTCACCCAACAAACCGGGATCCTCGGCGCCCTGGGCGCTTCAACAGGCCCGGCTACCCGCTCCCGTGTCGTCCTTGGGCCAAAGCGGGCCCTTCCCCTGGGCCGCGCCGCCCTGGCCCTGCCACGGCCCTCCCTGGGCTCTGAGACCCCCAGGCCCGCAGGCCTCCCCGGGCCCCACCTCAGGGCAGCCCCGGGGGTGGTCGCAGGCCCCGCGGCTCCGTGCCGGTGGGGCTCCCCCGCGGCCGCGTCCTGGAACGGCAACGGAGAAAGGAGCCCGCGAGCCCGCGCGTCGGGGCGATGCGCCACCGCCAGCCCCGGCGTGCCCCGGCGTGCTGCCCCGACGCCAGCTGGAAGGTGACGCCGACGTCCCGGGAAAGGGAAGGGCGCCATTTGATTTCACAGCGAACGGAAACGCAGTGATGAAGCCCAGCGCCTGGCCCTCGCCCTCCCTCCACGGCTGTCTCGGGGGCGCCCTTCCCTCGCGGCCCCGGCGGGCACGCGGGCCTTCAACCGTCGAAGCCCCCGCCGCCCTTCTGGACTTTTATCGAGGCCTGTACATTAATACGAAAGAGAATTTGCTATTTACCTGTAAGATTGAGGGCGACAGCGTAAGAGGAATGGTTTTAAGTGACGCGTCCGGCTTCTTACTCCCACTGAAGGGTGAAGGTGCCACAGGTGGGCCTGGTTTGGATTCTGATGTGAAGAAACCGACTTCAAAACACGTGGGCCAATCAGGAAAATACCAAAACTCTGACTACATATTTAATGATATCTAGGAATTATTGTTAATAGTTTAAGGTATGGTACATTATCACAACCAAGATTTGACATAGCTACATCAAGATACAGGATATTAACAAGGATTACTGTTTTCAGCCAATGTTTCTTCAAGTATTTTTTTTAGTCCTGTTTCTCTCGTCCTGGGATTCTGATGATACGAATATTATTATAGCCCCCACAGCCCTTAAGCCTCTGTTCTTTCCTCCACCCTCAATCTATTTTCTCATTTTTTCAGATTTGGTAATTTTTATTGTTCTATCTTCCAGCTCACTGATTTTTTCCTCCATCTTCTCCATTCTACTGTTGAGCTTACCTGCTGAGCTTTTTATTTTGGCGATTGTAATTTTCAGGTCTACAATTTTCATTTGGTTCTTTATATCTCCTATTTGCTCAGGATTTTTATTTTTTCATTTGCTTCAAGTGTATTCATATTTGCTCATTGAAGCATTTTTCTCATAGCAACTTTAAAAGTCTTTTTGGGCTTATTCTAACATCTTTGTCATCTCAGTGTTGGTCTCTATTGATTGTCTTTTTCATTCAGTTAAAGATCTTCCTGGTTCTTGGTATGACTATTTTTTATTGAAGTCTGAACATTTTCAGTTTATGAGGCTCTGGACTTTAAACTTTGTTTTAGCTGGCTTTCTCCAATACCAATCGAATAGGGTTAATGAGGTTACCACCTCATTACTGCCAGGTGGAGATAGGAATCCAGGTGCCCCAGTTAGCATTCATTGATACTTGAGGGGCCAAAATTCCTCGTTTACTGCTGTGTAGACCATGATTTAGAGATTCTAGTCAGGCTAACTGAGGGACCATTCAGCAAATTAGTTCCTTATATGGTATAATCTTCTCGAGAAAAGGAGCTGAATCTATCTCATCTTTACATCTTTCTCATAACATGGGACCATCTATGACTGACCCAAATAGCAGGCAAACAGAAAATTCCTGTTGAGTAGACATAGCAGAAAAGTATAATACACTGATGGCTTAAACTACATTAAGTATAAGCAAAAGGTGATTCAAAATAGGATTTTTAATTTCTACCTAGCTTCTTCCTTACTTCATTTGAAAATAGAAGTTTCCCTGATTTACTGAATCAAATTATTTCAATCTCATATGATTTAAAAGCTTACCTGAGCATTTGTCTCTTTACTTGATGTTCCCTGGCAATGTCACCTTTTTTACATGGTGGAAATAACTGTTAAGGATTTGAAAGATTCTCCTTTCAACAGGTAGTGCTTCACTGAGTCTTCACCTAGGCTCTTGCTGCAGGCTCTGAGTCTCTTTCTACATACCACAACTAAGTTTATCTCATAGTATTAAAATCTTTTGTCACTGTTTCTCCTACTAACTTTAAGACAGAGGGCCTATGTTGGCTCATCATTATATCTCCAGAACCGGGCAGAGCACCTGGGAAAAACAGGCACTTAGATACTTACTAAGTGAATGATGAATAAATAAATGAATGAAACATAATCCCGACATCTACACAAAATGAAATTTCAATGTCAACATATTAAAAAAACATTTAAGAGACTGAAGACTTGTCTACCAGGAGAGCATCAAACCTTTTGAAGCTTTGCAGTTGGCCTCTGGTTGCCATTTTGGCATGGCTAGTGTTTTTAGTCATTTATAACTGTAACAGAAAAGCATTTCTATCCAGAGTCTCTTTAAATCAAAAAGTCTAGGCCAGTCATGGTGGCTCATGCATGTAATCCCAGCCCTTTGGGAGGCCAAGGTAGGAGGATTGCTTGAGACCAGGTGTTCAAGACCAGCCTGGGCAACACAATGGGACCTTGTCTCTACAGAATGTCTAAAAATTAGCTGGGCATGGTGGCGGGCACCTGTAGTGCCAGCTACTCAGAAAGCTGAGGAGGGAGGATTGCTTGAGTCTGGGAGGTTGAGGCTGAGGTGAGCCGTGCTTGTATCACTACACTCCAGCTGGGAGACAGAACAAGACCTTGTCTCAGAAAACAAAAGTCCCAATGTTTGTGAGGTGTACGTTAATCTTAACCATAAGAACAAACTTGCACCTAGATTTTTATTTTAAAAGTGTGAAATAGATTTAGGCTGCCTTTTATAAAGAAAACTTAAGAGAATTTCTAAACTTACTCACTTGAACAGAGGAATGGCTATGGAGGAGGCATTAATGACTGATTCATGGAACAGAATTGATTTACCGAAACTTTTCTCCTTCTATATAAAGTCAAGGTGAAGTAACAATATCCCTTTAATGCTGGTGTGATTTCTAGAAGTCTGTTTTGACTGATGAGGTAATATAAAAGGGGAAAAATGCCAAAAACTATAGAGTATTATAAAATCCTTCAGGGTCTCCCCATAAATTCCAAACCCTTTAGCATCACGTGTAAGATTCCTGTCTGCCTTTTTGGGCTCAGCTTTCTTCAGTGATTCCTGGCCTCCTTGCTCCACATGGTGGATTAGAAATGCCTGCGTGGTCCTATCTCTCTGGCAAATCCCTGATTCCACTCACAGAGGTAGACTTTTGTTTGTTTGCTTTTGAGATGGAGTCTCTTGCTCTACTGCCCAGGCTGGAGTGCAGTGGCGCAATCTTGGCTCACTGCAACCTCCCCCTCCTGGGTTCAAGTGATTCTCCCACCTCAGCTTTTCTGAGTAGCTGGGATTACAGGTGCCCCCCTACCATGCCCAGCTAATTTTTGTATTTTTAGTAGAGATGGGGTTTCGCCATTTTGGTCAGGCTGGTCTTGAACTTCTAACCTCAGGTGATCCACCCGCCACGGCCTCTCAAAGTGCTGGGATTACAGGCGTGAGCCATTTCACCTGGCTTGATGGAGCACCTTCCTGTTCTTCTCTGTGACTAATTGGTCAAGGAGTGCACACCTGACCCAAGTCTAGGATCAGATTCTCCTGGCTTTCTTCTAGGATTACAGACTTCTAACCAAAACAGAGGCTTGGAAAGGTGTGAGAGTCATGTTCATGACAACAGCTTAGAAGGGTCTGAGATGACTGCTGCTCAGATGCCAGTGCTATCAAGGTTCCTGCCCTTCCTGTGGAATTCAATTTTTTCTCAGGGTTCTGTAAGATGCTTTGGCACTCTTCCAGTGAATTCTTTTTTTTTTTTTCTTTTTAATCCCAGCCACTAGACCACCAGGGACCAATGGATTCCATTTGTGCTTATGTTAGCTCTGGTTAGCTTGTTACTTATAACACAAATGATCTCAAATAATACAGAAATAGTACAAGGCTTCAGAGGACATGTGAGGTATTTGGAATTGGTATTCATGTCAAAGTGCAGGGAAAGGAAAGGTGTCTTCTCTTCACCATGTGGAATGAGCAACTATATTTGTGATACTGTATCCGGGATTTGCTTCAAAGTCATCCAGTTAGAGTTGAGAAGTAGGTATGCATATACGCAAAGCAAGACTGGCCATGAGGTAATCAGTATTGAAGCTGGATGTCAGATACATAAGGATTCATTATACAATTATCACTATTTTTTCTATACTTCTCTGAAATTGTTCACAGTATAAAGTTTTTAAAATCTAGTTTTCAGCCAGGTGTAGTGGCTCACGCTTGTAATCCCAGCACTTTGGGAGGCTGAGGTGGGTAGATCGCCTGAGCCCAGGAGTTCAAGATCAGCCTGGGAAACATGGTGAAACCTCATCTCTACAAAAAATACAAAAAATTAGCCAAGCATGATGGTGTGCACCTGTAGTCCCAGCTACTCGGGAGGCTGAAAGGCGGAGAATTGCTTGAGCCTGGGAGGTCCAGGCTGCAGTGAGCCATGATCATGCCACTGCACTCCAGCCCGGGCAACAGAAAGAGACCCTGTTTCAAAAAGAAAGAAAGAAAAATCTAGTTTCACTTAGAACCATATGTTGTTTGGGGGTGAGACATTGGGAGACTAGATAACTGTCATGGTAGAATAAAGAGGATGAGGAATATGGAATGAGAGAAAAATGGATAATTTAAAGCAAGACAATATGAAACTCAGATGCCAGAATGTGAAAGGCATTAAAATATAGGGCCACCATTTTTAATAAATCTTATTCCATCTGTGACCCTCAAGTTCATAAATTGATCCTGTAGGTTGCTGAATTGCAACTCCAGATGGATTAACATTGCTGCCAGTCTTTTATGCGAAATCTAGGGCACTGACTAGGAAAGAGGGGGATCTTGGAATTATATGTATGTGGGGAACAGACAGAACTGAAGAAATCAGACTCCCCAAGTCTTTTAAAAGGTTACTATGGTGTCCCTTTGCCTAAGGAAAACAGAATTCCACTCTTCTATGCTCTGTGTCCTACTGTGTCTTCCTGTGACAAAGATTCAAATTCAACAAAAGCCAGAAGACAATGTTTAGAATCAGCAAGCAAGTAATTATACCCTACATGAATTTTTTTTTTTTTTTTTTTTTTTTTTTTTTTTTTTTTTTTTTTGAGATGGAGTCTTGCCCTGTCACCCAAGCTGGAGTGCAGTGGCGCAATCTCGGCTCACTACAGCCTCCACCTCCAGAGTTCAAGCAATTCTCATGCCTCAGCCTCCCAGGTAGCTGGGATTACAGGTGTGTGCCATCACACCTGGCAAATTTTCATATTTTTAGTGGAGACAGGGTTTTGCCATGTTGGCCAGGTTGGTCTCGAACTCCTGACCTCAAGTCAGGTGTTTGGATGGAAGCTGAGGCGGGTGGATCACTTGAGCCCAGGAATTCAAGATCAGCCTGGGCAACATGCCTCAGCCTCCCCAAAGTGCTGGGATTATGGGTGTGAGTCACCTCACTTGGCCAACCCCAAATGTATTTTTAAATTTTCTAATGTTGAAAAAACCTCAGGAGGATATGTGGCTGTGGCTATGAAGGGTGCATGACCAAAGGGAGCATACCTTAATTTAGGAACAAACCAAATAAACAAAGATGGACACTTAGTAAGGGAGCTGTAATTATTTTTATTGGTTCATTCAGCAATATTTCTTAACTTCCGGGGAAAATACATGGTATTGCCATTTCTTAATTATCACAGACACTGAACTCAAAAATTAAAGGAAGTTTGTTGCAGATGCTTTTTTTTTAGAGACAGGACAATTCTTGAGTGCCTTCCTTGGCCTTCACCCTGATTCCTGCGAGCAGATGACTTCCTCTGAAGCAGCCTGATTTTGCGTATCCTTTCACCAATCAAGGATCAGAGTGCGTGCTCCTTGGTTGCTGAAACCTTTTGAAGGTGACAAAACGGAAGAGTTGAGTGTGGTATGGGGATGAGGGGCTTGCAAGAGCAGAAAGCGTTCCCCAGCTAAGCTGGGCTGATCCCCCTGAAGCCTGTCCTGCCAGAGCCCAGTGACTCATCTCTCAGGCAGGGTCTCCACCTAGGCCTCCTGCCTCAGCCTTTCCTCACGTTGTCTGGAGTCAGAAGCACTGAGATTCAGGGATGTGGTCACATAGATGGGCAGATCACTGATGTGTGACGTGATTTGAGGGAACGCCAGTGGTCTCAGCTTTCAGATGTCAACATGTTTGGAGTACTAATTTCCACTTGGACTGTTGTGATTCAGAAAATACTAGGTTCCTTTCTTCCCTTTGCTCTTCAAACCTCTAAAAAATCTCTATTCCATGCCTATCAGCTGATGATCTCACTTCATTGAGAAAATGAGTAAACAGAAGGAAACAATACTCTTTTACAAAATCCACTGAGCTAGTTTGAACTACGTCCATGTACTCGGCCCTCCCTCTTCATACAATGGATAGAGTGTCTTGTCCACCTGAGTCCAGGGTGCTACCTCCTCACCTGTGGACGGACTCTGCCCTTCTATTCTGCCGCCTGTCTCTCCAGCATCATCAAATCTCCCTCTCTATGGGAGCATTCCCATCGGGAAACATACATGTTATCATATCAATATCGCTGATAAAATCATTCCCTTGCCTTACCTTCTCCAGCCACTTTATAACAAAACCCCACAAAAGCATTGCTTATTCTGTCTCCACATCCTCACCCCAATTATCTCCTGAACCCACTCTAATCAGCTTTCATTTCAGCTGCTCCACTTAATCTCTCTGATGAAAATCAGCAGTTACGCCTATATCTCCCAGTCCTCATTTTACCTCCCTCTCAGCAGCATTGCCACGTGGCTGAGCGTGCCCTCTTTTCTGAAACTCTTTCTCTACTGGCCTCTGCAGCAGCACACACTTCTGCTTTGCTTCCTTTCATACCAGCCTCTCACTCCATGCATGTTCCTTCACCAGCTCTGCCTCCTTGCCCCAACCTCTAAATCTTGGCATTCCGCGGGACTAGCCCTTGGTCCTCTTCTCTTTGACACTCACCCCCAGGTGACTGCATGATTTCCCGTAGCATCTATATGAGGATGACTCTCAAAAACCTATCTCTACCTCCAGTCTCCCCTGAACTCCAGACCTGTACCTCCACCTGCCTACTGTATATCTCCTCTTGGGTGTAGGATGGGCATCTACAAAGATACTGAAATGGATCTCATTTTAGTCTCGGTATCTCTTTAGGTGATAGAGGCTATGTTCCTAAGTGAACAATGAAGTAGTGGCAGTTCCATCAGATACTTAGAGCCAGAGACAGTCCTAAGCAAACAGCTGGAAAAGAAATCCGGCAAGAAATTCTGAGCAATAGGAATTTTCTCTGAAGATTACTTGGAAGTGCCCCATGAGAAAAACCATAGCTTCAAACCCCTGCCAAGCCCAGAGAATGCCTTACACTAAAATAGATCGTCATAAAATTAATAGGTAAGAACTTTCCTGCCCACCCATTACTTCTCTTTCCTCCCTCCCACTGTGGACTCTGCAGATATCAGAAACCACAGTGGCAAGAAAGAGGGGTAAGGAATAGGAGAGTAAGAAGGGAAAGAGAGAAGACATCTACCTCCCTCTTCTTTCTTGTAGCTCCAGCTTCAGCAGCCCCAAATGGGGGGAGGGAGACCTTAAATGAAGATTGAAGCATTGGTCATTATGTTATACGAGACTGACCATGTTAGTTACTGAACAGACTGTCTTCATAACCAGAGGCTTTTTACTGTCTGAGAATGCCCAGGGCAGGAGAAGAACCAACCCCAACAGAACAGGTTTAAATGGACAGTGAGGGGAAGAGTTCAGTTGCTCTAAAATCACACCCTACAAATCCTCCTTCGGTATTGTAATGATTGCAATGGAATCCGCCCCAAACACGATTATTCCTCACTTCTGTACTTCTCTCCCTGCAAACCTGCTTTCCCCCAGACCTTTCTAAGGGGTCAGTGACTACGACGACAATCCACCCAGGCCCCTCTGCACTGATTTCTCGCTTTCACCCACTTCCACACCGACAAACAAGCTCTGCCAGCTCCTCTCCACCCACACTGGAGCCTGGAGTCCTCGCTCTCACGTGGCCTGGAACCCTCACTGCCTGACGGCCCTGCCTCGGCTCCAGCAACCGCAGTTGTTTATGCAGCAGCCATGTTCTTCTTTGTACAATGCTGACTAGATATTATTTCCCCCCTACTCCAAACCTCTGCACAGCTTCCCCTCACACTTTGAATTTTATTCTAACTCCCTGTCCCAGCCTGTAACCCCCACATGCCTGGCTCCTGCCTCTGCTCCAGCCTCACCTCCCGCCCTCTCTCAGCACTCACTGTCTTCAGCCTCCCCACTTTTTCTTGCTGTTTCCTGAACACACCAGCGTCACTCCCATCTCAGGCTTTGCCTGGGCCCATCCATCTGCGCGACACTCTTCCCCTAGATCTCTCCACGCCTCACTCCCTGGGTTCCTCAGGCTGCTGCACAAACGTCATCTCAGAGGAGAAGCCTCCTCAGACTTCACCTAAAACAGTCCTCTTCATCCCCCACCCTCCCACCCCACCCCTCTACCTGCTTTGTTTTCCTTATTACTAACTCACATGATGTTATGTGTTTATTTGGTTGACTATTGTCTATTTTTCCACCAAAATGTAAGCTCCAGGAAATAGGAGCCGTCTCTGTTTTGTTTCCCACTGTGTCTCCAGCCCCTCAAACACTGCCTGGCTCAGAGTTAGCGCTTGTTAAAATTTTGAGGAAGCAAGCAAGCACATGGGAGGATACCAAAACATGGCAGTAAACGGAGCTAAACACACAAAAGATAAGGTTAGTAAATTTTCATGAATGAGTAAAAAAAGTAGCGCCCCTGTCCTTTAGGGATAGGAGTGGGGAAATGGAGAGACAGAAAGGAAGATGGCAAGATTGAAGGATACTCAGAAGACAGGCCATTCACGTGGGGAGGAAGGCCATGACTTCTCGAATACACTCCTAAGAAGCTGACTCTGGGCAGAACTGGAGGGAGAAGCTCCACCTAGACCCAGAAATGGTAGGTTGGGCTAGCTCAGTCAAATGGCCACCAAGTTTAACTATCATTACCTTAGGATGAGAAATCTGTGCTCTGTAAACACTTATAAATAGATAGATAGATATGTAAATATAGATATGTATATCTATATATATGTAAATATATATCTATATATATATCTATATATATGTAAATATATATCTATATATATATCTATATATATGTAAATATATATCTATATATATACACACACACTCATTATATAATCACTCTTTATATATTTCTCAGTTGGGCCCTGAGCGCTACAGCTTGTCTCCTTTATCTGGAAGCTGATTG
>NW_016811019.1:1091913-1098339 GCF_001698545.2 Rhinopithecus bieti | reverse complement strand
TCTATCTATCTATATATATATATCTATGTAAATATATCTATATATATATATCTATATATAGATAGATTTTTTTTTTTGAGATGGGAGTTTTGCTCGTGTTGCCTGAGCTGGAGTGCAATGGCATGATCTCAACTCACTGCAATCTCCACCTCCCGGGTTCAACCGATTCTCCTACCTCAGCCTCCCGAGTAGCTGGGATTACAGGCGCCCTCCACCACGCCTGGCTAACTTTGTGTTTTTAGTAGAGACAGGGTTTCTTCATGTTGGTCAGGCTGGTCTCGAACTCCCAACCTCAGGTGATCCGCCCACCTTAGCCTCCCAAAGTGCTGGGATTGCAGGCGTGAGCCACTGCACACGGCCCAACACCTAGTATTTCTATAAACTTTACATTTTAAATGTTGGGGCTTTTTTCTTCATTTATTGCACATTCTGGGAGAGGAAGGAGTCATGCACCAGGGTATAAAATTGTGCTCTTCCATGGTCATTCACACAGAATCAAGAATCCAGGTTCTAAATGTCTTTAAGTTCAAAATCGAGATCAGGGTCAGAAGAGGTTGACAGCTGCTGCTGGGGCTGGGGGCTGCAGGGACAACGGCAGACAACAGGCATGGAGCTGACCGTGGAGGACCCCCATCTGGGACCTGAAGATCCTTCTTGGAGATCACATAGGGGACTAATAGCAGAGCTTCAGAGCAAACAGGGGCTGGCACTAGGAGTTGGAGGGACGATCACATCTGCACAGAGGACCTGAAAAGGCATTGTCCTTTTATCTGTATCCCAGAATCCTGTGTAGGGCCTCTCTGTAAGGACAGGGCCAGGGTTGCTCCCTGGCCTTGAGTTGGCCTCATGAGGAGTCCAGTATGAGCCCTGCAAGCTTGTCAACTGGAGATATAGGCGCCAGCTCTTCTTTATGCCCCCCTGCTTGAGACACTAGGCAGTTCCTCTCAATAATTCATGATTCTTCTTCTCAGCTCTTCAAATGCAAGAAATTCCCATTCTTTCAGGAAACTCTGGATCTCCTGGTTACTCTAGGTTTTAATTAACTGCTCTGGTTCCTCAGTTTCATTTTCCTCCTTTACTTCCAAGCATTTCTAGTAATTTCAGTCTGAAGTCTCACATTCTCCCTTATTCATGAGTTTTCTCCTGGGATCCTTTTCACCAGTCACAGGGCCTACTCCAGGGTCCACAGAGAATAAGCCCTCACTCGACCCTAATGCAATCCAGGAGTCACGAGGTGCCGAGTGAGAAAGCACGGGTGCTCCTCTCTGCTGGTGGCAATCTCTCAATATGGGGGCTTTCACTTCCCAAATTTTACTACTTTAATTTAGTATTAGTCCTTTTGAAAATTTTCTACCTATCTTGACTGCCTTAAGAATAACAAAATGTGGGCCCTGGCCTGGCTATGCTAAGTGGTAGATGGTAGAGACAGGGTAGAGATGGCAGAATGAGAGAGGGGCTAGGGAAATCCTGGACAGCGTGGCCCACCCACCGGGGACACCCTCATCGTGTGGCTCCACCAGGGAGCCAGGTGGCTCTCTCCATTCCCTCTGAATAAAGGGAATGCTGCTTCTAACCTATTCCCCACTGCCTCCTCTCTTCCTGGAAGCCTGCCATACAAAGAAAGTTCCCAGGTGCTCAGATTTTGGTATCAGCGGTTGCCGCCTTATGTATGATGAAATGGGACAGCCCCAGCTCTTACCCATTCTGGTCTTCCTCCCGTTCTGCCTCCTTCCTGGCTGAGGCTCAAGGAAGAAAAATACCCTTCAGAGATGGCCTCTTTGGCACTTGGATTCTTTCCGTCTCGATAACACAGCGGTTCTCTTTCTAGAAAGGATGACCCTTTGTTTCTGCATGAAGGAACCAGAAAGGAAGGGATTCTCTTAACTCTCAACTGTAGCACTTAATATTTTTATTTAAATTTGAAGGTGATGAGTTCTATGTGAATGTATGTATTTTTGTGAAAATAAATGTATTTACATGTTTTTTGTGTGAAAATAAATCCAAATAAATAGTATTGCCTTGCTCTAGTCACCGTTTCATCTGCAGTCTCTGTGCTGCTTCATCAGACAGCTTTGGGTCCTCTGGAGTGAAGGATCCCTCACAGAGCTGTCCAGTTTGCCCTCCCTGAGAAGGTCTAACTCTGCCAAAGACAAATGTGCCTTCTCCACCCCTGCTGCCAGAATTGGGATGCTTCCCTTTTCATGGAAGAGAATCCAGTCTTCCTCCGCCTTCTAGAGTGAGCCTAGACTTAAGCCTCTAGTCTAAAATATAGGACCCCACTACTCCAGCAACACAATATCCTCCTTCACATGTGGGTCTCGCTCTGCTAGAAGATGTATTTGAGAACAAAATCTCTCCTTTTATATCATTCATCAAAATTAAATGGAATTAAGATGCCGATTATCCTAAAATCTTACCCAACTAGGTCTATTTGAGACTCTGGCAATTAGGGATTGCAGAGGAACTTACTCCTTTGGACCCTAATATGCAAGAGTGATTCTCAGTTCTATCTTTTCAATCAATCATTGTATCTTTTAAGGCCTTCAGCTACCAAGCAAATAGGGCTTAGTTTGGACACTTCCTTTTTCCCCTCAATTGTGGCTCCTATTCAAAAGACAACCCAGCAAATGGTTAAACCACACCTCAAGGACAGTAAGCCCATGTTGGCCAGTGCCCTCCCCAGCTGTCATCTGTTTCTACTTTACATCACTAAGGTCCTTGGGAGACAATCAGCTGTTCTCTCTGCTGGTCATACCAGCATCTCCAAAAGCCCTCCAGCTTCTGCCACACTGTATTTATTCAACAAATTCTGAGCCTGTTCAGGAAAAGAAACTACTGCAGCTTACTTCGGGCACTTTTTAGGAACAGAGAATTGTAAGCTCATCTCCTAGAAAGTCACATAAGCTCACTTTTCTTCCACCTTGCCAGGTTTTTTTTTTTTATTATTGTTATCAACAATTTTAATAAGGTATAATTTATATGACATTAAATTCACCCATTTTAAGTGTACAAGTCAATGGTTTTTAGTATATTTACAGAGTTGTGCAACCACCACTACAATCTTATTTTAGAACATTTTCACCAACCCCAAGGCTCCATGCTCATTAACTCACTCTCCACTCGTATCCCCAGACCTAAGCAACTACTATCTGCCTTCTGTCTTTATAGATTTGCCTTTTCTGAACATTTTGTATTTAAAAACATACTATATGTAGCCTTTTGTTATTGGCTTCCTTCACTGAGTACAATGGTTTTGAAGTTTGTCTATGTTGCAGCATGTATCACCATTCCATTGTATGGATATACCACATCTTGTTTATCCATTCATCAGCTGATAGACATTTGGGTTGTTTCCACTTTTTTGGCTGTTGTGAATAATGCTGCTATGAGCACCCACATCCTTGCCTCTATGTGGATATATGTTTTCATTACTCCTGAGTAGAAACCTAGGAGCGGAATTGCTGGTTCACATAATAATTTAATGTTTAACATCTTGAGAAACTGCCAAGCTGCCTTCCAAAGTTGCTGCACCATTTTACATTCCCTCCAGCAATATCTGAGGGACTGCATGACTTTTAACCAGATAGTTACAAGTTACGTAATTATGTAGAGAAATCTCTTAATTCTATAACTAGTTAGCTGAGATGATTCCTCATATTATATACATAGTATTTGATAGTAAGTACCACTTCTCTGATTATAACATCTTTCACTCTGGGTAAGATATTGTAACAGCTACTACCCACCCAAACGAGTCCCAAACTCCATTTATACTACTCCAATTCAATTTTAAATCTCCTAACCTTGTAGCTTTAGTACAAGTTGTTAACAATTTTTTTCCATTTCTGTGTTTGTTATTTCTGTATTAGCGACTTGTTTTTGTTGTTGTTGTTTGTTTTTTGTTTGTTTTTGAGACAGAGTCTTGTTCTGTCGCCCAAGCTGGAGTGCAGTGGCACAATCTTGGCTCACTGCAACTTCTGCCTCCCGGGTTCAAACAATTCTCCTGCCTCAGCCTCCCAAGTAGCTGGGATTATAGGTGCCCACCACCACGCCTGGCTAATTTTTGTATTTTTAGGAGAGACAGGGTTTCACCATGTTGGCCAGGCTGGTCTCAAACTCCTAACCTCAGGTGATCCACCCGCCTTGGCCTTCCAAATTGCTGGGATTACAGACATGAGCCACTGCACCCAGCCTACTTGTTCTTTAAGACCAGAAAAGCCTGGGAAGTGTTGCCACCTCACCAGACACAGTGGTGGGAGATGCCCAGTGTCCTCCCACAATGGAGCCTGGTGTGTGCCTCAGCACTGTCTCAGCAACATGACAGGATGGCAGGGGATGACAGCACAGTCTAGCATCTCAGCAAAAGAAAAGCAACGCTATGGAAGAACAGACTTACTTGTAAATAACTGTTTTTTCTTCTTCCTGGGATTCCAAAAGATAAGGAGCTCTTGCCAAGGGTTTCAAATCAAAACTACAGTCATTAAAATTCACTTTCACTTTTAACCTTTAACAAGATAACAAGTGTGAGAAGGTTTTTTTGTTCTTTTTCAATATTGTTTTTTGAGACATGGTCCAGCCTCAACCTCCTGGGCTCAAGGGATCCCTCCCACTTCAGCCACCCTCCAAAGTAGCTGGAACTACAGGCATGCACCACCACGTCAAGGGATTTATTATTTTTTGTAGAGATGGGGTCTCAACATGTTGCCCAGGCTTGTCTCAAACTCCTGGCCTCACGCGATCCTCCTGCCTCGGCCTCCCAAAGTGCTGAGATTATAGGCATGAGCCTCCACGCCTGGTGGTATGAGAATGTTTTGAAAACAATACTAGCTTACATTTATGTCGTAAGTATTATTATACACTGACTACTAAACATAGAGACAAAAACATCATTACTCCAAACTAGTATACATTCTTAGATGAAATTAGTTGTTTTAGAGTTTCTGAAACCATGATGGAGATTGATTTACTATTCACTGAGAACCAAGGATCAGTTAAGCAAAGTTTAAAGTACTCCCTATCCACTAAGAGTTTAAACTCTGTAGTAAAATAAGCCACAAAATTGTGTCATTTATAAGCATTATGTAAAATGTTTTTCCCTAGAGAGAATCCAAACATTCCACTTTCCAGTTCTTTGCCATGGGGTGGCAGACAGGTACTTTAGAGTCCTCCAATCTTGCACCCACGGATAAGAAAGCAATAAGAGCCTATCGGGAATGAACAAGCATATTGGGGGAAAAAAGGAAATTTAAGAAATTAAAATCTTAATATCCAACACAGTGAAGAAAGAATTAGCAAGCTGGAAAATATATACAAAGAAATTGCCTAGGAAAATGGAAAATATAAAGGACATATTAAAAGATACTAAGATAATAAGAAGGCCTAATATATATCTAATCTAAGCCCAGAAGCAGAATGCAAAGAATTAAGTAAAAGCAATATTTAAAATAATTGCTGTATATTTTCCTGAACTGATGATAAACATGAATACAGAGATCCAGGAAGCACAACATATACCAGTAGGTTAAATAAAAAGAAATCCAGCTGGGTGCAGTGGCTCACGCTTGCAATCCCAGCACTTTGGGAGGCTGAGATGGATAAACCCCTTGAATCCAGGAGTTCGAGACCAGCCTGGTCAACATGGTGAAACCTCATCTCTACTAAAAACACAAAATTAGCCAGGTGTGGTGGTGCATGCCTGTAGTCCCCTGGGGAGCTACAGGACGGGGGATCGCTTGAGCCCAGGAGGTCAAGGCTGCAGTGAGCCGAGATTGCACCACTGCACTCCAGTCTGGGTGACAAAATGAGACCCTGTCTCAAAATAAAAAAAAGAAAAAAGAAAAAGAAACCCATACCCAGACACCAGCAGTGAGAATGCAGGACACCTAAAGACAAAGAGAAGATCTTAACAGCAGCCACAGAAAAAGGACAAAAAAATCAGAATGACAGCAGACTTCTCAAAAACAATAGAAGCCAAAACACAACAGAACTATGTCTTTAAAACATTAAGCGAAATAAATGTCAACCTAGAATCGTGTGCTTGGCAAATTATCTTCAAAGGTAAACAAACATTGAATTGTAAAGGCAAAACTTTAGAACAAAGGAAAATGATCCCAGAAATTTGGTATAAAACGGAAAGAGGGCCGGGCGCGGTGGCTCAAGCCTGTAATCCCAGCACTTTGGGAGGCCAAGACGAGTGGATCACGAGGTCAGGAGATCGAGACCATCCTGGCTAACATGGTGAAACCTCGTCTCTACTAAAAATACAAAAATTAGCCGGGTGAGGTGGCGGGCACCTGTAGTCCCAGCTACTCGGGAGGCTGAGGCAGGAGAATGGCATAAACCCGGGAGGCGGAGCTTGCAGTGAGCTGAGATCCGGCCACTGCACTCCAGCCAGGGCGACAGAGCGAGACTCTGCCTCAAAAAAAA
>NW_016811019.1:1087099-1091697 GCF_001698545.2 Rhinopithecus bieti | reverse complement strand
AAAAAAAAAAAAAAAATGGAAAGAGGGACGGGTTGCATATGGATTCCTTTCTCTTTGTAGCTGTCTCCCGTACCTATATCTGCTACAGAACTGTACCGAACCCCTATTGGTAACTTCAGATGGGATGTTTCCTCATGGATGTACCCAAACTAGAGGTCATTTATTAAATTAATAAAATTATAAAACAAACCATTGAGTGATTTAAATCCCAAGAAACTGTTGTTCCTCCTTTTCTATTTTTATCCAAGTTTCTACCTTTGTCTGCTTTCTATTAGGCTAGGTTAAATGACCCTTCTTTGTGTGTCCATAATAATATGTGCATATAACATTGTAATAGAATGATCTGCTTAAATATCTGTCTTCTCTATTAGATTGTGAATGCTTTAAAGGCAATTACAACTCAATACATGATTCTTTGATGGAATGAATTAATGTAATGTTATAGGATGAATTGCATGCACCCAAAAAAATATCTTCAATTTCTAATCCCTGGCATCTGTGAATTCGACCTTATTTGGAAATAGGGTCTTTGCAGATGTTATCAGGTTAAAATGAGGTAATACTGAATTAGGGTTGTGGACCCTAACCCACTGACAGGTGTCCTTATCAGAAGAGGGGAATTTGGACACAGACACAGAGAGAAGACCATGTGAAAATGGAGACAGCCACTGCAGAAATAAGGCTATAACTGAAGCGTTTCACTTCTGTTTCACTCCTCTTGCCACAATCGTGACTGAGGCTCTTATTACCAAAAACATGGATTCTTATTTTTATAAACCGAGAAACACCAAGGATTGCTGCAACCATCAGTAGCTAGGAAAGAGACAAGGAGCCTTCAGAGAGAGTGACCCTGCCAGTACCTTGATGTTAGCCTTCCAGCCTCCAGGACTGTGGAGAATAGATTCCTGTCATTCTAAGCTGCTTAGTTTGCAGTGTTTTGTTACAGCAAGCCCAGGAAACTAATACATACGATAACAATTCTCAAAACTTCGAGCTCCTCTCTGACTCTTAGTTCTCCCTGGCCCTCCAAATGTAGTCACCAAAATCTAGAATTCCCTTGCGTCATCCTATCGATCTCTGTTTCACTCCTCTTGCCACAATCGTGACTGAGGCTCTTATTACCAAAAATGTGGATTCTTATTTTTTAAAAAAACTCTTCAGTGATCTCCAACCTCCAGTCCTATCCTATATCCAAACTGTCACATACCTCACACGTCAGATTAAAGTTTCTAAAAGCACCATCTCCAGCATCTCACCCCCTCCTCAGCTATCCTCACTGACTCCCCATTCCCTACATGATAAACTCCCAACTCTTTAGCTAGTATTGAAGGTTCTTTGCAAAATGGCTACAACCTAGATTCACAGACTTAATCAGTGACTGGTCATCCATTCATTCATTACACAGACAAGTAAACAGGTGCAAACTGTGTGATCGATGAAAAAGTACCTGGTGGGACAAAAGAGAGACTAATCTGTACAGCCTAGTGTAAGGAGGTGGTTTGGAACAACTTCAGAGAGGAAGTTTTAAAATGGCATTTTAACAGGGTTTTGGAAACAATGTTTTCAAAAAAAAGAAAAAAAAAAAAAGACGGTTCAGAGAGAAAGCCCAGCATGTGTGAAGAACAGCATTTATTCAGGTACTTGTGGAAGACCTGGTATTGTTGGAGTACAGAGTAGAAGGGAAGGAAAAATCAGCCCAGTCTTGTATGTCATACCAAAGAGATCACATTTTAACTGAGGGACGCAGGAATCACTAAAGAGATTAAGTCAGGCAGTAACACGACATGCCACATTTCACCCTGGTAGCACCATGCAACATAAGGGAAAGCATGGCACTGTGTTTTAGAATGTAGACTGTGGAGTCAGAGACCTTAGTTCAGTTTCTGAATCTACTGCTTTATGGCTATAAATAAGTGATTTTCAATCTGGTATGTGTTGGAATCATCTGAAGATCTTGAAAAAAGACTGATGTCTAGGTCCCACCCTCAGAGATTCTGACTTCATTTGTCTAGGGCATGGCTTGGATATTGAAATTTTTTTTTTGTTTTTTTGAGACAGAGTCTCACTCTGTTGCCCATGCTAGAGTGCAGTGGTGTGATCTCGGCTCATTGCAACTTCCGCCTCCCAGGTTCAAGCAATTCTCCTGCCCCAGACACCTGAGTAGCTGGGATTACAGGAATGCACCACCACGCCCGGCTATTTTTTGTATTTTTAGTAGAGACCAGGTATTCACCATGTTTGCCAGGCTGGTCTCGAACTCCTGACCTCAGGTGACCCACCTGCCTCAGCCTCCCAGAGTGCTGGGATTACAGACATGAGCCACCACGCCCGGCCGGAATTTTTTTTTTTAATTTTCCATGATATTCTGATATAAAGCCAAAGCTGAAAAATCCTGCTATAAAATTGACAAGGTCCCTAAGTCATCTGTGTAATAGTACCTACCAAATAAAATTTCTATGAAGATGAAACAAAATTAGCATGTTAAGAAGTGTACAACTCATTCTATTCATCAGCACTTTAAAATGTTCTCCAAGATAGACCATATAATAGGCCACAAAACAAGTGTCAGAAAATTTAAGAAAATCAAAATTATATCAAGTACTCTCTCTGACCACAGTGGAATAAAATTGGAAATCAACTCCAAAAGGAACCCTCAAAACCATGCAAATACATGGAAATTAAATAACCTGATCCTGAGCAATCATTGGGTCAACAATGAAATCAAGATGGAAATTTAAAAAGTCTTTGAGCTGAAGGATAATAGTGACACAACCTATCATAACCTCTGGGGTACAGCAAAAGTCGTGCTAAAAGGAAAGCCTACATCACAAAGTCTGAAAGAGCACAGACAGACAATCTAAGGCCACACCTTACAGAACCTGAGAAACAAGAACCATCCAAACCCAAACCCAGCAGAAGAGAAATAACGAGATCAGAGCAGAACTAAATGAAATTGAAACAAACAAACAAACAAACAAAAAAACACAAAAGATAAATGAAACAAAAAGCTGGGGGAAAAAAAGGAATGTGTAACAGTGTCTGGTACATAGGAGCTCAGTAAATAATAAATGTTATAGATTGGATATGATAATGGGAATTTGGTTTACGGGAATGTTTAGGAAGGGGCAAATTATTATTATTTTTTGTTGTTGTTTTTTGAGGCAGAGTCTCGCTCTGTTGCCCAGGCTGGAGTGCAGTGGCGTGATTTCTGCTCACTGCAAGCTCCGCCTCCCGGATTCACGCCATTCTCCTGCCTCAGCCTCCCGAGTAGCTGGGACTACAGGCGCCCACCCCCACACCCAGCTAATTTTTTGTACTTTTAGTAGAGACGGGGTTTCACTGTGTTAGCCAGGATGGTCTCGATCTCCTGACCTCGTGATCCACCCACCTCGGCCTCCCAAAGTGCTGGGATTACAGGCTTGAGCCACCACGCCTGGCCATTATTATTATTATTTTTGTTGTTGTTGTTGTTGTTATTATTGAGATGGAGTTTTGCTTTTGTTGCCCAGGCTGGATTGCAATGGCACAATCTTGGCTCACTGCAACCTCTGCCTCCAGGGTTCAAGCGATTCTCCTGCCTCAGCCTCCCAAGTAGCTGGGATTACAGGTGCCCACCACCATACCCGGCTAATTTTTATATTTTTAGGAGAGACGGGGTATCACCATGTTGGCCAGGTTGGTCTCGAACTACTGACCTCAGGTGATCCACCTGCTTCAGCCTCTCAAAGTGCTGGGATTACAGGTGTGAGCCACCACGCCTGGCCAGGAAGGGCAAATTAGAAGGAGATTTAGGAATGGATATGACAGAGCCCAGTGCTGGATTATGTAAAGGGATAATGAGCGATAAAGAAGAACCCTGATATTTCCTATAACCAGGAACACAAAAAAAAGCAAGTTAGATGCATAAGATGACAAGCACTTTTGGATAGGTTGAATTTGACTTGTGTGTGGAAAACAGACAATTGAATATTTGTGACTGGAACACAGAAGGCACACTCATCTTGCTACAGTCTTCTCTGTCGCATGAAGACATTCCAGAACTGTCTTAGTGGTTAAGCACTTGAGCTTCTTCCCACTCTCAGACTCCTGGCCCCATCAGCACCTTCTGCATAATAGTATGGGATGTGGACCCCAAGTGTTCAGGCTAGAGACAGAAAAGCGGCATCACAATTATCTTCAAAATTTGAAAAATATATTGGAGAGAAGCTGTTCCTCCATAGGAAATACAGGAAATTCCTCTATAAGAAAAAAAAAATGAGCATGGTGGCCAGGTTCAGTGGCTCACACCTGTAATCCCAGCACTTTGGGAGGCCAAGGCGGGCAGATCACCTGAGGTCAGGAGTTCGAGACTAGCCTGGCCAACATGGTGAAACCCTGTCTCTACTAAAAATACAAAAAATTAGCCGGGCGTGGTGGCAGATGCCTGCAATCCCAGCTCCTCGGGAGGCTGAGACAGAAGAATTGCTTGAACCCGGGAGGCGGAGGTTGCAGTGAGCCAAAATCAGGCCACTGCAATCCAACTTGAACAACAAAAGCGAAAACCCATCTCAAACAAACAAACAATCAAACAAACAAACAAAATATATATATATATATAT
>NW_016811019.1:1079197-1083166 GCF_001698545.2 Rhinopithecus bieti | reverse complement strand
TATATATATATATATATGAACATGGTCTTCAATGACTTCAGGCACACACTTGCTTAGTGTGTAAAGACTAAGATTCAGTAAAAGGGCTCATATAAGAAGCCAGTCACCCCCAAACACACCAGCCCCCATAAGGCTAGAGAAGTTATGAGGTCACAGAAGATAATGTGACAATCATCTAAAAAGGACATTTTCTTTACCACATTAGTCACCACCAGCACCTTAGTAAGGGTGAAAACAGTGTGACTGGAACTCACTGTATGCCCATTAATTGCTCACTATAAAATCAGTATTCTAAATATCATCTTAATACATGATCAGAGTTAAACCTATTATCACTGTATGTCCATTAATTGCTCACTATAAAATCAATATTCTAAATATCATCTTAATACATGATCAGAGTTAAGCCTATTATAAATAGACTCCTGGTTTGGGTGGAACCTATTTAATTACTAGAGCTAGGATTATGATGCTCAAAGTAGACAAAGAAAAAAAAGTAACAGCCATTTTTTCAGAATTCTGTCTTAAGATTTATTTCTGTCTTATGTAACATTCACAATGCCATTTGTGGCCACTTTTTAAAAATAACAAATGAAATGATTTTAGTTCTGCTTCCATTTAGGATGTAGAAAGCATCCTAAAATAGAAATAATGATGTTCTAGAAATAATGGTGCTCTCACCCCAAGGTCAAAAACGGCCAGATAATCTACAAAAACATAACTTTTATTGAGTCCATCAGATCTCAAGGCAAAGAAGTAAACTGAATTCCAAAGACAAGCACCTCCCACAAGAAGCAGGACAAAAAACCTGCTTCGCCTTTGGTAGAACGTGAGAGGAAAGGGTGGCTTCCTCTCTTTTTCCTCTCATGCTCTCATGCTCAGATAAAAAAAGAAAAAAATTGATGATTAGCTGGACTTTACTAAAATTTAAAATGTGTGCTCTGCAAAAGACACTGTTAAGAGAATGAAAAGATAAGCCTTAAACTGGGAGAAATTATTTGCAAAATATATCCCTGATAAGGGACTTACATTCAACATATACGAAGAATTCTTAACACTCAACAATAAGAAAATAAACAACCCATTTAAAAATGATCAAATGATGTGAACAACAGAAACTTCACCAAAGAAGCTACACAGATGGCAAATAAACATGTGAAAATAGTCTATGGCAAAGAAGCATATGAAAAGATGCTGGAGGTAGAGCAAGATAGTGGAATAGAAGCCCACACCCTTTATTCCCCATACTGGAACAACAGATTTGAACATCTCTCTGCACACAGAAAAGCACCATCACAAAAACCAAAAATCAGGTGAGCAATCACAGTACCTTGTTTTAACTTCACATCACTCAAAGAGGCACTGAGGAGGGCAGGAGGGACAGTCTTGAATCACTGATGCCACCCCTCTCCTATTCCCCAGCCATAGCCGTGTGTACAGAGAGTCTGTGCATTTGGAGGGGGTGAGCCCAGTGACTAGGGGACTTATGTTGAATTTGGTTCTGCCCTGTCACAAGAGAGAATAAAGCCATGCTGGGCTCAGCCAGCACCCGTACAGGCAGCAAATATTTGGACCAGCCTTAGCCAGAGGGAAACTGCCCAGCCCAGTGATTGGAACTTGAGTTTCTCCACAAGCCTCACCATTGTGGGCTGAAGTATCCTGGGCTCCTAGGTAAACTTGAAAGGCAGTCTAAGAACAAGGACTGTAATTCCTAGACAATTCCTCGTGTTGGGCTGAGCTCAGAGCCAGAAAACTAGGGTGGCACATGACCTAGGGTGACACCAGCTGGCATGGCTAAGGGAGTGCCTGCACCATCCCTCCCCCAACCCCAAGCAGTGCAGCTTGCAGCAACTCCAAAGGTGACACCTTCCTTCTGCTTAAAGGGAGGAGAGGGAAGAATAAAGAGGACCTTGTCCTGCACCTCGGATACCAGCTCAGCCACAGTAGGATAGAATAGCAGGCAGGGTCCTGCGGTCCCCATTCCTGGCCCTAGCTTTGGGATGACTTTTCTAGACACATCTTGGGCCAAATGGGAATCTGCTGCCTTGAAGGGAAGGACACAATCCTGGCAGGATTCATCGCCTGCTGACTACGGAGCCCTTGGGCCCTGAAAACCAACAGCAGCGACACCCAGGGAGTACACCGGGGGCCCTGGACTCTGAGATGTGCTGGCCTCAGCAGTGACCCAGAACATTCCCAGCTGTGGTGGCTATGGTGAAAGATTCCTTCTGTTTGAGAAAAACAGAGGAAAGAGGAAAGGGAACTTGGTTTTGCACCTTAGGTACCAGCTCAGTCATAGTAGGATAGAGCAACAAGCAGGCTTTTTGGGTCCCTGAGTCTGGGCCTGGGCTCTTGGACAGCATTTCTGGACCTGCCCTCGACCAAATGGGAGTCCATTGCCCTGACGCGGTGAGTCCCAGGCCTGGCAGCATTCACCACAAGCTGAAGGAAGAGCTCTTGGGCTTTTTTAAACATCGGTGGTGGCCTGGCAGAATCCCCATAGACCAGTGGTGGCGGTGGCCACAGGGAGAGGATTCTCAGCATGTGGAAAGGGGAGGGAAGAGTGGGAAGGATTTTGTATTGTGGTGTGAATGCCAGCTTAGCTGCAGTAGAAAAGAACATCAGGTAAACTGCTAAGGTTTTTTTTACTTCAAGCCCTGGCTCCCAGACAGCATCTCTGGACACGCCCAGGACCTGGGGGAACTCACACCCTGAAGGGAAAGGCCTTGCGCAAGACCGGGTGCTGTACTGTCTTCAGGTCTGACCCAGTGCAGCACCAGTAATGGTGGCCACAGGGGTGCTTGCATCAGGACACCTCCAGCTCCAGGTGGCTCAGCACACAGAGAGAGACTGTTTGTTTGGGAGAAAGTGGGAGTAAATATCAGGAGTCTCTGCCTAGTAACCAGATAACTCTTCTGGAACTTATCAAAGTCCACCAAGGCAATACCTCTATGAGTCTGCAAAAACCACAGTATTATTGGGCTTGGGGCCCAAATGCCCTCAAACACCTAGAAAGCCTTCCCAAGAAAGACAAACCCAGGATGTAAAGACTACATTACCTAACTCTTCAATGCTCAGACACTGATGAATATCTGTAAGCATCAACACTATCCAGGCATACCAAATGAACTGAACAAGGCACTAGGGACAAATCCCAGAGAAAAAGAGATATATGACCTTTCAAACAGAGAATTCAAAATAGCTATTCTGAAGAAACTCAAAGAAATTCATGATAACGCAGAGAAGGAATTTAGAATTCTATCAGACAAATTAGATAGAATTATTTCAAGAAATTGAAATAATTACAAAGAATTGGCTAGGCACGGTGGTTCATGCCTGTAATCCCAGTACTTTGGGAGGCCAAGGTGGGCAGAGTACCTGAGCTCAGGAGATTGAGACCCGCCTGGCCAACATGGTGAAACCCTGTCTCTACTAAAAATACAAAAATTAGCCAGGCATGGTGGCACACACCTGTAATCCCAGCTACTCGGGAGGCTGAGGTAGGAGAATTGCTTAAGTCTAGGAGATGGAGGTTGCAGTGAGCCAAGATCATGCCACTGCACTCCAGCCTGGCTGACAGAGTGAGACACTGTCTCAAAATAAATAAATAAATAAAAATAAAATTACAAAAATCAGCCGGGTGTAATGGTGCACGCCTGTAATACTAGCTAAGTCAGGGAACTGAGGCAGGAGAATTGCTTGAACCCAGGAGGTGGAGGTTGCAGTGAGCCGAGATTGCACCATTGCACTCTAGCCTGGGGGACAGAGCAAGACTCCATCTCAAAAAAAAAATAAAATAGTAGACATAATGGACTCATGCAAATCACTGGCAGAAACTATCAGAGAAACCTTTAATAAGATCAGATTTTTTCAGTTTATGTTTGAGGATAACATTTGACTACAGAGAAGAGCCAAGATGATGGACTAGATGCAGCCAGGAAGAGCATCTTCCACGGAGACCAGACCACC
>NW_016811019.1:1066620-1079032 GCF_001698545.2 Rhinopithecus bieti | reverse complement strand
AAAAAAAAAAAAAAAAAAAAAAAAAAATTGTCTGGGGCCACACAAAAACACAAAAAAAACACTAGCATTAATGATAGCTCATGAGCTAAAAAAAAAAAAAAAAAAAATCACCAAAAATTATAATGAGGCCAGGTGCAGTGGCTCATGCCTGTAATCCCAGAACTTTGGGAGGCTGAGGCGGGTGGATCACCTGATGTCAAGAGTTCGAGACCAACCTGGCCAACACGGTGAAACCCCATCTCTACTAAAAATACAAAAAATTAGCCGGGCGTGGTGGCGGGTGCCTGTAGTCCCAGTTACTCAGGAAGCTGAGGCACGAGAATCACTTGAACCCGAGAGACAGAGGTTGCAGTGAGCCGAGATTGCGCCACAACGCTCCACCCTAGGTGACAGAGCAAGACTCTGTCTCAAAAAGAAAAAAAAAAAAAATCAAGCAGAAATTCTAGAGCTGAAAAATGCAACTGACATGCTGAAGAATACATCAGAATCTTTTAATAGCAGAATTGACCAAACAGAAAAAAGTATTAGTGAGCTTGGAGACAGGCTATTTGAAAATAGACATTCATGGAGACAAAAGAAAAAAACAAACAATGAAGCACATCTGTAAGATCAGAAAACAGCCTCAAAAGTACAAATCTAAGAGTTACTGGCCTTACAGGGGAGACAGAGACAGAAGTAGAAAGTTTATTCAAAGGGATAATAACAGAAAACTTCCCAAGCCTAGAGAAAGATACCAACATTCAAGTAGAAGAAAGTTATAGAACACCAAGCAGATTTAACCAAAGGAAGACTACCTCTAGGCATTTAATAATCAAACTCCTAAAGATCAAGAATAAAGAAAGGCTCCTAAAAGCATCAAGAGGAAAGAAACAAATAACATACAATAGAGCTCCACTATGTCTGGCGGTAGACTTTTCAGTGGAAACCTTACAGGCCAGGAGAGAGTGGCAGGACATATTTAAAGTGCTAACATGGCCAGACATGGTGGCTCACGCCTGTAATCTGAGGATTTGGAGAGGCTGAAGCAGGTGGATCACTTGAGGTCAGGAGTTCAAGACCAGCCTGGCCAGTGTGGAGAAACTCCATCACTATTAAAAATACAAAAATTAGCTGGGTATGGTGGTGCACAGCTGTAATCCCAGCTACTCGGGAGGCTGAGGCACAAGAATCACTGGAACCTGGGAGGCAGAGGTTGCAGTCAGCTGAGATTATGCCACTGCACTCCAGCCTGGGTGACAGAGTGAGACTCTGTCTCTAAAATAAAATACAAAAGAAAAGAAAAGAAAGAAATAAAGTGCTGACTGAAACTTTTATCCTAGAATAGTATTATCCAGAAAAAGAAAAAAAAAAAAATCCTTCAAGCATGAAGGAGAAACAAAGACCTTCCCAGACAAACCAAAGCTGAGGGATTTCATCAACACCAAACCTATCCTATATGAAATGCTAAAGGGAGTTCTTTAATCTGAAAGAAAGGGATGTTAATGAGCAAGAAGAAATCATCTCAAAATACAAAACTCACTGGTAATAGTAAGCACACAGAAAAGCACAGAATAATATAACACTGCAATGGTGGTGTGTAAACTACTCTTATCTTAAATAGAAAGACTAAATGATGAACCAATCAAAAATAATTACAACAACTTTTCAAAAAATAGTACAATAAGACACAAAGAAGAACAACAACAAGTTAAAAAGCAGGGACACAAAGTTAAAGTGTAAAGTTTTCACTAGTTTTCTTTTTGTGTGTTTGTATATGCAATCAGTCTTAACTTGTCATCAGTTAAAAATAATGGGTTACAAGATAGCATTTACAAGCCTCATGGTAACCACAAATCAAAAAACTAACAACAGACTTACAAAAAATAAAAAGAAAGAAAGCAGGCCAGGCGCGGTGGCTCACACTCCCAATGCACACAGAAACCAATACTATGGCATTAGATTTTTGAGAGAAGAAAAGCCTTATTACAAATCAACCAACAAGCTGGGCGCAATGGCTCACACCTATAATCCCACACTTTGGGCGGCCAAAGTGGGTGGATCACCTGAGGTCAGGAGTTTGAGACCAGCCTGACCAATATGGTGAAATCCTGTCTCTACTAAAAATACAAAAATCAGCTGGGTGTGGTGGCATGTGCCTGTAGTCACAGCTACTCAAGAGGCTGAGACAGGAGAATTTCTTGAACCTGGGAGGTAGAGGCCACTGCACTCTGACCTGGGCGATAAAGCAAGACTCTGTCTCAAAAAAAGAAGAAAAAAAAAACTACAATGAGATATCATCTCATCCCAGTTAAAACGGCTTATATCCAAAAGTCAGGCAATAACAAACGCTGGCAAGGATGTAGAGAAAAGGGAATGCTTGTACTCTGTTGGTGGGAAGGTAAATGGGTACAACTACTATGGAGAACAGTTTGGAGGAGTCTCAAAAAACTAAAAATAGACCTACCACATAATCCAGCAATCCCACTGTTGCATATATACTCAAAAGAAAGGAAACCAGTATATTGAAGAGATATCTGCACTCCCATGTTTGTTGCAGCACTGTTCACATTGGTCAAGATTTGGAAGCAACCTAAGTGTCCATCAACAGATGAATGGATAAAGAAAATGTATTCACACACAATGGAGTAATATTCACCCATATAAAAGAATGAGATCCTGTTATTAGCAACAATATGGATGGAACTGGAGGTTATCGTGCTAAGTGAAATAAACCATGCACAGAAAGACAAATATCACATGTTATCACTTATTTGTGGGATCTAAAAATCAAAACAATTGAACTCATGGAGATGGAGAGCAGAAGGATGGTTACCAGAGGCTGGGAACTATATTGGGAGGGTAAAGGGTAAGTAGGGATGGGGCTAATGGGGACAAAAAAATAGCAAGAATGAGTAAGACCTCATATATGATAGCACAACAAGGGGACTATAGTCAGTAATACTTTAACATACATTTTAAAATAACGAAAAGGGTATAACTGGATTCTTTGTAACATGAGGAATAAATCATTGAGGGGATGGATACCTCATTTTACATTATGTGATTATTATGAATTGCATGCCTATATCAAAACATCTCATGGACCTCATAAATATATATACCTACTATGTACCTACAAACATTAAAATTTAAAAAAAAAAAGATATCAAGACTCCTATTCCTATACTAAGCAGAAATCTGCTGTCATTGGAAGACAGACAGGAAACTGCCATCCAAGAACAACCACAGATACAAGGTCAAGTTTGGCTGCCACAAGGATAAGGAAAAGGAACCACAGGAAAGTCCTGCTCCTGAGGCCTAAGCACACAGAGCTTGCCTAAAACTGAAGCTCCATGAGAAAAACATAGGATATTCCTCTGCCTCCACCAGGAGCCTTGCAATAAGCAACATGCAACAGCGGTACACTCCCGTGGGAGAGGCAAGAGCATGGAGAGAACACCCCTCCACTTCTATGATGCCAGCTTGCATGGATAGCTGAAAACTGAGGAAGGAGCAGAAACACTTGAGAAAATCCCTCTGGCACCCCACCCCCATTCTAAGCACAAGGAAAAGCAGCCCAACCAGTAGAGGTATTCAAGCCTGTGGTACACTAAAGGTAACAACAGCAATAACAATACCCAAATCCAACTCAACTCCAACTAGATAAGGCTAATCCTCCACACTAATGCTTGACAGAAGAAGAGGCATATCTATTTCTAGACATAAATACTCCATGAACACTGTTCTTCTACATCAAACATCTGGCACTCAATAAAAAATTGCAAGACATGCACAAAAAGCAAGGGAAAACAAGCCACTGTCAAGCGATAAAGCAATCAAGAGAACTAGATTCATAATGTTGGAATTACCAGATAGGGAGTTTTAAATAATTAATATGGTAAAGAATCTAGTGGAAAAGGTGGACAATATGCATGAATAGATGAAGAATTTCAGAATAAATAAAAACTATCTAAAAATTCAAATAATGCTAGAAATTTGAAAATCATGATATCAAAGATGAAGAGTTCCTTTGATGGGCTCTTCAGCAGACAGGACACAGCTAAGGAAGAACAGTGAACTCAAAAACAAGTCAGAAATCATCCAACTGAAAACAAATACGGAAAAAAAGAGTGGAAAAACAGAACAGAGTAAGAGCTATGGCACTGTGAGACATCATCAAGTGATCTAATATACATATAATTGAAGTCTCAGAAGGAAGAAAAAAAGCAGAGAGAATAGGAAATAAGAAATATTTGAAGTGATAATGGTCCAGAATTTTCCCAAAATAATAAAAGATATAAAATCACACATATGAGAACCTCAGAGAACACTAAGATAGAAAGAAAAAAACAAATATAGACAGATCATAATCTAGCTAAGGAAAACCAAAGAGAAAGAGAAAATCTTGAAAGTACCCAAGAAAAAAGAAACATCACATACGGAGAAAGGAAGAATTATAGATTTTTTAAAAAATGAAAATTAAAAAAAATCATAACTATGACAAATTTTATAACAGTCTCAAGAATTTTCAAAGTCCAAAAGGTTCTATAATTTCTAGTATATTAACCATTACCTTCTCCTTTTACAAAATTCACTTTCTATGTATCTTGTAGGCAGTTTCAGCCACTCATTTGGAGTCATAAAGTGCCTTGAATTAGAAATTTGTGGGAATCTGGAATGCAGCTGAGCCTTCTCAACTTCTTTGAATTCTTTTATTGAATATATTTTGCCTGCAGGAAGAATAAAAATCTAAATTAACATCCTTAAATGCAACTGCCATTGTTCTTGGGCTATGAAATCATATAACAATCAGGAACTAAGTACCAGTCTCACACTGAAGAAGAGTTCTTTTTTCATTATCTTTGTCATATTGTGCTTTTTTCAAAGGGTCACGAAATGGTGGGATGGTAACCTACAAGAGAGGCACTTGTGTAAGGACTGAGTTGCAAGTCTGAGTAGTAAACATTTTCAGTCTATTCGAAGCATCCACATACAGATGGCTCTTATGCCGGAAGGGTAAATAATATGGTATTTACAAATAGCAGGCTTACCATTATATTTGTTTAATATATTACAAAGAGATGGGGGTATATCAATACCTCTCTTAAGGCCCTCCAGTCAAAGAGACAAAGTTAGCTCTTGTTTCAAAGTGTGGGTTCAATCTTCAAAAATTATTTTGTTATCATATGTTCCCAAATTTAAAAAATTCCTTTCCCATGCACAAAAGAAAAACTATATCCATATATTCATCTTAATCCCTAACATTGATAATCAACACATAACTAACATTACTGAAAACTTAACCAAGTTATTCAAAATATAGATCATTTGTGAGCCAAGGTATGGAAGCACTGAATCTATGTTAATGGCCATAATTATCAATATCAAAATGACAGTTCTACATATGAAAACAGGATTCACGAACAACAACATTCACATTTAGGCCTAGTCAGGGAGATTCTACCATGAGCTTAAAAGGCCACCCATGTATCTTTCTCATGCTATCAGGCTAGTTTTTCAGGGGTAGTTATAATACACATCATGACTATTACAGTCAAAATAAACGGCGATCAGACTGCCCAGTATAAGTTTGCTTTTACAGAAGTTATGAAGAGTGCTACTCATAAAATATTAAGAAAATATTAACTTGCTGTAAAAAGGAACAAAAAAAGGTGCTATCATTTTCAGGTATTTGTATGTGACATATTCACATGCGAAGAGCAGATCAAATTTTAAATGACATTAGACTCCGCTGCTGGAGAGTTACTGTGCTCCTCTGGAGGTGTCAGAGCCTTGCTTTTTCATGTTTCTTGTGTCCTTACATTGACATCTGCGCATCTGGGGTAATGGAGGCTTCTTCCTGCTTTTTGGATTTGCTTCCACAGGGAAGGACTTCTTCCTGGAGATGTGTCTATGGTGTTGGATGGGTAGGACACTTTGGCCTTGATCCTGGGTGCGTGCAGCAGTGTAGTCTCCATGATTTCTTTGGCTGCAAACAGTGTCAGTGGTGTCTGTGTTTTCCTCGGTGGCTTAGGGTAGTTATTGGAGGATGTGGTGAGGCTTTGCTGGGGATGGGGACATTAGGCAGGCCAGTCCCCAGCCTCAGTAGCAGTGGCAGGCTGAGGGTGCCTGTTCTTGGACTTCAGAGCAGTATACACTGGTACTGGTGTTACAGGTTCAGGTGGGCCAGTTCTTGGGTCTCCAGGTGGCTTGCTTGGGTGCATGCAGTGGCCATGGTGGGCCAGGTGGATGAGCAGGTTCTTGAACCCCTGGGCAGCAGTCATGGCATGGGCAATGGCAGTAGCAGTTGACGAGACAACCCTCTGTCTCCCAAGTGGTCTACACGGGTGTTGGCAGTGGCTGCAACAGGCTGCGTGGGCCAGTCTCCAGACCCGCAGTTGGTGTGTGCAAGAGGGTGCCAGCTGTGGTGGTAGCAGCAGGCTGGTGGGCTCTCGCCAACGGTGGTGGATGAGGCAGGGCGATCCCCCAGCCCCCTGCAGAGTACTCGGGTAGGGGTGCTGGTGGCTGTGCTGTGGCCCTGCTGCTGCGGAGGGTGGGGTTGCTTTCAGTGGCAGCAGGCATGGGCAGGCAGTTAGGGAGTGTATGTTTCAGCCTAGGTGATGCTGCAGGTGGGGCCTGTCCTCTGGGCACAAGAAAGTGAGCCATGGCCCCCGTGCTAAAGTCAGCAAGGTTGCTGCCAGCTGCTCACACCTCAGCCCTCTCCATCTGCAGGCATCCCCCGTGTTAGTCTCACGGCCAAGCAGGCTGCCTCACCTCCCTCTCCTTCCTCACCTTAGATGTTTCCTTGTCACTTCTCTGTGGAATTCCAGTGTTCCTCTTAGATGACATGTTCCAAGCACAATTTTCTACTCTCTATTTTGGTTCTTCTGTGGAGGAGGCAAGTGTCAGATGCCTCAAGCCAGTCCTCTTGAAGCTCTCCGACAGGGTCTCGCTCTGTCGCCCAGGCTAGAGTGCAGTGGCTCACTGCAGCTTCGACCTCCTAGGCTCAGGACATCCTCCCACCTCCACCTCCCAAGTAGCTGGGACCACAGGTGTGCGCCACCATGTCCAGCTAATTTTTTAAATTTTTTGTAGAGACAGGGTCTACCTATGTTGCCCAGGCTGGTCTTGAACTGCTAGGTTCAAGCCATGCTCCCACCTCAGCCTCTAAAGTGGTGGAAGTGGTGGTGGGATTACAGGCATGAGCCACCGTGCCTGGACCAAATTTGAAGTTTTAAATTGAAGGCAGAAATAAAGAAAAATCTAAAGTTTTATCAACAATTATAAGTCCGGAGACTCCTATCTCTACTGACAGCACATGTACATCATAAATGGAGGTATTATAACCCAGTGGTTCTGAAACTTTTTTTTTTTTTTTTTTTTTTTTTTTGAGACAGAGTCTCACTCTGCTGCCAGGCTAGAGTGCAGTGGTGTGATCTTGGCTCACTGCAACCTCCATCTCCTGGGTTCAAGTGATTCTCCTGCCTCAGCCTCCCGGGTAGCTGGGATTATAGGCGTGAGCCACTGCGCCCGGCTGAAACTATTCTATTTCAAAACGTTGTTGTTATATCCAAATAACGTTTGTGTATATGGCTTAGATCTACTGATATTTACTATATTAGAAAATAAAACAGAAAATTTTAAATTGCTTATTAATTTTAAAATAATAACATGCCTATTGTTTAACATATTTTCTACAAAAAATAACTCTATTTCCCAAAATAAAACAAAACTGAGAAGAGTAACATTGTTTTACATTTTTGTAAACTTCTTTATGTCTTGCTTAATAGAAGACAGGCGAATTCTCACATCTGCTTCTGCAAGCAATCTGTTGAGATTTGTTCAGTTGTCGTATATGAAGAAAATCCATATAGAGATATGTAGTTGAAAAAGGTAGGAGTATTTTAACAGCCTTGTAAGATCATTGTGGATATTTGTTTTTGATATTATACCTAAACTCAGTAAGAGATAGTTTCTTAAAGGTTAGTTACAATGTGGAATTTGAAACCATATCTATGAATTTTTCATACTCTTCTACTAAGTCCATTAGTCTATTTTGCACTTCGAATGAATCTTTTTTCAACGCATAATTTTGTAACATTTGGGGGGAAATTGGATCATGGAGTTATGCAAGATCTTCCAAATGTTTGTACATTTCATTACTTAATATCAAAGAATCACATTCATTAATATCATTACCAATTTCATCAGTAAAGTCTTTTGAGTATTGGGACACTGTCACACTTCTGATGGTGAATATGAGTGTTCCAAAATTCCAAATGTTTTGCTTGAAAGCTCACCTTTTATCATTGGCAACAAATATTGCCAGTAGTTTTTCTCAAAGTGACAAGCTGACTTCATTCATTTTCCAGAAAATATCTGCCAAATACCCAAGACTTACTAACCATAGTTTGCAAGTCATTCTTTCGGTAAAAATGGTGTTTCACGAAAGAAATTTTAAAAAGCAGCCAGTTCAGCTCACAATTCAAGCAATCCTCCATATTTCAGTATGCAGCAGAAGTGCTCTTCGCATACTCCTATTTCATCACAAAAAATATCTAAAAGATGTGTACTCAAGGAGCAAGACTTAGTAAAGTTAATAATTTTAAAGTAGAGCTGCACAAAGTACATGCAAAGAAATGCTTAAGATCCATCTGAAGGGAAGGAATCAAGCCTCTATGTTCCTAAAGTCAGATCTGTCCCACTCCCAGGAAAGGAAGATAGACAGGGTCATTTGGGTTGGTATGAAGTCAGGTGTTCTGGGCCATCTCAAGCCCTACTGCTGAAAGAAGAGGCAGGATGAACCTTTTCTGTACTGGGGAAATTGAAAGGGGGAAAGGAGGTAACATTGGATATCTCCACTTGATAACCCAGAATTGAGAATAAGGACAAGCTTACAGACCCTGCAGCAGCTCAGAAGCAGGGTCTGGGAGGTGCCAGGTCCATAAAGAGTACGGAGCAAGACACCAGGACGCCAGCCTGTGGAGCCTACCCAAGACGCTCTCAGGTGGAGTCTCTGCCAGACATGGGTAAGGACCTGGATCTGAAGACATGGAACAGCAATGCTGGGTCTACAAATGGGGCCAGCACCTGAGCTACGGCATGTGACCATAAGGAATAACAACCATAGTACAACCTGGACCTGGGACCAGAGATGTGCCCCATCAAGAACTGGGAGGCTGCGGGACCATTTTGTAGGATGACACAAGCCCACAGCATGACGGTACAACTCAAGGTTGAATGCCTCAAAAAACAATTAATATTGGACTTCTCACTGATTTGCACACGTGAGGGCCAATACCAGTTCTAATAAAACCTCTCTAAAAAGGGTAAAAATTATCCCCTAAACACCATTTTAAAAAATAGTATCTAGGCTGGGCACGGTGGCTCACACCTGCAATCCCAGCACTTTGGGAGGCCGACGCGGGAGGATCCCGAGGTCAGGAGTTCAAGACCAGCCTGACCAATATGGTGAAACCCCATCTCTACTAAAAATACAAAAATTAACCAGGCCTGGTGGTGTGCACCTGTAATCCCGGTTACTCGGGAGGCTGAGGCAGGAGAATCGCTTGAACCCGGGAGGTGGAGGCTGCAGGAGCTGAGATCGCACCATTGCACTCCAGCCTGGGCAACAGAGTGAGACTCTATCTAAAAAAAAAAAAAGAAAAAAAAAATGGTATCTATTTCATATGTGCAATAAACCTTTTAAAATAATTTGTGTCACTAAATTAACTTGAATGCAATGCGATTATATTTTTTCAGCCATAAAATTTTTCTTTCTTTTTTTTTTTCCCAGATAGCATCTCACTCACTCTGTTGCCCAGGCTGGAGTGCAGTGGCACTCAATCTTGACTTACTGCAGCCTCCACTTCCCAGGTTCATGTGATTCTCCTGCCTCAGCCTCCTGAGTAGCTGGGACTATAGGTGCATGCCACCACACCCAGCTACTTTTTGTATTTTTAGTAGAGACAGGATTTCACCATGTTGGCCAGGCTGGTCTTGAACTCCTGACCTCAGGTGATCCACCCGCCTCAGCCTCCCAAAGTGCTGGGATTCCAGGCATGAGCCACCACGCCCAGCTGTCATAAAATTTTTCTAGAGATCTATTGTACAACATGATGGCTATAGTTAATAACAAGGTATTGTATTCTTGAAAATTGCAAAGAGAGTATTTTATGTGTTCTCACTTAGAAAAAAGCCAGTGTTTGTGAGGCAATGTATGTTCATTGGTTTAGTCATTCCACAATGTACACATATTTCAAAACAACATTTTATACAAGATAAGGCCAGGCGCAGTGGCTCAAGCCTGTAATCCCAGCACTTTGGGAGGCCAAGGAGGACAAATCACTTGAGGTCAGGAATTTGAGACCAGCCTGGCCAACATGGTGAAACCTCATCTCTACTAAAAATACAAAAATTAGCTGGGCGTAATGGCTCATGCCTATAATCACAGTTACTCAGGAGGCTGAGGTGGGAGAATCTCTTGAACCCAGGAGGTGGAGGTTGCAATGAGCAGAGATTGCGCCACTGCACTCCAGCCTGGGTGACAGAGTGAGACTCTGTCTGAAAAAAACAAAACAAAACAAAACACCACATCTGTGCTCTGCTATTTACAGCTGGGTGACTTTGACAAGTGACCTGAGCCTCACTTGTCTCATCTGTGACTTACCTCATACAGTAGCAGCGAAGATGAAATAAATGTGAAAAAAACCCTAAGACTTGGTTAATCCTTCAGTGCAAGGTTAATTAATTCTGCTATTAGTAACAGAATACCATGCAATGAAGAAAATTATATATTTATATTTTGACAAAGAAGCAAATAATAAACTATTGAGGGAGGGGAAGCCCATTATAAAACCAAATGTAACTCCATTCTTATAAAATAAAAATGTGAATATATACACACATATAGAAAGAAATCTAGATAGATATACAGAAAACTGTTAATGAGTTAACATCATAATGCATTAATTCTGGGTAATGGAATTTTGGTTTTTTCTTTTTTCTTTTTTTTTTGGGGGGACGGAGTCTTGCTCTGTCGCCCGGGCTGGAGTGCAGTGGCCGGATCTCAGCTCACTGCAAGCTCCGCCTCCCGGGTTTATGCCATTCTCCTGCCTCAGCCTCCCGAGTAGCTGGGACTACAGGCGCCCACCACCTCGCCCGGCTAGTTTTTTGTATTTTTTAGTAGAGACGGGGTTTCACCGTGTTAGCCAGAATGGTCTCGATCTCCTGACCTCGTGATCCGCCCGTCTCGGCCTCCCAAAGTGCTGGGATTATAGGCTTGAGCCACCGTGCCCGGCGGTTTTTTATTTTCTCAATTTGAAAATCAATTTACTTATTTACCTATCATGAAAATGTGTTACTTTTGTAACAAATTTAAAAGTCTATGGAATTTTTAAACGCTACCTATTACCCAATCATTATCCAGTATTTTCCACCTTTTTTTTTTTTTTTTTTCTTTTTGAGACGGAGTCTCGCTCTGTCACCCAGGTTGGAGTGCAGTGGCCGGATCTCAGCTCACTGCAAGCTCCGCCTCCCAGGTTTATGCCATTCTCCTGCCTCAGCCTCCCGAGTAGCTGGGACTACAAGGCGCCCGCCACCTTGCCCAGCTAGTTTTTTGTAATTTTTAGTAGAGACAGGGTTTCACCGTGTTAGCCAGGATGGTCTTGATCTCCTGACCTCATGATCCGCCCGTCTCGGCCTCCCAAAGTGCTGGGATTACAGGCTTGAGCCACCGCGCCCGGCCTATTTTCCACTTTTATGGAGATTTAATTTACTTTGGCCTTTGGCTTTTTGTTCCTTTCTAAGATCGGGCGATGGGAAACTATGCTTAAAATGTTACTCCACTTCTAGGGAGTCACTTAAGGACTGCTCATGTATTAGGGCTGCTCAAAACAACTAAAGACATAATACCAAAGTTAAAAAAGAAATCTACCCTACCTTCAGAAAATTGGGGTCCTTCTTGCTCATATAAAAGGGATCATACTCTTTTGGATCATAATGTTCTATAAATGCATTTCCCTATAGCAAGGAAATAAAACCACACAGAAGAACAAGAGGTGCACAGTTAATTTTGAGCATATCAGGACTTGAGAGTCAAACACACAGTATCATTCTTATGCTTGAAAGCGGCATCAGTGACAAATGCAAAAAGAAAGAGAAGGCTACATTTGAAATTTAATTTATTCAACCAATAAGGTATAGTGAAGAAAGAAATCTACTTAAAATCTGTAAGATTTTAATAAAGAATTTTGGAACACTAAAAGATTTGGGAATTTGTTTTTAAATGCTTACTAGTCAAACATCTCAGATTTTTAAAAAATCTAGATGAACAGCTATATTTTAGAGCTTTGCAAATAATCAAGTTCCAGAACAAAAGAAAAATATGTCCTGAAACCAGAGTCCAAATTATTTATTTATTTATTTTGTAATT
>NW_016811019.1:1063307-1066311 GCF_001698545.2 Rhinopithecus bieti | reverse complement strand
CGGCCTTTTTTTTTTTTTTTTGAGACAGAGTCTTGCTCCATCACCCAGGCTGGAGTACAGTGGTGTGATCTCGGCTCACTGCAATCTCCACCTCGCAGGTTCAAGCGATTCTCCTGCCTCAGCCTCCCAAGTAGCTGGGATTACAGGTGCCCACCACCATGCCTGGCTAATTTTTGTATTTTTAGGAGAGACAGGGCATCACCATATTGGCCAGGCTGGTCTCTAACTCCTGACCTCAGGTGATCCACCTGCTTCGGCCTCACAAAGTGCTGGGATTACAGGTGTGAGCCATGTACCCAGCCCAAATTTTTTAACTTGATAATTCAAATTAATAATTACATGAAAAGGCCTGGGTGCAGTGGCTCACGCCTGTAATCCCAGCAGTTTGGGAGGCCGAGGTGGGTGGATTACCTGAAGTCGGGGGTTTGAGACCAGCCTGACCAACAGGGAGAAACCCCATCTCTACTAAAAATACAAAATTAGCCAGTGTGGTGGTGCATGCCTGTAATTCCAGCTACTTGGGAGGCTGAGGCAGGAGAATTGCTTGAAGCCGGGAGGTGGAGGTTTGCAGTGAACCCAGATCGCACCGTTGTACTCCAGCCTGGGTGACGAGCAAAACTCCGTCTCAAATAATAATGATGATAACAATAATATTAATAATTACATGGGGAAAACACAGAAAAATGGTTCTAATGTACACAATTAAACCTAATCTTCTTTTTCTGTCCTTTCCAAATGTCCTGGGTTTAAGAATACTTTATGCTATTATATAACAGGGCATAGATTATACATATGTAGAGGGGACAGGGACAGACTGACTGGATGATTATAAATGAACAAAGATGACATGAGGCTTTAAATCAACTGAAAAAAGCATCAAATGATCTCCTAGTACCTTTTATTTACATGTTTTAAAAGCCATCTAATTCCTCTTGCCTCCTCTTTTAATCTTCTTATGTGAGCAAACTTTTCTATAATTTTCTTCTGAAGAGGATCTGCCACATGGTCAACCCATCTTTTATATAACATCTCCTTTCTTCTTGCATTTAAGAAGGCATGATGTTGTAAATACTTATTTAGTTCCTAGTAAACAGTGGTAGAAAAGACAAATACATTATCCTAAAGCTTTCTTGTTCTAAAATTTTCCAAAACTTAAACTTCATAAGTTTAAATTACTCCTAAGAATAACACACAAAGACATTCATTAATTCAATCATTTCTTTGGCTTTAACTTCTACTGTGACATACACTCTGCTGCAAATAAGGAAAACACAGGTATTTGGGGCAACATGCGTGCTCTCCCTGGGGAGAAAGACTAAAGAACAAATCAAAAGCAAGGCAAGGTGGTGCCTGCCTATATTTCTAGCTACCTGGGAGGCTGAAGCTAGAGAATCGCTTGAGCCCAGGACTTCAAGGCTGCAGTACACTATGATTGGGACACTGCACTCTAGCCTGGGCAACATAGTGAAAACTCATCCCTAAGAAACAAACAAATTCACGAACAGTGGGAGGGGGAATATAACAAGATGTATATTTATATATGATGCATATATATGTGGCATACTATAAATAAAATAACTGAAAACAGAGGAGAGAAAAACTATTTCCTAGATTCTTAAAAGATTCCCAGTTTGGTGGGCCTCAGAAATTTAAACAGACCTACCATAAGACCCAACAATTCCCCTCCTAACCAAATGAATGAAAATCCAGGACTCAAACAGATACTTGTATACCAGTGTTCATTCCAGCATTATTCACAATAGCCAAAAGGTGGAAATGATCCAAGTATCCATCAACAGATGAACAGATAAAATGTGGTATATACAAACCACATTTATTTATATGTGTAATATGGAACATTATTCAGCCATAAAAAGGAATGAAGTTCTGATATATGCTACAATGTGAATGAACTTTGAAAATAGTATGCCAAAGTGAAATAAGTCAGACACAAATGGACAAATAGTATAGGATTCCACATATATAAACTATCTAGAATAGCCAAAATTCATAGAGACAGAGGGTAGATTAGAGGTTACCAAGTGCCTGGGGGAGGGAGAAATGAGGAGTCACTGCTTACTGAATACAAACTTTCAGTTTGGAGTAACGAAAAGGTTTTGGAAATAGTGGTGATGGTTGTACAACATTATGAATGTAATTAATGACACTGAATAGTACACTTAAAAATGGTTAAAATGGCAAATTTTATATTGTGTATATTTACTTTTATATTGCATACATTAAAAAAAATGATTAATTTTTTTCCAAAGCCAAGACTCCCAAAGTGGGAGACATTTGGGCTGGGCCTTTAAGAATGAGGAGTTAGGCTACGTGCGATAGCTCACGCCAGTAATCCTAGCATTTCGGGAGGCCAAAGCAGGAGGATCACGTGAGCCCAGGAATTCAAGACCAGCCTGGGGAAAATAGTCAGACTCTGTCTCTACAAAAAAATTAAAACTTGGCCAGGAGTGGTGGTAATCCCACACCTGTAATCCCAGCACTTTGGGAAGCCAAGGTGGGCAGAACACTTGAAGTCAGGAGTGCGAGGCCAGCCTGGCCAACATGGTGAAACCACATCTCTCTCTACTAAAGAAACAAAAGTTAACTGGGCATGCTGGCACATGCCTATAATCCCAGCTACTTGGGAAGCTGAGGCAGAACTGCTTGAACCCAGGAGGTGGAGGTTGCAGTGAGCCAAGATAGTGCCATTGCACTTCAGCCTGGGCAAAGAAGTGAGACTCCATTTCAAAAAAAAAAAAAAAAATTAAAACTTAGCTGGGCTTCATGGCTCACACCTGTAACCCCAACTACTCGGGAGGCTGAGGCAGGAGAATCACTTGAGCCCAGGAGACCAAGGCTGCAGAGAGCTGTAATTGTGCCATTGCACTCTAGCCTGGGTGACAGAGTGAGACTCTGTCTCAAAAAAAAAAAAAAAAAAAAAAAAAAAAAAAGTTATCCAGGAAGAGAAGGGATGGCAGAAAAGAGGAAGAAAACATTCTATGAT